>NC_084753.1:22238809-22488809 GCF_033978785.1 Entelurus aequoreus | reverse complement strand
TCTACTAAACGTTGGCTCGTATTAAAACACGTGTAAACTTGAAAGCAAAGGTGAAGCTGATTAACTAATAAGCTCATGAGCAGAGGATAGCTCACACTTAGGCAAATCTACTTCTGGTCACCAAAAGTAATACAGTAAAATCAAGAGATTTTAAGTATAAATGTTTTTTTTTTGTTTTTTTTTATAGACATGAAATAACATCCACATAGTCACCTTTACAAGCCACAAACTTCGAAGTCCGATAAAGTTACAAATATTTTTTTATTTTCTTTCCCTAAATATCTAAAAGTATTCATATTATTTTCATGTCATATTATGCTCTTTCCAGTGCTGTTGTTTTTAGTTTTAGTTTGTATCCAATCAGGATTCAGCTAGCTTATGTTGCCATGCTGTACCAAATCTGCAGAGGCCTTCAGAATCAATGGCAGATGTATATTTGCGAGGCCATTTTCAAGAAAGATATTTAAAGAGAAACTACATTTTGTGAGACGATGCTCAGCTGTTCTGGCGATGAAAAAGCCGACTACGAGGGGTGCCACTGGCTTATACGGTGTCGAATGGGTGCAAATTGTGAGTTCAAATATAAAAAAAATTCACCTTTAATATGTTTTTTGCTATTTTAATTTTGACAGTACCACATAAGATATGTTTTAATTGCTGATGCGTTTTAATTGATTTTTAAATGCGCCAGAAAATAACCCGTCTTGTACACTGTTGATGTGTTTCCAAGCCCAGTAGGGCGTAAATGTGTTCCTGTTAGAGTTGTCCCGATACCAATATTTTGGTACCGGTACCAATTTTTTTTCGATACTTTTCGGTACTTTCAGTACTTTTCTTAAATAAAGGACACCACAAAAAAATTGCATTATTGGCTTTATTTTAACAAAAAATCTTACGATACAGTAAACATATGTTTCATATTGCAAGTTTGTCCTTAAATAAAATAGTGAACATACAAGACAACTCGTCTTTTATTAGTAAGTAAGCAAACAAAGGCTCCTAATTTAGCTGCTGACGTATGCAGTAATATATTGTGTAATTTTCCATTCTATTATTTTGTCAAAATTATTAAAAATAAGTGGTAGAAAATTAAATATTAATATACTTGTTCATTTACTGTTAATATCTGCTTACTTTCTCTTTTAACATGTTCTATCTACACTTCTGTTAAAATGTAATAATCACTTATTTTACTGTTGTTTGATACTTTACTTTAGTTTTGGATGATACCACAAATTTGGGTATCAATCCGATACCAAGTCGTTACAGGATCCTACGTTGGTCATATTCAAAGTCCTTATGTGTCCAGGGACATATTTCCTGGGTTTATAAACATAAACCGGCACTTTTCAGAGGCGATATAGTACCGAATATGATTCATTAGTATCGCGGTACAATACTAATACCGGAATACCGTACAACCCTAGTTCCTGTATAGTATTTCTCCAGCAATGGTCATGTGGTGACATCAATGATGGTATTTTGAGAGGTAATCATTGAAGTCGGACATCACTGAAGGCCAAGGTGGGAAACGCACGGCCCGCCACTGTTAAAACTGATATTAAGGCGCAAAGAAAACTTTTTTTAGGCCCCACAAAACGCCTAGGCCCGGCCCCGAGGAGGAGGACGAGAAAATGGGATGGTGTGTTTAGTGACTGTTGATGATCAAGTTCAGCATTAACAGGATGATCAATTCTAAAGGAGATCATCTCAGAGATGGATGGTACCTTGAATAACAATGCCAGCCGATCCTTAAGGAGTTGGGGAGGAGGAGAGGAGCAAGGAGAGCAGAAAAGTTAAAATGCATATTGAGAAGGCTGCAGGGAGAACCATAGATTTGGGAGTGGGAAGGAAACAAGAAAAAAAGAAACAATAATGATTCCTCAAATGATTTATTTATAAACGTTGTAACTCTAGTGTAGGGGTGTCCAAACTGCAGCTCGTAGCTACTTTTTTAACCGTTAGCGTTTTAATATTAGCATCTTTTTCCAATTTTGCAAATATAGACCTCAGCGTAAATATTGTTACGAATAATACCCAGGTAGTATGCTAACGTTAGTACGCTACCTTTTTTTGGGGGGGTTAATTTTGTAGGTATACCCCTCAGTCATATTTTGGGAGTTGGTACAATCTTCTTTGAAATCTACTGTGGAAAACTGTTTGGTGCCTGTTACTACATTACATGTGTACTTGCAGCGTGTATATCAGGGGTGTCAAACTAATTTTAGATCGGGGGCCACATGGAGAAAAAATCTACTCCCAAGTGGGCCGGACTGGTAAAATCACGGCACGATAACTTAAAAATATAGACAAATTCAGATTTCATTTTTAAACAAAGAAAACAACAAATCATAATGTTATTGTTTTTTTTTTTTACACTTACATGTTGCAATTAATAGTATTCTATCTTTATTTGTCGTTATTTATACTTTCTGAATAATTTATGTGATAATGTTCATCAGTCAACTCATTGGTGTTAATTTTCAATCTATGAAGATAAACAAATAATATCAAAATCAAATTACAGGATACTATTTATGTAGTTTGTTCATTTTCCTCCACTGGTGCACTAACAACATGTGGTTTATTTTGAACATATGTAGCATAATCTACAGATACAAATAATTGCTATTGCAACATCTAGTGGACACATTTAGAACAGCAGTTTCTTTCATTCAAAAATTTCGGCTCATTTTTATAGTTGCAAACTTATCCGTACCCGGCCGTACGTTTGACACCCCTGGTGTATATAAAACGTTGATGGAGGTCTAATGTTAGCAGGCTAGCATTTTAAACACCTTTCTTTTTCACCAGAGTAATACATTTTGGTACTTGACGCATGTTAAAGCTAGCATTTCAGCATGCTAACATTATTAATATGCTCAATAGTTTTTTTTTAGCTAATCAAGCAATGTCATATCTTTTGGTATTTCACTAATGCAAGATGTAAGCATTTTATTGTTAGCATTGTAAAGTTAGCATGCTTGCTATTTTATCTTATTTTGCTCATATTTTTTGTTACTCTACGTTATTTGGCCAGCGTGCTGACTATTAGCATTTCAGCTCGGCTTTGGCTCTTCAGCATTCACACAAAAATATTACCAAAATTGCATTTTCTAGGTCTTTAAACAAATATATATATATATATATATATATATATATATATATATATATATATATATATATATATATATATATATATATATATATATATATATATATATATATATATATATATATATATATATATATATATATATATATATTGTACTGATTTTGAATGTGAAAACTACCAAAATGACCGCTGCATCCATTGATTTGTCAGTCTTGGCCCTCAGTGGAAAAAGTGTGGGCACCCCTGCACTCATGGTTAAAAATCCAAATAAAATGGATGTCCTCTCCCTCGCCTTACCTTCCAAAAGAGGATGCTACAATGTTTGCAGTAGTGCAAAGTGTCTCCGTACTGCTCCTTCACGGGGTATTGCTTCTGAAGGGTGAAGTACAACAACTTCCAGTCCACGCTGTGACTCTTGGCCAAGGCCAAATTTCTCGAGAATGGCTAGAACCCCCCAGGAAAACACACAAACTTAAATACTTCTAAAACACATGGGAAATCATGCAGAACAGGAGCAAAGTGTAATCATTAACGTTAAATAGGACTGGGAGAAACGGATGGGAGCTTAAAGGCCTACTGAAACCCACTACTACCGACCACGCAGTCTGATAGTTTATATATCAATGATGAAATCTTAACATTATAACACATGCCAATACGGCCGGGTTAACTTATAAAGTGACATTTTAAATTTGCCGCTAAACTTCCGGTTCGAAACGCCTCTGAGGATGACGTATGCGTGTGACGTAGCCCGGCGAACACGGGTATGCCTTCCACATTGAAGCCGATACGAAAAAGCTCTGTTTTCATTTCATAATTCCACAGTATTCTGGACATCTGTGTTCGTGAATCTGTTTCAATCATGTTCATTGCATTATGGAGAAGGAAGCCAAGCAAGCAAAGAAGAAAGTTGTCGGTGCGAAATGGACGTATTTTTCGAACGTAGTCAGCCACAACAGTACACAGCCGGCGCTTCTTTGTTTACATTCCCGAAAGATGCAGTCAAGATGGAAGAACTCGGATAACAGAGACTCTAACCAGGAGGACTTTTGATTTGGATACACAGACGCCTGTAGAGAACTGGGACAACACAGACTCTTACCAGGATTACTTTGATTTGGATGACAAAGACGCAGACGTGCTACTGTGAGTATGCAGCTTTGGCTTTTTTTTGCGTATGTACGTAACTTTTTTAAAATATATAAGCTTTATGAACCTTGGGTTAGGTGAACGGTCTTTTGGGCTGAGTGATTGTGTGTGTTGATCATGTGTTTGAATTGTATTGGCGTGTTCTATGGAGCTAGGAGCTAGCAGAGGAGCTAGGAGCTAGCATAACACGTACCGTACCGTAAGTGCGCGTCACGTACGTAACTTTTTAAAAATATATAAGCTTTATGAACCTTGGGTTAGGTGAACGGTCTTTTGGGCTGAGTGATTGTGTGTGTTGATCAGGTGTTTGAATTGTATTGGCGTGTTCTATGGAGCTAGGAGCTAGCAGAGGAGCTAGGAGCTAGCATAACAAACACGCAGGTGTTATTATGCAGGATTAATTTGTGGCATATTAAATATAAGCCTGGTTGTGTTGTGGCTAATAGAGTATATATATGTCTTGTGTTTATTTACTGTTGTAGTCATTCCCAGCTGAATATCAGGTACCGTGAGTATGCAGCCTTGGCTGCTAAACATTCGATAACTTGACCGTATGTGCGCGTCACGTACGTAACTTTTTAAAAATATATAAGCTTTATGAACCTTGGGTTAGGTAAACGGTCTTTTGGGCTGAGTGATTGTGTGTGTTGATCAGGTGTTTGAATTGTATTGGCGTGTTCTATGGAGCTAGGAGCTAGCAGAGGAGCTAGGAGCTAGCATAACAAACACGCAGGTGTTTTTATGCAGGATTAATTTGTGGCATATTAAATATAAGCCTGGTTGTGTTGTGGCTAATAGAGTATATATATGTCTTGTGTTTATTTACTGTTGTAGTCATTCCCAGCTGAATATCAGGTCACCCCCGGCTCTCACAGCATCTTCCCTATCTGAATAGCTTCAACTCCCCACTAGTCCTTCACTTGCACTTTACTCATCCACAAATCTTTCATCCTCGCTCAAATTAATGGGGAAATTGTCGCTTTCTCGGTCCGAATCTCTCTCACTTCATGCGGCCATCATTGTAAACAATAGGGAACTTTGCGTATATGTTCAACTGACTACGTCACGCTACTTCCGGTAGGTGCAAGCCTTTTTTTTATCAGATACCAAAAGTTGCAATCTTTATCGTCGTTGTTCTATACTAAATCCTTTCAGCAAAAATATGGCAATATCGCGAAATGATCAAGTATGACACATAGAATAGATCTGCTATCCCCGTTTAAATAAAAAAAATTCATTTCAGTAGGCCTTTAAAAACTGTATAGACATTGGAGCAATGCTGCCATCTTGTGGTCAGTTGTAGAACTCCCATACACAAACATTTAGACTAGGGAAACTGCACTTTGGACAATTTTGCCTATCATTCACAAACCTACGGAGCCCCTAAAGGGACATGGGGAAAAAAAATGTTTAAGTTTCTTGTGCGCAAGAGGAACTATCTCGTGCCCTCAAGAAACTATCTCGTGCACACGAGAAAGCATTGGATGCGTGCGCGTGGTTTGAGGTGTGTGTGAAAATGCCAGTTTAGGAGTTAATTCGGCTGTATTTCCAACTAAGCCGCAGTAAAATAGCAATATTAAAAGTAGGCTATTTCTTACTTTATATAAAAGTTAATAAGTATCCTCACCTTGTCATCTTTTAGTTTGTTGATGACATTTTCAGGTATATTCCGCATTTGAAGGAACATGAATAAATCTACTGCTGCCAACCTTTTTTAATAACAGGGAGCAAAACTGCTGAGCAACGGCAGATTATGGGGGAAAGTCTTAGTTGGAAATACAGCCGAATTAACTCCTAAACTGGCATTTTGACACACACCTCACACCACGCGCATGCATCCAATGCTTTCTCGTGCGCACGTGATACATATCTCGTGCGCTCCAGAAACTATCTTGTGCGCTCGAGAAACTATCTTGTGCGCACGAGATATGTATCTTGTGAGCACGAGAAACTTTTGCGTGCGCACAAGATAGTTTCTCGTGCGCACGAGATGCATAATCTAAAAAATGTTTTTCCCCCATGTCCCTTTAGGGGCAAACCCTATGTAAGACAAGAACACATGTTTTTATTTTTTAATGTATTCTAATTCGTAAAATAAGGCAAGTGTGGGGCGGCTAACAACGGAAGTACTCTTTTGCGCCTATAAAACCTAAACTCTAAAAACATCCCAAAACCGTCAACAATTTGACATTTACATCTTGTAAACTAAGTAATAACCAAGTATGCGCAATATTGTTATAATAAGCGTTAGCGATGCCGTTATCATAGTGGTAACTAGCTTATGCAGCTACATTATTGACATGCTGAGCTGCTGATGCTGAGAATCTGCTATAAATGCTATGAATCATGCCTCTCACTTGTATATTAGAAGGTTGTTGCCATAAACTGAACAAAACATAACATTCAACAGACCCAGACAGGGCGAGAAAGACACTAAAAGACACTTGTTTGCGCCTACCTTTTTTTTGGTTTACCTGCGTGAGGATTATGATTAATTCACATAAAAGGGAAGACATGAAAATTCCCATTAGTCAGTATCCTAGTGAGCAGACATTGTACAGTAAGTGATTGCATTTATTGTGTTTGTAGTTTGTATTTCTTGCTTAGCACTTAGCAATACTGCTAAATGATGCTTAGTAATTCACTAAATATGGATCTGTTTAGCACACAGCTTTTAAAACGTGTAGCTTCCATATATTCAGGCTCAAAAATTTAAGGTTCTGGATCATCATTTGTCCCAAAGTAGTCTTTGTTGTCTTGCATTAAAGTCTGCCATGTTAGTGTTGTTGTTGGTGAAAGAAATAGTGAAAGCTGTGATACGTCTCAAATGAATGTGCCGCAGTATGCTTAAAATTAGCAAAATACGTAAATATTAATTACATGTTATTATAAGTATGCTTATTATGACATTACATACATACTTACAGCATGTATATAAAACAATAATGGAGGTTTTGGGATGTTTTTTAGAGCACTTTATAGGCAGAACAGAGGGAATCCCATCGCTTCCATTGTTAGCTGATTTTTGCTCGCATTTATTTAAAATGCATAAAAAATAAATAAATGCATATGTGCGCTTGTCTCACTTAAGAATAGGCACAATACCGAAAAAGTGCAGTTCCCCTTTAAAATAATACAGTAGTACCTCAAATAACAAGCCTAATTGGTTGTGTGACAGAGCCCTTAACTCAAAATACTTGTATCTCTAATCAACATCTCCCATTGAAATTAGTTTAATGAGTACTTGGACACTCAAAACAGCACAATTTTAACAATTTAAAAAATAATAAATATTGTATAAAAACAATACAATAGAATGTACTACAAACAACTACAACTACTAAAGTTTTATGAAGTAACATAAAAGTAATGTACAGTATTACCGTATTTTTCGGACTATAAGTCGCTCCGGAGTGTAAGTCGCACCGGCCGAAAATGCATAATAAGGAAAGAAAAAAACATATATAAGTCGCATTTTTGGGGAAATGTATTTGACATACTAAAGACTATAAAAATGGGACCCATAACCTCCCTGCTTGGCACTCAGCAACAAAGGGTTGGAGTTGGGGGTTAAATCACCAAAATGATTCCCGGGCGCGGCGCCGCTGCTGCCCACTGCTCCCCAAGGGGATGGGACAAATGCAGAGGACAAATTTCACCACATCTAGTGTGTGTGTGACAATCATTGGTACTTTAATCTTTAATCTTTAATCTTAATAAAACCCAACACCAAGAATAGACATTTGAAAGGCAATTTAAAATAAATAAAGAATAGTGAACAACAGGCTGAATAAGTGTATGTTATATGACGCATAAATAACCAACTGAGAACGTACCTGGTATGTTAACGTAAAATATTATGGTAAGAGTCATTCAAATAACTATAACATATACAACATGCTATACGTTTACCAAACAATCTGTCACTCCTAATCGCTAAATCCCATGAAATCTTATACGTCTAGTCTCTTACGTGAATGAGCTAAATAATATTATTTGATGTTTTACGGTAATGTGTTAATAATTTCACACATAAGTCGCTCCTGAGTATAAGTCGCACCCCCGGCCAAACTGAAAAAAACTGCGACTTATAGTCCGAAAAATACAGTATTTACTTTGGAAAGTAGACATTTATGGTATCACCTTCCAGGTGTTTTTTTTTTTCCTTCAAACACACCACCAGCAGCGTTTCCATATTTTCATGGATAAATGTCTGCTGTTTAAATATTAGTTTAACATTCTCGGTTGGTGTCAGGCTCATTCTGCTAAATATAATGCAATGATACGCTCAAATTGCTTCCTTGGCGACACGTTCCGGCATGTTTTTGATTATTTAGTTTTTAATTCAATGAATATAATTCACTTTGTCTTCTTCACACTCACTTTATTACTTGACATGGTTGGAAAACAAAGTTATGTCCATCTCTAGCTATGAGCTAATGCTAGCGAGTAAGACCGGATGTTTTGTGCGGTTCGTACGGGGTTCACAGAGACATTTGCCTCACAAACCAATGAGGGGATACTTGTCGGTCAAATTTTTGCTTGCTAACAATTAGCTGAGAGACAGCTCTTATCTAAAAACAGTCTTGAGTTGGGGAACTCTTTAACTGAGGTACAACAGTATTTGTATTTTGTGTTTTTTACCTGTCTGTCAGAGAAATGGAAGTGGCATAGCTTCTTCCACAGTATCCTGTTCTCACTGAGGATGTGCAGCGTAGGCGTGGCCTGTCCCAGGTTGAGGATGTCACAGGCGTCAGACAGATTGTAGAGGATTTTGTTCTGCATATGCAGCGGCAAGTCGCTGAACGACATGCCATTGCACATTTGCTGCAGGGAAAAAAAGGTTTGGATACATTTTCCACACATAATTACAACTCTTGCATTGCATCAGAGGTTTGCATAACGATGTAACTCTGACACGTCAGCTGATGCGGACAGGTCATCTACCTTGGGGATCTGTAGGTCTGTGAGCTGCTGCTGCCACTTGAGGATGTTCTCTAGACGATACAGCCAGATGTTGACGTTGCCTACCAGCACGCACCTCCCCACGTGGAGCGTCAAACTGTGCAGCGTGGAGCTGAGATCCTGCAGGAGCTCCTTGACAAGGCGTGGATTGTACTGGTCCTCTTCAACTACAACCATCATAAAATGACATTGGATTACCGTAAGCATCCAAAATAAGCTATTCAGTATATAAAGATAGCATGTTATATAGTACAGTGGTCCCCAACCACCGGGCTGCGGCCCGGTACCGGTCCGTGGATCGATTGGTACAAGAAATTTTAAAAATAAAAAATAAAAATATATTTTTTTTATTTCTATTAAATCAACATAAAAAACACAAGATACACTGACAATTAGTGCACCAACCCAAAAAACCTCCCTTCCCCATTTATACTCATTCGCACAAAAGGGTTATTTCTTTCTGTTATTAATATTTCTGGTTCCTACATTATATATCAATATAGATCAATACAGTCTGCAGGGATACAGTCCGTAAGCACACATGATTGTATTTTTTTATGACAAAACCCCCCCCCCAACCCCCCGGTCCGTAGGACAAATGTTCACTTCCGATACATTACCTATATTGCAGCCTAAGAGTTTTGGCTGATACCGATATTCATCCAAAAGGATTTCAGTCCGAATCGTAGTTCATACTTTTATATTTTGTAACGTGGAATGTTCGAAAGGGCTTGATCAAGTAAAATCATTCAGAGAACAACTGTTAGTTTGAAAAACACTAACCTATTTATTATTAATCGTCTGGAATGCACTTATGCTGTCTTTCAGTTGAAGTAAAGTAGTAATTTCAAAAAAAAATTTTGGTGATGCCTAGTGGCCATAATAGTTCATTAAGTTAAGCTTATTTTGCAGTAAATTGAATGATGCGGACACGTTATGCCACTGGATACTTTCTAATACACATCTGCCTTGAAAACTTTGTATGTGTTAATAATATGCAACTATATTTATTTGATACTTCTTTATTATGACAAATGTTGTGTTTTAGACTGCAATATTGTTAATTAAGGACACCTATTACTTATGTCAAGCTTGTGTGCTATTGTGTGCTAATCTGTTGTGTAGCTGCTAGCTCCTAGTAGCCTATGGCCTACCATGTTTACCTTTTGTAAATGACTTCACTAAATCACAAGAAAATACCACCCTTGTGTGCTTATAGGTGGCTGTCTGGCTTTGCGCAAGTAAACACCTGCAGGACAGCTTGTATCTGAGCGCTTTTACTGAGATTTTACATACAAGCCAATATCATCCGATACTGTTATGGTCCGGGTCGGGTTCTCAGGATGTGGAAGGAAAGGCAGGAGGCGGCAGAAGCAGTGTGCAGGTAAGCAAGTATTTAATTCCATACAACAAAAAAGTAAGATGACGTGCCGCTCGGAAGCGCACGGAAAGCACAGAAAAAGCTGTGCGAGTTTTGCAACTCAACAAATTTAAACTGTCTTGAAAAAAGCTGGATATAACGTATGCAGCATGTAGCAAGCAGTACGACAACATAAACGTACCTGTCGCATAGAGCTAACAATGGACCTGCCCCGAGTGAACGGCGAGACGGTGCTATAATGGGGCGTGCTATAGTGGAGCGTGATTAGTGGCGGCAGCAGGTGGGGACACTAATCGAGAAACAGAAGTCGGGTATGTATATGATGATCTATACAGACAGCGGCGTATGCTGTATGCCCAAGCCAACATGCTGAGAAAGAAATTTTATTATTGTACATATGTTGTAAAGATAAACTTATTCAGAGCCTATTGCACTCCTCTGTATACTGCCCCCCTGTGGGTAAAGTATAAGCAGAAAAGTATACAGAAACTGCAGGTTGCTTATAGTGACTGTATGAGTTTTCTCCTGGGAATTCCAAGAAGCTCCAGTGCAAGCCAGATGTTTGTTAGTGTTGGGGTGCCCACTTTTTCAGCGTTGCTACGCAACATTATGTATAAGTTTATGTGTAGGGTATCTTAATCTGAAAATGACATAATCTCTGTGTTAACGAACTCTGGCCGCAGTTCTGTTAAGTACTCATCTGGACTGTGGAATCATTGGCACACATGTTTGTATGTTAGAAACTGACATTTGGGTTTTATGTTTTTATTGTTTTTATGTTTTATTGTTTTGTTTTTAATGTATGTTTTATTGTTTTGTTTTTAATGTATTATATTCTGTTTTTATATGTTTAAATGGATCTTAAGGTCTGCAATAAAGATTGATGATGATATACTCAGACCCCCTTAGCAACAAGAAATTAGACAAAGGAATGCAAGGACCGCAAAACTAAACACAAAACCTTGGAGAATAACAACAAAAGCATAACATGACATGACCATCAGCACAGGTCATGACAGATACTTATATCACTATTGGATCAGGACATCTCTTCATGGTACATCCTGAACCAGTCATAGATTTGGAGACATTTTCTCATAATACTGCACATTAATTTTAGAATGTCAATTTATACATAGGTAGCATGTTAAGCATTACATTTTGAAAATATAAAAAATCCTTCCATCCATCCATCCATTTCCTACCGCGTGTCCCTTTTGGGGTCGCGGGGGGTTGCTGGAGCCTATCTCAGCTACAATTGGGCGGAAGGCGGAGTACACCCTGGACAAGTCACCACCTCATCGCAGGGCCAACACAGATAGACAGACAACATTCACACTCACACACTGGGGCCAATTTTTAGTGTTGCCAATCAACCTATCCCCAGGTGCATGTCTTTGGAGGTGGGAGGAAGCCGGAGGACCCGGAGGGAACCCACGCAGTCACGGGGAGAACATGCAAACTCCACACAGAAAGATCCCGAGCCCGGGATTGAACTAATGACTACTCAGGACCTTCGTATTGTGAGGCAGATGCACTAACCCCTCTTCCACCAGTGCTGCCGTATAAAAAATCCTATCCTGGCCTATCCCAGTTGACTTCAGGCGAAAGGCAGAGTTAAACAGAGTCCACGCGCGGTCAAAAAGACGCCGCACACGAGTAAACAGAGTCCATGTATGTGCGACATGGGTCCAAACAAAGAGGCCACTAGCATGCAGTGTGGTTTTTATGCGCAATGATTTTGGCAGTGTTTTAATGCCATAAACAAAGCACAAGAAGAACATGCAAATTCCATGCAGAGATGCTTCAATGGAGGTTAAAACCC
The DNA here is from genome assembly GCF_033978785.1 of Entelurus aequoreus. Lineage (NCBI taxonomy): Eukaryota > Metazoa > Chordata > Actinopteri > Syngnathiformes > Syngnathidae > Entelurus > Entelurus aequoreus. The sequence goes on along the minus strand of NC_084753.1, from coordinate 22,476,374 downwards.
ACACCTCCTGACTCTAAAGCAGACATGCTAAACACTACACCACCTTGCTGCACAAATTGGAATAGATCTCAAAGTTATTATGTCAAGAGAAGATCAAAAAATCCTTTAATGCCTCCTTGTGGCCAGCTGGATAATAAATACAGAAGTTTCTACAAGTACAGTATGCAACATATGAGTAAATCCTATTCAGAATTCTACTGAAACGTTTTCGTAAAAATGTGCCTCAGAAGGAGCAGAAATGGCGTTAAAACTGGTGTATGTGAGTGTAAAATACTTACCCTTTCGTACAATTTTCTCAAGAATGTTAAAGTAGTTTTTCTGCGCGGCTCCGCTCAATGACGTCAGCTGGGATCTGGCTATCAACTGGAAAAGCTACGTAGCACAAACAACAGAGAGAGAGAAAGAGACACGGTTAAGACAGGAAAATGGCTGATTACGCTGAAACAGAAAGAAGAGATCGCGGCTGCTCACTTTTGTCACGTAGTTGAATCGTCTCAAGTCATGGATGGCACTGGAAAAGTCCAGGCGGTTTAGCGCTTCGCCGAGAGTGCAGTACCCGTGGCGCTGTGGGTAGTAACATGACAATGTTTTAATTTCACTTCAACAAATGTGATATGCGATTTCATAGAGGATCCAGTACTCACTTCTTTTGTGCTGCCTTTCTGCACATAGATCCATTTATCCCTGAAAGAAACTGCAAAAGGATGAAAAAAAAAGACAGCAAATTACCATAATGACCTCATACAAGACCAATCTAAATATAAGACACCCGTTGTTTTCAAGACCTATTTATGAATAAATATTTTTTAAGAACAAATTTTTTTTTTTTTCAAATAAAATTCTGTTTTTAATATCAGTGAAATAAAAACTGGTAGATTGTGCTAAAAAAAGGATCTACTATTCCTGAGCTGCTGTTCGTCATTATCTTAAAATCGTAATTAGAACCTCCTCCTATCTTTTAAAGGCCTACTGAAACCCACTACTACCGACCACGCAGTCTGATGAAATCTTAACATTGCAACACATGCCAATACGGCCGGGTTAACTTATAAAGTGCAATTTTAAATTTCCCGCTAAACTTCCGGGTGAAAACATCTATGTATGATGACGTATGCGCGTGACGTCAATCGTTGAAACGGAAGTATTCGGACACTTTGTATACAATACAAAAAGCTCTGTTTTCATCGCAAAATTCCACAGTATTCTGGACATCTGTGTTGGTGATTCTTTTGCAATTTGTTTAATGAACAATGAAGACGGCAAAGAAGAAAGCTTTAGGTGGGATCGGTGTATTAGCGGCTGGCTACAGCAACACAACCAGGACTTTGACTTGGATAGCAGACGCGCTATCTGACGCTAGCCGCCGACGGCATCTATGATCGGGTGAAGTCCTTCGTCGCTCCGTCGATCGCTGGAACGCAGGTGAGCACGGGTGTTGTTGAACAGATGAGGGCTGGCTGGCGTAGGTGGATAGCTAATGTTTTTAGCATAGCTCTGTGAGGTCCCGTTGCTAAGTTAGCTTCAATGGCGTCGTCGTTAGCAACAGCATTGTTAAGCTTCGCCAGGCTGGAAAGCATTAACCGTGTAGTTACATGTCCGTGGTTTAATAGTATTGTTGATTTTCTGTCTATCCTTCCAGTCAGGGGTTTATTTCTTTTGTTTCTATCTGCAGTTAAGCCCGATGCTATCACGTTAGCTCCGTTAGCTAAAGTGCTTCGCCGATGTATTGTCGTGGAGATAGAAGTCACTGTGAATGTCCATTTCGCGTTCTCGACTCTCATTTTCAAGAGGATATAGTATCCGAGGTGGTTTAAAATACAAATCCGTGATCCACAATAGAAAAAGGAGAGAGTGTGGAATCCAATGAGCCAGCTTGTACCTAAGTTACGGTCAGAGCGAAAAAAGATGCGTCCTGCACTGCACTCTAGTCCTTCACTCTCACGTTCCTCATCCACGAATCTTTCATCCTGGCTCAAATTAATGGGGTAATCGTCGCTTTCTCGGTCCGAATCGCTCTCGCTGCTGGTGTAAACAATGGGGAAATGTGAGGAGCTTTTCAACCTGTGACGTCACGCTACTACAGGCAAGGCTTTTTTTATCGGCGACCAAAAGTTGCGAACTTTATCGTCGATGTTCTCTACTAAATCCTTTCAGCAAAAATATGGCAATATCGCGAAATGATCAAGTATGACACATAGAATGGATCTGCTATCCCCGTTTGACTAAAAAAATGTCATTTCAGTAGGCCTTTAACTTACCCAAACTTTGAGAGACGGGAAGAAAATCTCTGACTCACTTGTGATAAAATCACTTGACGTCACATGTTTGTTTGCACGCATAACTCTCTAGATCAGGGGTGCCCAAACTTTTTGACTCGGGGGCCGCATTGGGTTAAAAAAATCTGGCTGTGTATATATATATATATATATATATATATATATATATATATATATATATATATATATAGATATATATACTGTGTGTATATATATATATATATATATATATACTGTATATATATCTATATATATATATATATATATATATATATATATATATATATATATTAGATATATATGTATATATATACTGTATATATATCTATATATATATACTGTATATATATCTATATATATATATATATATATATATATATAGATATATATATATGTATATATATATATATATATATATATATATATATATATATATATATATATATATATATATATATATATATATATATATATATATATATATATATATATATATATATATATATATATATATATATATATATATATATATATATATATATATAGAGAGAGAGAGAGAGAGAGATATATACACTACCGTTCAAAAGTTTGGGGTCACCCAAACAATTTTGTGGAATAGCCTTCATTTCTAAGAACAAGAATAGACTGTCGAGTTTCAGATGAAAGTTCTCTTTTTCTGGCCATTTTGAGCGTTTAATTGACCCCACAAATGTGATGCTCCAGAAACTCAATCTGCTCAAAGGAAGGTCAGTTTTATAGCTTCTGTAACGAGCTAAACTGTTTTCAGATGTGTGAACATGATTGCACAAGGGTTTTCTAATCATCAATTAGCCTTCTGAGCCAATGAGCAAACACATTGAAACCATTAGAACACTGGAGTGATAGTTGCTGGAAATGGGCCTCTATACACCTATGTAGATATTGCACCAAAAACCAGACATCTGCAGCTAGAATAGTCATTTACCACATTAGCAATGTATAGAGTGTATTTCTTTAAAGTTAAGACTAGTTTAAAGTTATCTTCATTGAAAAGTACAGTGCTTTTCCTTCAAAAATAAGGACATTTCAATGTGACCCCAAACTTTTGAACAGTAGTGTATATATATATATATGTGTGTGTATATAGTCGAGGTTACTGTGGTTTATCCATTATACAGTCAGTGCTCAATACCAGGGTAGAACGGAATATACGTTAGGTCAGGAAAAAACACAGAGGCTATTTCATCCCTACAGGCCTGTTTCGCAGGTTTCCCTGCTCTTCAGAGGATTTCATTAAAATATTTTTTTTAAATCTCCTGAAGAGCAGGGAAACCTGCAAAACAGGCTTGTAGGGATGAAATAGCCTCTGTGTTTTTTCCTGACCTAACGTGTATATATATATATATATATATATATATATATATATATATATATATATATATATATATATATATATATATATATATACATATATATATATATATTCTGAGTGCGATGATGTCATGTTATCTATGGGAAAAATGCATTTATAGACAATATAATTTGCCTGAGCGGCAAGGAGTCACCGAGGGTAACAAGCTGTGTTGGGTTAGTTACTGAAAACCAGTAACTAGTTACAGTTACTAGTTACTTTATTTCAAAAGTAACTCAGTTACTAACTCAGTTACTTACACCAAAAAGTAATGCGTTACTGTGAAAAGTAACTATTTAGTTACTTATTTTTTTTCTTATTTTTTTAAGGCTCCCATTAATGCCCTTTTAGCCTTCATTTCAGTACTGTTATTGCACTGGAGAAAAATACAATCTCAATTTGCATCACTGAACTCTGCGAAGCAATGTGGTCTACATACAACACACAAAGACAAAGATATGTTACAAAGGCCAATTTGTTTCTGGCCAGAACAAATTGACAAAACTATTTTAAATAGCTGCAACATAACATACATAAGTAACAAACAGCATAATAACAGCATAGCTGTAAAGCAAGAAAGGCACACACTACATACACAAAGCCTAACCAGGCATTTTTTCCTCAAGGAATTCTGACACAAAGTCATGTCTGAAGCCCAGAACACTCTACACATTTCCCCAGTTTTAGTTTAGAGATAAGGAAAGATTGGCCTGGCCCACAAGCATCCCTCTTTATGTTTGTGAACTTTATAGTCTATACATTTAGAGTGATGTGATAATCAAACACTCTAGAAGTCTAGAATGAAAGAGTATATAAGAGAATTGACAGCAACGTTCCCTCTAAGGCTGTGCAATTGCGCACTGCTCAAGCGTCCTCTGCGCAAGGCAAATCTATGCCACGCACAAAATCAAATAAAAAAATAAGCGCATAACAATTTTCGACACGACACGGACACGACAGAGAAAACACTTTTCGTCATCATTGTTCAAATATTGTAACGTCTGTCGAGACGCTTTGAGGACATGAATTCCATCGATCACTTTACTGAGCAAAACTCTTTATTGTCGGTCATAAACACATCACCAAAACATTAGTAAAAAAAAATATATCTAGCCAAAGTGGTCATTTTCTGCAGTACAAACCAGACCAAAAGCAACGTTGTTATATGAACAGCAGCCGCTCGCTCTTTCTCACTTGCGCCAACACATGCACATATGGCACTTAGCCAGTGATGCGTTTACAGCCACACAAAAATTCGGACAACTCCAACACCACACATAAAGTGTAATTCCAGGTCGTTACTCTATGATTTACCAATTAAATGTGTGCTTATTCTAGTGTCATTTATTAGGAATCTTAATTTATAAATATTAATCATGAAATGCTGTTAGTATATTAAATAAATACTAATAAAAATATATATTTTGCAAACAGGAAGTTGCAGGAATGTACACAAAATCCCCTGCTTACATCTCATTGTGCAACATGTGAATGTTATAATGAGAACTAAATGCAATGTCTGAAAGGGGTACAAATTATTTCCAAAGCAGGACCTCCACCCAAACAAACAATACAAGTACACAGTTCATGAAAAACAATATTTTTTGTTATTGTCATTGTAAGTGGGCCTAAACACTTATATTAGAAATGGAAATGACTGCTGTCATTTGATTATAATAATAAGAGAATGTTGTCTGTCTATCTGTGTTGGCCCTGCGATGAGGTGGGGACTTGTCCAGGGTGTACCTCGCCTTCCGCCCGAATGCAGCTGAGATAGGCTCCAGCACCCCCCGCGACTCCGAAAGGGACAAGCGGTAGAAAATGGATGGAGATGTAACTTGTTATTTAGTCAGGTTTGGGACAGGTGTGCTGCTGGTGTAGCCACAGTGTGCACGTCTGATGTTGCTCACATGGGCTCCACTGAATGCTCAGGGAGTTTTTGCGTTTGCTCACACATGAACAATTAGAGGGAACATTGATTGACAGAGTGTGTGTACCTTCAGTGCTGAATGATGAGCAGAGGCAGAGTTAATCCTTAAGTGGTGGTGCTGGAGGTGAAGTGGCTTTGGAGTCTCTGTCTCTCTTTACTAGCTACGTCGAAGCATGTTGCTTATGTAGTTTGTTTCAGCAGATTTGAATTGCTGTTATGGGCAGTAGATAGGATATTTGATCCAAAGCACAATTTACATTTAACTAAAATGTTGTTTTCTTTGTGCTCGACAAAAGAAAAGTAGTGAAAATATCTCCATGTTAATAAACTCGACTTCTGGCTCCGCCATGATCAGACACGCCCCCCCCCTCTCTCCTCCACCTCCCCACACTCACACACACACACCCAGACACTCACAAAGAGCGCAGGTCTCTCTTCTCCGGTTTGTGACACAAGAAGAATCAGAACGACGACACTGCAGCCAGCGCTCCGATAAAACACACTTCATACTACATAAAAAGTAACGTAAAATAACGCAGTAACGCATCATGTAGTAACGGTAACTGAGTTACTGAATATAAAAAATAACGCGTTAGATTACTAGTTACCGCCGAAACTAACGGCGTTACAGTAACGCGTTACTTTGTAACGCGTTAGTCCCAACACTGGTAACAAGCGGTAGGAAATGGATTAGAAAGGACAGATTTTTAAAAAATTAAAATAAAATAAAAAATAATAATAATTATATATATATATATTTTATTTATTTATTTGGGACATCCTGCTCTAGATCTTTCACAATTTTTTTTAAGATGAAAAAAAACAACCTAAATACATATATATTTTTTTAAATATCCGAATTTTAGCTTGCTGAGTCTGTTTCATTGACCAGTTTACCATTATATCCAAATTAGCATATTAATTATATTGTTTGCTAACTTGCTTTGAAACACTTTCTTGGATCAAGTCTCGGTCATATGTGAGTGACAGGGAGAAAAGTTTTGACTTGCTTGGGGAAAAGTTGTTTGGCATCCTAAATATGAGACGACTCACCGACTATTTTTTTCCAGGGGTGAAAGCAAATACCGGCCAATATCTGGCTCCTTACCAAGACACAAAAACTCACACTGGGATTTAGTGTTGTTGTTGTAGAAATCCTTCCTCCTTTTTGGGGTGGCAAGTTCACAGATATCTTCAACAAACAGATGTTCAGAGTTGTCGCAGGGGAAGCTGACAAAAAAAGAGAGTACATTAAATAACAGCGTGATAATTTATTTGTGACTTTACAGATAATAATCCATCCGTCCATTTTCTACCGTTTGTCCCTTTCGGGGTTGCGGGGGCTGCTGGAGCCTATATCAGCTGCATTCGGGCGGAAGGCGGGGTACACCCTGGACAAGTCACCACCTCATCACAGGGCCAACACAGATAGACAGACAACATTCACACTCACATTCACACACTAGGGCCAATTTAGTGTTGCCAATCAACCTATCCCCAGGTGCATGTCTTTGGAGGTGGGAGGAAACCGTAGTACCCGGAGGGAACCCACGCAGTCACGGGGAGAACATGCAAACTCCACACAGAAAGACCCCGAGCCTGGGATTGAACCCAGGACCTTCGTATTGTGAGGCACATGCAGTAACCCCTGTCCTACCGTGCTGCCCACAGATAATAATAATAACAATAATAATAAATAATAATACATTTTGCGCTTTTCAAAACCTTAAAGACGCTTGACAGTGTAAAAAAAAATATGAGCCTGGAAACAGAACAAATACAGTTTTAAAATATGACTGTGGAGGGGGGCGTGGCCTGCGGGCCTGCAGCGAAGTGGGGTGTGCCAGGACCGGCCTCGAAATCAGCGACAGGTGCGTAGATGGTCCACCTGGGCCTTGTTATCTAATCACCTGTCGCTCTGTTATAAGCAGCAGCCAGGAGGACAGACGGGGTTGGAGCTGGAGCCAGAGCGCGAGCGAGAGCGAAAGAGGAAAAAGACAATTGCTGGAAAGCAACTGAGAGACTTATTGAAAAATAAAACAATATTGTAACCCTGAAATGGGCTCTCATGTCGGTGCTTGGTGGTCTGAAGAACCCCCAGGAGGGCAACCTCCACAATGACAATGACAGATAGATGACATTTATACTGTATAGAGCATGGGTGTCAAACTCTGGCCCGCGGGCCAGATGTGGCCCGCCGAGTAATTTCATTTGGCCCTTGAGGCAATATCAAATTAACATTACATCTGGCGGTGCCGCTGTAACACAGCATTCACCGCTAACATACTTGACAATACTCCCAATTTCCCCGGAGACTCTTGGGAGACTCACCTATATTGAAGGCGTGCCTTAAAAGGCAATGCCTAGCATTCTCTTCCACCTGTCGTCTCGTTCACTTACTCCCCATATTATTATTATTATGCGGCTTTTAAACACACAGACATAGGGCTGCAAGACATACTTATACGTAGTCAACAGCCATACAGATCATACTGACGGTAGCCATATAAAAAATGTTGATACTGTTACAAATATGCGCCACACTGTGAATCCACACCAAACAAGAATGACAAACACATTTCGGGAGAACATCCGCACCGTAACACAACATAAACACAACATAAACCCAACAGAACAAATACCCAGAACCCTTTGCAGTACTAACTCTTCCGGGACGCTACAATATAAACCCCCCGCTACCCCCAAACCCCACCCCCCAACCCCACCCACCTCATCTGTACTGTTAAACTGGTCACACAAAATGGTTAATGGTTGATGGTTGATTATATGACCGAAATAAACTTATTTCATTCATTCATTCATTCTTTTATTGCTTGTTCCATATTCAGTGTTAAAGCAAATCAGTGTAGCAAACTGAGCAATAATTAACATTTTATTCATGCACTTTCTCTTGCTACTTCAAGGCTTGAATGTTTGATTCATTCATTATTATTTTATTTTCAAATGTATTATTAGCCTGTGGAAAAACTTTATTTTGATATTTACCTCAGAAGGCTGCACATAGAAAAGAGGCATTAAATTTTTATTTAAATTTTATTTGATATGCCATTGATATTTTTTAATTATTATAATTATTATTTGAAACTCGATTTTGCATGTCGCTATAAAGTTATATAAGCCTTGCTTGTTCAATATTCAATGCAAAACTTGTTTGGGTCCCTATTAAAAGGTTAATTTTTTCAACCTTGGCCTGCGGCTTTGTTCAGTTTGAAATTCTGGCCCACTCTGTATTTGAGTTTGACACCCCTGGTATAGAGATTGAACAATTTTGATCGCAGTATTGATTCCTGTTGTACGCGGCGAGACGTATGTTTGCCTTGCTTAATGTATTGCTTCCTGTTGGATAAGTAGCTTCTTACCCAGTTCAAGACCAACCCTGTGATGCCACACCGATGTAATTTGTTAATTAAGATATTATGGTTAATTGTATCAATTGCTTTTGTTAAGTCCATAAACACTGCAGCTGCACATTATTTACAATCTATCACATTGGTAATTTTCTCCATTGTTTCGATTAATGCCGTAGATGTTGGAATGTTCGCTCTGTATCCGTCTTGGTCGTTACACTTTTATTTATGAATTTGTCCAACAGTTGTTCGATGTTCTCAGGAAATGTGCAAGTAAGGAACTGATGTTTGCCTACAGTCTAATAAATCGGTACAACTTTTGCTATTTTCAAGAATTTGCCTGTTTGAAATTATAGGTTACTGATGTACTTTATTGGTTCTGAAATCTCTTTAATAATCTTTTCTATATAAATTCTGATACAATCATATTCAGTCTTCAAGCCGAGGATGTGCTTGTGCAGCCCTTTGAGACACTTGTGATTTAGGGCTATATAAATAATCTTTGATTGATTGATTGATTCAATTTACATTAATACACATTTTTGATTATTTCCTCGTCTGTCATGTCCATGAGGAACATGTAGTTGGGATTTTTCTGTCTGGTGTCATTCAAGTCCTCAACTGATAGGGGATCTAGGATATTTTCTTTCAAATATGGTCCAATATTTACAAAGTAATTCTAGAAGTTTTCAACTACCGGTACTTCATTTATATTGTAATTTTTTAAGTTTCCTTCTGAGAAATGTTGAGGGTAATCCTTGTTGCTCTAATGTTGTTTTTGTTCCTAATACATATATAACAAAATACAACAACTAGAAAATACAATACCGGTAGGAATTGTGCGTTTGAATGTACAGTAGGAATAGTTTGAATATTGAAGAATGCTTATTGTGGAATGTATAAAGAAAGGTGGAAACGGTTTAACTGTGAAATGGTTTGATCATGCTGTACTAAAGTCAGGCTGTCAAAACACTTTGCCGCTTTGGTTAAAAAAAGATATGTGTGCGACAGGACTACCTTTTTGGCTAATTTCGGATATAAATCAATGTTTTTTCTTGACAATAAAATGTATTTATTTATACGACTCATAGACGTAAACATTTTTTAAGAAAAGATATGTTTTTTTTGGTCCTTTCCGGGTTTTGAACCCACATTAGTGGGTTAAAAACCTCTCAGCCAAACCGCCTAGCTGTCAAAATCATGTGCAACGTTGAATGTTAAAGGGAGCAATTCGGCAAAAGTATTGTTTTTTGCTAATTTCAGACTAAGTAAATGTTTTTTTTTACTACAACAAATATAATTTTTGATAGTGTGGAATATATACTTGCAGTCAAGGTTATTTTTAGGCGGGAAAAAATGGCAACCGTAAGTGAGAAATTACATTGTCCAATATTTTGGAATATCATGAATACTGTAAAAACTGGGAATTTTTAGGGGTTAAGGCGGGGGTCAGCAACCCGCGGCTCTCGAGCCACATGCGGGTTTTAGTGCCGCCCTAGTGGCTCCCTGGAGCATTTTTAAAAAAGGATTGAAAATGGAAAAAGATGGGGGGAAAATAGTTTTATTATTGGTATGTTTTTTGTTTGAGGACAAACATTATACAAACCTTCCCAATTGTTAGAAAGTCCACTGTTTAATATGTTTGTGTGTATGCTTCACTGATGAGAGTATTTGGTGAACATTTTGTCCGACTAATTTCGGCAGTTCTTGAACTCACCATAGTGTGGACAGTGATGCAACAGTTTGTTTACATGTAAAATCTTCCACTCCTTCTTTGTCTAATTTTGTCCACCAAAAGTTTCATGCTGTGCGTGAATGCACAAAGATGCGCTTTGTTGATCTTATTGACTTGTTGGAGTGCTAATCAGGCATATTTGGTCAGTGCATGACTGCAAGCTAATCAATGCTAACATGCTATTTAGGCTAGCTGTATGTACATATTGCATCATGCCCACTGCTCCCCTCACCTTCCAGGGGGTGAAGAAGGGTGATGGGTCAAATGCAGAGAATAATGTGACAATCATTGGTACTTTAACTTTAACTTATTATTATGCCTCATTTGTAGGTATATTTGAGCTCATTAAATATCTTTTACTTTTATCCTCTTTGTATATAATTTAGTTTTGCATGTCTCATGACACATTATCTGTATGTAATACTGGCTGCATTTCAGATAGTTGTGTGTGTTACAGACCACAGCAAACATTACTTAGCTTGTCAAAGATTGTAATAAATCTATTAAAAGAAGACAGCGTGCCGTTTCCTTTGACACACACACATCTATTATACCTTTGGCCATTAAAAGCCAGTCATTTCCAGGACTCATCTCACCTTCTGAGTAGCCTCTGATTTACCAATGTTTCCTAATGTTGTGTAAAAATGTATAGAATAAATATTAAATTTCAACATTTCTGTCAACAAAGATTTGCTTCAGCCTGTAACACATAGTCATTTTGATAGTAGGCTATTATAGCTAATGTAGACACTTATATCATGTGTTGCCTTCATTATAAGACTTATATACGGCTTTTAATTTTTGCGGCTCCAGACAGATTTTTTTTGGTATTTTTGGTCCAATATGGCTCTTTCAACGTTTTGGGTTGCCGACCCCTGGGTTAAAGCATTCACACAATAATAACGGATATCTTCAACAAACAGAAGATGACAAAAAAAAGAAGTAAATTAAATAACAGTGTCTTGTATGACCCGTGTTTAGAAAAAAAATCCTCAACATATTTTGGGGTCCATGTTTTATCACTGGGGCTGTACCTTCAAAAGGGGATGCTAAAAAGGGATATCATAAGAATACAAAATTAGGATTGGACTTTGGTTTAGCTCCAGTATCGTAATCAATTGTGCAGGTATACCAAAATAAATAGTCGTGGAGTGCACATATTGGCTACTTCTTGAAGAGAGCGAGTTTAACTGTAATCCCCTTGTCTCCATTAATTTATGAGGTCGGGCAGGAAGACAGGGGAGGGCACTGATCCGTCTCGCTGAATTATAAGGGAGGCGTGCAGCAGCCAAGCCTTTTACACATGTTGCACGTGGAAACAACTATCTCCTTAGAGACAGAGGAAGACATCAAGAAGCAGCAGCGGGGGGAAAAAAAGGAGAATAGTTTAACTACATCCTGAAATACATCTGCTAAGACCCAAGATAATTTATGTATTTATTTGCAACTTTGAGGGATTTCATTATTAGCTGTGCTCTGAAACAATGCAGTTACATGTCATTGCATTAAAATGACATGTACAAACCCATATGAGTTGGGAAATTGTGCTAGATGTAAATATAAACAGAATACAATGATTTGCAAATCCTTTTCAACTCATATTCAGTTGAATGCACTACAAAGACAAGATATTTGATGTTCAAACTCATAAACTTTATTTTTTTTTGCAAATAATAATTAACTTAGAATTTCATGGCTGCAACACGTGCCAAAGTAGTTGGGAAAGGGCATGTTCACCACTGTGTTACATGGCCTTTCCTTTTAACAACACTCAGTAAACGTTTGGGAACTGAGGACACACATTGTTTAAGCTTCTCAGGTGGAATTCTTTCCCATTCTTGCTTGATGTACAGCTTAAGTTGTTCAACAATCCGGGGGTCTCAGTTGTGGTATTTTAGGCACACATTTTCAATGGGAGACAGGTCTGGACTACAGGCAGGCCAGTCTAGTACCCGCACCCTTTTACTATGAAGCCACGTTGATGTAACACGTGGCTTGGCATTGTCTTGCTGAAATAAGCAGGGGCGTCCATGGTAACGTTGCTTGGATGGCAACATATGTTGCTCCAAAACCTGTATGTACCTTTCAGCATTAATGGCCCCTTCACAGATGTGTAAGTTACCCATGTCTTGGGCACTAATACAACCCCATACCATCACAGATGCTGGCTTTTCAACTTTGCGCCTATAACAATCCGGATGGTTCTTTTCGTCTTTGGTCCGGAGGACACGACGTCCACAGTTTCCAAAAACAATTTGAAATGTGGACTCGTCAGACCACAGAACACTTTTCCACTTTGTATCAGTCCATCTTAGATGAGCTCAGGCCCAGCGAAGCCGACGGCGTTTCTGGGTGTTGTTGATAAACGGTTTTCGCCTTCCATAGGAGAGTTTTAACTTGCACTTACAGATGTAGCGACCAACTGTAGTTACTGACAGTGGGTTTCTGAAGTGTTCCTGAGCCCTTGTGGTGATATCCTTTACACACTGATGTCGCTTGTTGACGCAGTACAGCCTGAGAGATCGAAGGTCACGGGCTTAGCTGCTTACGTGCAGTGATTTCTCCAGATTCTCTGAACCCTTTGATGGTATTATGGACCGTAGATTGTGAAATCCCTAAATTCTTGCAATGGCTGGTTAAGAAAGGTTTTACTTAAACTGTTCAACAATTTGCTCACGCATTTGTTGACAAAGTGGTGACCCTCGCCCCATCCTTGTTTGTAAATGACTGAGCATTTCATGGAATTTACTTTTATACCCAATCATGGCACCCACATGTTCCCAATTTGCCTGTTCACCTGTGGGATGTTCCAAATAAGTGTTTGATGAGCATTCCTCAACTTTATCAGTATTTATTGCCACCTTTCCCAACTTCTTTGTCACGTGTTGCTGGCATCAAATTCTAAAGTTAATGATTATTTGCAAAAAAAAAAATGTTTATCAGTTTGAACATCAAATATGTTGTCTTTGTAGCATATTCAACTGAATATGCGCTGAAAATGATTTGCAAATCATTGTATTCTGTTTATATTTACATCTAACACAATTTCCCAACTCATATGGAAACGGGGTTTGTATTAGGTTTAAGAGGATTATACGTCGGTATCTCAAAGGCACGCTGAGAGTCAACTGACTGTTTTGTGGTGCTTAACGTTTACATTTTCACATCAATACATTTAAATAAGTGCACATCTGCAACACAACTTTTATTACCTCATTTGTCAGAAACATGTAGAAGGGCTAGGGTTAAATAAGCTTGGCTTCTTCCTACTCCTTTTTAGACATGTTGGATTGTGCAAGTGTAAACGTAGTTCTGAAATAAGTCCAAAACAAATACAGTGGCACCTCCACTTGAGAGTGCCCCAACCTAAGAGTTTTTGGTATTAGAGCTGTCTCTTGTCGTAGGTTGCAAGCAAAAATTTGTAGTACAAGCTCCCCTGTTTCGCAGTGGTGGAAACTGAATACATTGACTTAAATAAAACTGGAAAGAGTCCGCCACCGTGGTGGCGCCGTTCTGCTGCCGTTACGCATCCAGCGGAAATTAGAGGTGAGTTCAGTAAGATCTGACTAAAACATCTGGTTTTACTCACAAGCATGAGCTTATAGCTAGAGATCAACATAACTTGGTGCTTTTTCTAACCATGGAAAGGAAGAAAGAGAATCTGAGGGACAGCCCTGAGAAGAAGTGGATGCTTGCAACTAAAAGTATAACAATTAGCCGAGGGACAACTCTTACCTAAAACTATTAAGTTGGGGCACTCTTACGTTGAGGTACCACTGTAGTTGAGACTAAATCAACAGCTACTTTGCTAGTAATTGCAACCAAATAGTGCACCAAATCTTTCCTTAATTGCTCCAAGGTTCACTTAATTAACACTCAATTGATTAAATTATCAATTATTAATTGCTGATTTTAGGTTTAAAATGTGTTACTTATAACAGTTTTGCGATGGTCACAGTTTTTCTCTGGAACTCATTATTTATATTTATATTATTTCAATAGGAGATTTTTCTTACTGTATCATATTCCACTCTATTCTCTGATTAACTCCATCTTGGCCTTGGCTGTTGCAGATAAATAAATGAGACAATACACGTAAAAAGACTGCAATAAGTACATTGAAACACAACAATGGTGTAACGTGCTATTCCGCACCTCCACTTGATGAGGTCACATTGCCAGTCAAGCTGTCACTTGGCAAGGGGCCAATCTGCTCGCAATGTAATTGTCCGAGACCGTGACTTGGGTCTTTCAGCGTGTGAAGACAGCTCGCATCTCATTGTGCGTTGGCCAATCAACAGAAAATAGCAACATTGTGACCCGAGTGAGACGTCACCGAGTAGCATTATGATTCCCACTTTCAGTGCTTACGCAATGCCAAGAACAATGAGACAGCGTGTACACAATGGACCAATAAGCATTGTAAGCTTTAGGCATAAGTCATTAATGACTAATTCATGTGAATTAGCAAATAGGAAGTTGCTCCAAAAATGGTCATGTTTAATGTACTGAATATAAAGTATGTTGAGAAAAAAATCAATTACCGGTACTATGCATGTCAGTCAATCCCTCATGTTGTGTACAAATGATACCACTTTCAATACTGTTGATACCATGAGCTGTAGCCTATCCCCGCTGATCGAACATACAATCCTTATAAGGAAATATTTCATTCGCACTAACAGGTTTTTCCAGTGTTTAATTATGTATGCATGCTTCAACAAAGCTCTATGAATCCTTTCAAATTAAACATCGCAATTTATGTTATGACATTATTTATAGAGCCTACACACCTTGCAGTGGAAACACCAACATGTTTAGGGTTTACGGATGTACTGTACAATAAAGGCCTACTGAAACCCACTACTACCGACCACGCAGTCTAATAGTTTATATATCAATGATGAAATCTTAACATTGCAACACATGCCAATACGGCCGGGTTAACTTATAAAGTGCAATTTTAAATTTCGTCACGCTACTTACGGTACAGGCAAGGCTTTTTTTTATCAGCGACCAAAAGTTGCGAACTTTATCGTCGATGTTCTCTACTAAATCCTTTCAGCAAAAATATGGCAATATCGCAAAATGATCAAGTATGACACATAGAATGGATCTGCTATCCCCGTTTAAATAAAAAAAAATCATTTCAGTAGGCCTTTAAGCTCTGTTTCCACCAAGCAGGTCTGTTTGGTACAGTGTCCATTTTTCGGTGTGTCTGCTATAGTGTTGTCCCGATACCAATATTTTGGTACCGGTACCAAAATTATTTCTATACTTTTCGGTACTTTTCTAAATAAAGGGGACCACAAAAAAATGCATAATTGGCTTTATTGCAACAAAAAATCTTACGGTAAATTAAACATATGTTTCTTATTGCAAGTTTTTCCTTAAATAAAATAGTGAACAAACAAGACAACTTGTCTTTTAGTAGTAAGTAAACAAACAAAGGCTCCTAATTTAGCTTCTGACGTATGCAGTAACATATTGTGTCATTTTCCATTCTATTATTTTGTCAAAATGATTAAGGACAAGTGGTAGGAATTGAATTATTAATCTACTTGTTCATTTACTGTTAATATCAGCTTACTTTGTCTTTTAACATGTTCTATCTACACTTCTGTTAAAATGTAATATTCACTTATTCTTCTGTTGTTTGATACTTTACATTAGTTTTGCATGATACCACAAATTTGGGTATAAATCCGATACCAAGTCGTTACAGGATCATACATTGGTCATATTCAAAGTCCTCATGTGTCCAGGGACATATTTCCTGAGTTTATAAACATAATATAATTTTTTTTTAAACGAAAGAAGATTTTGCAATGCCAAAAGATATCGACGTAATTATAGTGGTCTCGACTAGATACGCTACTGTACTTGGTATTATTATAGTGGATGTCAGGTGTAGATCCAGAGGCGGTATAGTACTGAATATGATTCTTTAGTATCACGGTACTATACTAATACCGGTATACCGTACAACCCTAGTCTGCTATATACCTTCCCAATACATTGACTGGTACCCCTAAAAAAAACACACTAAAACTAATATGCTCCTAATCTATATAAATCATGTGTCAATGGTCATTATTATTTTGTAAAGGCATCATTTTTGATACAGCCCACATATGTTTTGTGTATAATGTGGGTTTGTGTGATGCTATTCTGCTAACGTGCAGACTTTCAATGAAAGAATACAATGAAAATGACTTGCTCTTACTCATTTAAGTCTATCTCTCTGTTACTGTCTTCCAGCTCGTGTCCGTAGATGACCATCTTCTTCCAGCCGTGTTCTGTCTTTGTCCAGCTGCACCCTGGGGACCTCCAGTCCTGGCCCAAGAAAGGCATTTTATTTGCTACTTGGGGGGTGGTCGCTGAAATACAAAGCACCTGCAAGATTTGACACAATTCTAAATTATGTTCTAACACATCCATGTGTATTTTGTATTCAACTTTGAAGAAAAACAAGTAAAGTTATATCGGTAACCATTGTTATTTTTGTTTTCTTAGCACAATCAAAAGGTCCACAAGGGACAAGCGGTAGGAAATGGATGGATGGATGTGTATCCCATCTAATTATCAAAATATTTTGATGGCATCTCCTTTCCACATACAGTAGATAGACTTACACAAAGAAACAATGTATTTATTCTATACAGCTTTTGGCTTTACTACAAGTTAAGTAGTAGTACTATTTTTAGCCTATTTTGTTAGTGACATTGATGGGTAAACAACAGCAGTTCACATAGCATACACTATAGCGTTTTTTATGATTGTTGACAGCCCGTTTATAGAATATTATAACACATCTAAAAGCTATTATTTATACAAAAAATAATCTAAACATACCTTAAAAGGCAATGACAACTCGTTTACGTACGTCTTCCGTGTCTGTTCTGGGTTTTCTTGCTCAAAATATTGACGGAAGTAAACACAGCCCGGACTCTCCACTGAGCTCCGCCTACCTTCTGTCTGATTGGACGAATCATATGAATAAATCTTGTTGCTATGCGTAGCAGCGCTCCGGATTGGCTAGGAGTAAGCTGTCAATCACTGTCTTTTTCCTAATCCTCGCTGTTTGGTTGGGGCTTTCTCCGACACGTGACAGCAGGACGTCGCACATGTACTAGTATTTTGATTTTTGAAGTTAAGTCAGTTATGATTCACATAAAGAATACATTCCTTGTATCCCCCAAATTCAAATTTTACCATAAAATTCCCATTGAAATAAATACCTCCAAATTTTGAATTTCTCAACAACAATCATTCCAGCATCGACATTCAATGTTCCACTTTTTGCATGTCCATTTTTTTTTTTTTAATTAGATATGTCAAACGACTCAAATATTTAATTGGGATTAGTCACATTTTGTCCATTGTTAATTCATAGCTGACCGGATTAACCGCAAATATAAGATTGTTTTCATCTTTAATAGGTATGTCTTATTAAAATGTACACCTAATATAGGACTGGACAATTTGATTTAACCAAATGTGTATTGTCAAATGATTATTTAAAAAATTATATTAATCACACATTTGAATTAGGAATAATCATAATTCATCGCAGGGTATTACTGGCTTGCATAATTTAAATCATTTTGAACAAAGACCCAATATTTGGACAAAAAATGTCACAGAATGTCACCTATTTTTTTTGTATGTTTCGCTTCAACGCACATCAGTTATTTGCTCAAATGTTGGTAATAGTTATATATAGAGATGTCCGATAATGGCTTTTTTGCCAATATCCGATATTCCGATATTGTCCAACTCTTAATTACCGATTCCGATATCAACCGATACCGATATATACGGTCATGGAATTAACACATTATTATGCCTAATTTTTTTGTGATGCCCTGCTGGATGCATTAAACAATGTAACAAAGTTTTCCAAAATAAGAGAACAACTTCAACTCAAATTATGGAAAAAATTGCCAACATGGTACTGCCATATTTGAAGTCACAAAGTGCATTATTTTTTTTTTAAATGCCTTAAAATAGCAGCTTGGAATTTGGGATATGCTCTCCCTGAGATAATCCTGATACCCACTACAACTATGGGAAATACTATACTTTGACTTTCACAAAGTCTAAGTCTAAGTCTAAGTTTTTAGAAAGTGCATTATTCTTTTTTTTTTTTAAAACATGCCTCAAAACAACAGCTACAAAAACAATGAAGGCACGCAGCTTCAGTCCAGAGTATACTAGAGTAATAAAGTAAACAATAACATAGTCCTCATTTAGTGCAAGACTGCCTGGCATACTGTATAACAGGAAATTATAAACTGGGCTCAATCTGCCCTGCTGTAACGTATTTGTATGAGTAACACAAATGTGCTGCAAGCTAGTGGTGAGTGCTTGAAGTGGCCTATTCATTCAGCCAGAGCTTCTGAAATGCTGCGTTGAGACTGGCCATCTCCGTTCACTGCAAGCTGCAAAGTGTGCGCCATGCAGGGCAGACTAGCCAACGTAGCTTTTGACATACTGCGTGCGTTGTTCCTGACCACAACGTGAGCTTTCGCCCCGGGGTGGTTTTTGTTGTATTTTTGTTTTTTCTCGGCGGAGTCTTTAAGCGATACATGTGTGGTACTACTTTTTTTCGGTGTTGGCTTTTCATCCACCTTCCGCTTGTATTCATCTTGTATCTCCTTATGATTCTTGAAGAGGTGGGAGATCAAATTGGTCGTATTAAAGGAAGACGTCTTGGTTCCTCCTCGCATAACCAACTTTTTGCAGTCATTGTAAATTGCCAGTTTTTTATCCGTCAGATACACTTTAAAATAATCCCAAACCATAGACATGGTGTCGATAGTCAGTCATTGAGCTCGCTCGCTTGTTAACCACGGCTACAGCACCGGCAACAACACACTCTTGTTGTTATGCTGCGCTCGCGGAGGTTTGATGAGGTCATCAAGCGTCGCCACTAAACCTCTCATGCTGCAGTCGTCAACTCCTGTGTTGTGTGTGGGGAGAGGGGACAGGGGAGGGGCTGCTGACTGGGTTTATATCCGTGTTTTACCAGATATGTACCGCTCCGTACAACGGCGTTTTAAAAAGTAATTAATTTTGCTTTTTGAAACCGATACCGATAATTTCCGATATCACATTTTAAAGCATTTATCGGCCGATAATATAGGCAGGCCGGTATTATCGGACATCTCTAGTTATATATAAAGTCCTGTCATGGTATATTTTGGAGTGAAATTTGCCTGTAAGCACATTAGTCAAGAGTTTTCTTACTCATCATATCAAATGGTGAATGCGTTGACCCGATCATTGATCGTAAAACAAAACACGCCATCTTTCAGGTAACCATCCACAATTAAGGTAATGGAGCATGTATGATCAAAATAAAGTACGTAATTAATCTGTGTTTATACATGACTAATGCAATAATCTTTTGTGATTAATCACATAGTTAAGTCTTTTTTTTTGACAGCCCTAATGCAAATTTTTACTAACCTATGCTTTTTTAGCAGCTCAACACAAAATGGACACAAACAGATACAGACACATGCACACACAAAGACGCAAGACATTTTCCACCTGGCTTTCAATCCATATATATATGTTTGTATATATATGTTTGTATATATATATATAGATATCCATCCATCCATCCATTTTCTACCGCTTATTCCCTTCGGGGTCGCGGGGGGCGCTGGAGCCTATCTCAGCTACAGTCGGGCGGAAGGCGGGGTACACCCTGGACAAGTTGCCACCTCATCGCAGGGCCAACACAGATAGACAGACAACATTCACACTCACATTCACACACTAGGGCCAATTTAGTGTTGCCAATCAACCTATCCCCAGGTGCATGTCTTTGGAGGTGGGAGGAAGCCGGAGTACCCG
The DNA here is from genome assembly GCF_033978785.1 of Entelurus aequoreus. NCBI lineage: Eukaryota > Metazoa > Chordata > Actinopteri > Syngnathiformes > Syngnathidae > Entelurus > Entelurus aequoreus. Next base: position 22,455,808 of record NC_084753.1, on the reverse strand, counting down.
GAGGGAACCCACGCAGTCACGGGGAGAACATGCAAACTCCACACAGAAAGATCCTGAGGCCATATATATATATATATAGGGTTTTTTCCCCCCACTTAATCCTACTTTTTCTCTTTACTTGTCAGTCTGGGCTCTGGTGTAGTGTAGTTGCACATGCGTCAGTTGTGTGGGTGTGTTTACGGGCGCAATAACCAGGAAATGTTGTGTCGAAAAGGGCGCTGTCATGGGAACAGAAAAGCAAGCCCAAACAAGCAACCACACGTTAAAAAACAAGCCCAAAAAAACGCAACACAAGACTTACGAACTTTGCAAACAACTAAAAAAAAAAGTTGCTTATAATACATGGACTTGGCAACACTCAGGTGATTATGTCAATATGTCAATATACAGTATGTAAGTAATTTATTTTTAATTATGTGTAACTGCTGCTGTTTTCTGTTATTTGTATATGTATTTCTGTAACAATTTTTGCTACCCTCTTGGCCAGGTCACTCTTGGAAAAGAGATTTTAAACTCACATAGTTTTTTTTTACCTGGTTAAATACAGGATATTGATTGATTGATTGATTGATACTGATAACTCAACTCAAAGGGACAATGGATAGAAATAACTTCAGTTGTTTGGCAAGGGCGACCTAAACTTGCAAATCAATATACATTTTTCTTTGTCCATTTCTGAACTTTATTTGCTCCTGTAACTTAAGATTTGTACGGTATGAATTGAGGGTCACACAGGATACGATTTAATCGCTTGATAAAACATTAGTGCTGCTAAAGGAAACTTTCGTTAACATGTTATTATGGCGTTAACTTTGACAGCCTTAAGGAGAACTACATTTTTTGGGAATTTTGCCTAGAACACATATGTCTTTGTTCTTTCTTTATGCATTCTAATTCGTAATATACGGCAAGTACGAGGTGGCTAACAATGAAGCAAATGGGAGTCATGTACTGCGTCCATTAAGTCTTCGTAAAACACTTCCTAAAACCACCAACAATACTTCATTTACATCTCGTGACTTGAATATAAACCAAGTGTTAGCAATATTGTTAATATGAACGCTAACGCCAAGGAAGGCGCTGTGATCACGGAAAGGTAACAAGCTTATGCAGCTATACCGTCATATCAAGCTGGTGAGCTGCTGCTGCATCGCCTCTGAGTTGGTAAAAGGGAATTCCAGATTATAAATCATGCCTCTCTCTTGTAGAGGAGAAGGTTGTGGCCATAAACCGAGAAGTTGGTCAACTTTAACATTCACCTTTGGCACTCACCTATTTTGGTTTGTTTTACCGGTGTGAGAATTAGAATTAATTCTTTATCTAAACGGAAGATATAAACATCCCATCAGTCGACATCCCATTGAGAGCAGACAATGTACAGTAAGTGATTGTAATATTATGTTTGTGGTTTGTATTTCTTGTTCAGCAATTAGGAATAGTGCTCCTTGCTGGATCTGCTTATCACACAGCTTCTAAAACTTGTAGCTGAGATTCCTTATATTCAGGTTAAAAAATATCATCACTTGTCCCAAAGTAGTTGTTGTTGTTGGCTCTCATTAAATATGCCATGATTAGTGAGAGTTGTTCTTGTTGAAAGAAATAGTGAAAGTTTTGGTGCATCTGTGAAATTAATTAAATATTATGGTATTATGAATGTGCCTGTTGCTACATTACATATATACTTACAGCATGTATATAAAAAGCTGATGGAGGTTTTTGGAGGTTTTTTGAGCGCTTTATATGTGGAATAGAGCAACTCCCATTGGCACCATTGTTAGCTAACAGCTGCTAACATTTGTTTACGAGTTTAGAATGCATTACAAGAAACAATCTGTACGAAAGCCTATTGTGTGCCTTTAACCAGTTTTGTAATGTTCCTATGCCTTTAAGTTGATAGGTCAATCTGTGACGTCATTTCCACTTTAAAGCACTTCTTTGTCAGAATAGCCGGTTTCAATCAGTGGTGGCAGCCAACATTGTGTGCGTTGACGACTAAATACCACACACACACACACACACAAAACCACACATACATTCACATCTACCTTTCAGCAATAAAGATGATTAAAGTATTCTCTGGCCGGAATCTGTCCATCGTGTCCCAACTCTAAAAGAACTACTATCCCTTCCTTAGATTGGTCCTTCGAGCCGGATAGAGTTCCACCATCAGACACTATGGTGTCATCACCTGCTGATCACCAGCCCTCTGTCAGGCCAAAGAGAGACATTCAACTACCACAGCATTTGGCCCCTTACGATGTCACCCTCCTTCCCTCTCAACTGCCTGCTGCCCAAATCTCCTCACTACCAGTAGGACAACACGGTGAAGCAAGGCCAACCAGAGCTAGGAGTGCGTCCGGGTACCAGTCATCTGCTTCATCACGTCGATCCTCTCGGCGATCGCATGGGCTTCAACTGCTCTAAAATATTCCTGATGTTCAAACAGCTGCCCTAGAGGAGCGAATTAAAGGTTTGGAGTTTGCTGACCTACAGCAAGAAATAGAAGAGGAAAGGAAAGATGACTTGGAGGCGAAGAAATTGGATGCACAAGCTAAAGAAGGACAAAGACTACAAGAGGATGCTCACCTTGCCAAGGAGAATATGGCAAGGGAAATGGAACGGCGCAGACGCTTAAAGAAACTGGAGAAAGACTTACACATTGCCCGTATTGTCAAGTCTTTCTTGTCGGAGTCTGAAGATGATGCAATGTCAACAACGTCAGCTCCCATCAATAACTCCAATAAAATCCGCTGCCGCTATCCCGATTACACAGCCATTGACAACGATTCCCATTCCTGTCCAAGGTGCACAAACTTGTGTCCCGACTTTAGTAGGCCCCACTACAGCTCCTGTCTCTGTCACCTTGTCTCACTTATGGATTGTGAATTATAGACACAATTCTAAAAAAAAGTGCAGTTTTCCTTTAATTGAAATGAAAAGAGCACTTTTCTTAGTTCCAAATGAATACAGAAATTCTAAGACGATTCAAAGAATTTCACAGTCAATAAATTAATAGTTTTTAGGACACTCAGCTATTGAGCATTTACACACAATTTCTTCAGAAATTGCATTCTGTAGTTATGTACTGTACTTCTAATACTACTACTGTAATCATACAGTACCATGAATTGATTTACGTGGACCCCGACTTAAACAAGTTAAAAAAAACGTATTCGGGTGTTACCATTTAGTGGTCAATTGTACGGAATATGTACTGAACTGTGCAATCTACAAATAAAAGTTTCAATCAATCAATCAATACAACTGAGTAAAAAACACTATCCATCCATCCATCTTCTTCCGCTTATCCGAGGTCGGGTCGCGGGGGCAGCAGCCTAAGCAGGGAAGCCCAGACTTCCCTCTCCCCAGCCACTTCGTCCAGCTCCTCCCGGGGGATCCTGAGGCGTTCCCAGGCCAGCCGGGAGACATAGTCTTCCCAACGTGTCCTGGGTCTTCCCCGCGGCCTCCTACCGGTCGGACGTGCCCTAAACACCTCCCTAGGGAGGCGTTCGGGTGGCATCCTAACCAGATGCCCGAACCACCTCATCTGGCTCCTCTCGATGTGGAGGACCAGCGGCTTTACTTTGAGCTCCCCCCGGATGGCAGAGCTTCTCACCCTATCTCTAAGGGAGAGCCCCGCCACAAAAACACTATAACTGGCATTAAGACAAACATGCATTTGACACACTTTCACATACGATTTTGTGGCCATTTTTGCAACACCTTGGATTAATCTGCAACTATTTATTCCCAAACATGACAAAATTCACCAACTCATCCATTTATTTTGACAGTGAATGCTTTTTCAGCCATGTTATTGCTAAAATATAAGAATGTTTATGCAAAATAAGTAAACTTTGGCTTATCAAGGAAGCAGCAGTATAAATACCTCAGGGGTGGTGAAATTGAACTGACGCTAGAGAGCAAGACATGACCTGCCTGGATGTCTGTCAGAATTCCTAAAGGTGCGTCTGCAATGTGACTGAAATATACAGCACAAACGTTATTAGTAGGTATGCATGTGTGACAGACAAACTCCAGTTTCACCCCGCCGGTTACAACCTTTTAACACTGCAACAGAAATGAACATGATACAATGCTGTAGACTCACAAGGAAGTGTGATAAAGTTACACTTAATGTACAAAGTAGCTTCTTTGTGTAACAAACAACGATGTGTTTGTTAACATGTGCTTAGTCATTCCCCTATGAGACAGAAAACCAAATTGAATCGTTGTTGCAGGGTCTGATGTTTTTTCAGATTCTTGAATGACATTGATTCATTTTGAGCGAGAATGATGATAAATGAAAAGAAAAAGTCTCCCGGTCCTGGATTATTGATTCAGGGAAAATGAACATTTGACTTTTTGTACACATTTTCATGTCGACTTACCATCAAAATTGTTTCTTTTGTTGCAAATGTGCCACCCACCCACAACATTTCGAGGAAGTTGATGTAACAGTTTTTACTAACAAACTGCAGCCACACCAAACAAATCCTGCCTTTGTTGGTGTGTGTTCGGCAAAGACAAATTAAAGTTGAGGATCAAGTCAGTAGTTTCTCAAGCAGCGGAAATTGGAAGCCTCCCAAACACCCGCAAAAAAGATTTTCTGGGGGTTTTTGCTCACCCTAGGCTTTCTCACCATAACTAAAAATCTAGTTATTTAGCCTTCAGTCATATGTCATATAGAGCAGTGTTTTTCAACCTTTTCTGAGCCAAGGCACATTTTTTTCATAGAAAAATTTTTGAGGCACACCACCAGCAGAAAACATTAAAAAATGAAACTCAGCAGCCAATGAAGACTATTTCAGTTGTGCGGACGCTATCGTTCTTTGTGGGGACATTGTTCATTGTCATGTCATGTATGGATGTACTTTGTGGACGCTGTCTGCTCCACACGCTGGAAGTCATTGCTGTCGTCCAGCATTCTGTTTTTGTTTACTTTGCAGCCAGTTCAGTTTTAGTTTTGTTTTGCATAACCTCCCTAAGCTTCAATGCCTTTTCTTAGCGACACTCACCTTTTATTTATTTTTGGTTTAAGCGTTAGATACCTTTTTACCTGCACACTGCCTCCCGCTGTCGTCTGCATATTGTGATCACGACAAACATCTACAAAGCAATTAGCTACCTGCTGCCACATACTGATATGGAAGAGTATTACATGGTTACACTGCAGAGCTCGAGACAGTGCAGACCAACGTTCCCTCTAATGTGCGCGCCTGTGCAATTGCGCACTGCTCAAGCGTCCTCTGCGCACGGCAAATCTATGCCACGCACAAAATCTAATTAAAAAATAAGCGCATAACAATTTTCGACACACGGACACGACAGCGAAAACAGTTTTCGTCATCATTGTTCAAATATTGTAACGTCTGTCGAGACGCTTTGAGGACATGAATTCCATCCATCACTTTACTGAGCAAAACTCTTTATTGTCGGCCATAAACACATCACCAAAACATTAGTAAAAAAAATGATATCTAGCAAAACTGGTCATTTTCTGCAGTACAAACCAGACCAAAAGCAACTTTGTTATATCAACAGCAGCCGCTCGCTCTTTCTCACTTGCGCCAACACATGCACATATGGCACTTAGCCTGTGATGCGTTTACAGCCACACAAAAAGTCGGACAACTCCAACACCACACATAAAGTGTCATTCCAGGTCGTTACACTATGATTTACCAATCAAATGTGTGCTTATTTTAGTGTCATTTATTAGGAATCTTAATTTATAAATATTAATCATGAAATGCTGTTAGTATATTAAATAAATACTAATACTAATATATTTTTTACAAACAGGAAGTTGCAGGAATGTACACATGATCCCCTGCTTACATCTCATTGTGCAACATGTGAATTTTTTAATGGGAACTAAATGCAATGTCTGAAAGGGGTACAACTTATTTCCAAAGCAGGACCTCCACCCAGACAAACAATATAAGTACACAGTTCATGAAAAACAATATTTTTTGTTATTGTCATTGTAAGTGGGCCTAAACATTTATATTAGAAAATCATCTCATTGAAATGACTGCTGTCATTTGATTATAATAAGAAGAAAATGTTGTCTATCTATCTGTGTTGGCCCTGCGATGAGGTGGGTACTTGTCCAGGGTGTACCCCGCCTTCCGCCCGAATGCAGCTGAGATAGGCTCCAGCACCCCCTGCGACCCCGAAAGGGACAAGCGGTAGAAAATGGATGGATGGATGGAGATTGAACTTGTTATTTAGTCAGGTTTGGGACAGGTGTGCTGCTGGTGTAGCCACAGTGTGCACGTCTGATGTTGCTCACATGGGCACCACTGAATGCTCAGGGAGTTTTTGCGTTTGCTCACACACATGAAAAATTAGAGGGAACATTGGTGCAGACACTCAATCAACGCCACATTTGCGGATTATAATTACTGGTTTGCAAAAAATATTTTTAACTCAATTAGGTGAAATTACATAATCTCCCACGGCACACCAGACTGTATCTTACGGCACACACCGTGGCACAGTGGTTGAAAAACACTGATATAGAGGCCCTTTTACCATGTTGTTAGAAACTACCATTTGAGCTGCACATTAAAGGTTGGCGAGCGGCTGTAATACCATACCGATTCAAAACTTGGGGGACAAACATTTTTGTAGCAAATTTCTAAAACTTGTCGTTTAGAGGAATTTGGACCACTGTAAACACATTAGCAGATCCTCAACATTTTATTCTTGCTAGCAAACATAGAACACTGGAGTCCAAATTTGTAGTTGACATGACTGAGGCGTTTCTCAAAGCACCTCTTTAACTCCCCTCCCTTTTGGCAGTTAAATAACGTGATTAATGTAACTTGGGTGTTGCTGTAGCTTGTTTACTTCAGATGCAGTCAGTAGTAATTTATTTATCTTCTTTAGTTATACTAGTAGTGTTGCTCGAGGTTTCATTTTAGGTCTTCTCTTTTTCGTTATTTCAACTGGTGCTCCGCGAGTTCAGTTCAAAAAACTTGTGAGAGACGGGCATTTTTTCAGAAGGTCCTCAAAAACAGCAGAGCACTCCTGTAATTCAATAAATACCGGTAGATCAAAATCAAATGTCTACTGTAGAAGATCCGGGTTCTTCATTAATAGTGAAGGGAGGAGTCTGCCTCCCTGGTCCTTGTTCATCTGGAACTGTGGCCCCCAAAAACAATTTAGTTGAACATCCCTGTTGTAAATGATAGCAACATTAGCCATTTTTAAGAGATCATCATTTTGTTACCAGTGAGGCTGTCAGTGTGTGACTGGTGGCAAAAAGAGAGGTCTTGATAGTGGCCATATTTGAATGAGAGATTGTTTTTTATGTGATGTTTTGGGGCCCTTGGCAACTGCTGTGTTTGCCTAATGTTAAATCTGCCCCTGAACATAACTGAAGTTAGCTTAGCAGCTTGACAAAAATGTTTTCTTTATTTCTTCAAGCTGCTGTGCCTTCTCTGACATCTTCTGGCACCGCCCAGGAGAGGGCCCTCCTCACACATTAAAACTGACTTATACGTTAAAACTAACTTCTCTATGTACATGTTTTGTCAGATTTGCACCAAAATTCTTACTCGGACAGAAATCGAATTTGTAGTTTCTGCTAAGTCCAAAACAAACTGACAAACCAGCCTCTCGCCTCGGTTGCTCTGTGCTTGGTAGAGGCAATACAACATTAGAAGTGAGGTTAAAAGTCTGGTTTTTTTTAGCACTGTGGTGTTCAAATTGTAGCACAGTGTCAAATGTACGGCCCGCAGGCCGGATCAGGCCCGCGGACAGGTTTTATCCGGCCCGCGTGATGAGTTTGCCAAGTATAAAAATTAGCTGCTTTTTTTTTTTTAACTAAAGAAACTGCTGTTCTAAATGTGTCCACTGGATGTCACAATAGCAATTCTGTTAGGCAAGCAAACGGTTTATACCGGGGCCCAGCAAGAGGTACACAGTAAAAAGGAACTGTGGCTCCTCCTCCTCGACCCACAAGAAACTTAAAACCTGCCGTTTTATGTCTTCTGCTTCGAACACGTCATCATTTGGCACCCTCGTTGCCCCAAAATGTCTCTGTCAAACGCGAGAAAAGAGAACTTAACCCTTTTGAATAGTTTTTACCTCCGTTTCTTACGGTTTGTTGAGTTAGCTCTGATTGATATGTGGACATGATAAAGGAGGTGTTTGATACCTAGAAGAGTTCACATGTGTTTTTGTTCAATCCCAGAAAGATTGTGACTTTTTTGTCACATTTGTGACATTTAGGACCGGCATTGAGGTCATGCATAATGAATTGTCATGGATGAGAGTTGGTGAAAGACTAGCTTGTAGTCTGATTCTATTTTTTTTTTAAATCTATACATACCATAAACCTGCTTATCTGTATTCTCAGCTGTTGCTTGCTAGTGACAGTCACAACTATGGTACCAGGCGAGCCCTAAAAGGTGCTCTCACCCGTCTTAAACTCAAAACTGATGTTTTGAAAAAGACTCTTATGTATAGGGCAATCACTTACTGGAATCGACTGCCACAATATCTGGTATCAATCACCAGCATAGGGGGTTTTAAGAATAGACTAAGAGGAGAGGTATTGCGAAAGAGATTATTCTAGATTGTACCTAATATCATGACTGTTTTTATTGATTATTGACTATTTTATTGATTATGGGACAAGCCGTAGAAAATGGATGGATGGTACTTTTTCGTCACTTATTGTTTGTCTTTGGTACACTAGTGTGTATATTTTAGGCCATTGGTTCTTTGTTTTATTTTTGCAAAAATATATATATCTATTTTTATATTGCTCTTTTTATCTTTGGTATGAACATTATTATGTAAACTCGAAGTTATAGGTTGTTTTTTTTTGTTCTTTGTTGTTGCTATTTTTGTATTGCAACATTTTATTATTTGATCATGTTGTACTGCATTGTAATCTTTTGTTTTGTGATTGTGTGATGTTTTTTGTCTGGACCTCAGGAAGAATAGTCTCCACTTGGGTGTAGACTAATGGGGATCCTTAATAAACTAAACTAAACTAAACTTAAAGTGTAATCCTTGGTTTGTAGATACACTAAGACGAAGTCTAAGCTTTAAAGTTTTAAGATTAAAGTACCAATGATTGTCACACACACACTTAGATGTGGTGAAATTTGTCCTATGCATTTGTCCCATCCCCTTGGGGAGCAGTGGGCAGCAGCGGCGCCGCGCCCGGGAATCATTTTGGTGATTTAACCCCCAACTCCAACCCTTTGTTGCTGAGTGCCAAGCAGGGAGGTTATGGGTCCCATTTCATTGTGTTTTTGGAACTGCACCAATTTCCTCACAATTTTTAACAAACTTGTAGTGTTTTGTCCAGAGGATTATTTGTGATTTGTACGTTTTCAGAATGTACTTGTTGTATTTTTGGCAAAAGTAAAACAAAGAACACAACCTGGAGTTGTCTTTATTTTTAAGTTATCATGCCATGATTTTACCATACCGGCCCACTTGGGAATAGATTTTCCTCCATGCGGTTTGACACCCCTGCCCTATAGGGAATTTACAATCGACTCCCCAAAAAAACTTTTTCTGCTCACCTCAGACTCTGTTTGCACACTGTAGTAACCAAAAATCTGTTAATTTCACCTTAAACCATAACTAAAGCTCGCTAAGCAGCTTTAAAAAAGATGTTTTTCATTGTTTTTCTCAAGTTGATGCATGTCTTCCGAACCCTCCCAGGGAATACCAGCTATGGATAGTTTCCCCTGAACATTTTTAGTCAAGGTCCCTTAACCTTTTGCCGCTATCTGCAGCATTTTTGCAGCTGTACAGCCACTTGATAATGCGTGCATTCCGCTCGATGACGGATGTCCCCTGTCGGATCTTTTTGCGTAACACGTCCTCCTGCAGCCCGTCGCTGTCGTCGCTGTTCCTGGAGAAGCCGTCGTCCGACGTGGACACGCTGACGCTTCGCAGTTTCATCGCGATCTCGTCCGAGCGCGCAGAGAAGTTCTCCTTTCCCAGTGACTCGATGACCTCCCCGTCCAGGCCACAGTACTTGAAGAAGGCGTCGAAGTCTGCAAAATTCTTGGAGTACCTGGAGCTGATGTCCGAGCGGGATCGGGCGACACCTTTGCTCCTCCTGATAGGAACCTTCAGCCGGTTATCAATTGTGTTCACACCACCAAAACCTTCTTTTTGCCCAGGATCCATGCATTTGGTGGTGTGTTCTACTACATTCTTCCTCCTCCCAAGGGTCGGGGTCGTTGCACTCGAGCTATATTCCTCAGGTGGGTTGACCCTTCCCCCCTCGCCCTCACTCCCGCACTCTTTTTCTTCTGTCTCAGGTAAGGTAATGCTTACCCTGGTGGCGTTGAGAAGAAGTTTCCGCGTTATGTGATGTTTGCGGTCATTTCCAGCCCCTCTTAATAGTTCACATTTCTGTCTGTAAAGCAAAAGGGAGTCGGGGCGCTTTTTGGAGCTGGAGCGTCTTACATTTCCCGGTGAGGAGCTTTGTTTTGGAGACTCCTGGAATTGCCTTGAGCTCCAGTTGGAGGACCCCATGCTGCTAACGGATGCAGATCCCAGGCTGATGACCGGTTCTTGAGTCGATCTGACCACCAGCTGGCTCTTCACATATTTGGGTTTGCTCGCAGCAAGTCTCTCAACAGCACTCATTGATCCTTTCACCTCGCTCTCCAGTTCCATCTGCTTTCGAAGGTACTCTGGACCCTTCTCCAGGATTTTTGAGGTATCGCTAGGTGATTCCATAGTGGTGCATGTGACTGAGCCCTCAAAGCAGCTTTTTCCTCAGTCTTTGCATGCGGAAGATTCCATTCAATTCTGCTATTTGCCTGAGCATGTTTCCCAACTGGAGAGTTTTTTTTTCCTGCTCAAACACACACCTCTTAACCCCACCCATCCTGTGCAAGTCTGCTCTCAACCAAACACGGGCCAGTTCAAAGTACACCTGATAGGATCGCAAGTAAGAACAGTGAAAGCTGGCACTGTCACATATCACTTACCGTCTCTCGGGCAAGGCTTTGATTAAGAAACTCGTATTTTGATATTTTGTTTACCACTTTGCAAATAATCTTGGCTTCCATTCACATACCATATTACTATGGTAAATTTTTAGTCTACTTTATGCCTTTTGTTTTCGGCCTCTTTTTGTGCCCTTGTGTGCATTATCCTTTCCATCCTTACCCTTTCCATAATTTGTAACTGAGCTACTGTGTGGAACAATTTCCCTTGTCGATCAATAACGTTTGTCTAAGTCAGGGATGTCAAACTCATTTTTGATCGGGGGCCACATGGAGAAAAAATCTACTCCCAAGTGGGCCGGACTGGTAAAATCATGGCACGATAACTTAAAAATAAAGACAACTTCAGATTGTTTTCTTTGTTTAAAAAAAGAACAAGCATATTCTGAAATTGTACAAATAATAATGGTGTTGTTGTTTTTTTACAATTACCCATTGCGGTTGTTAGTATTTGTACTTTATTTGTCGTTATTTATATTTTCTAAATAAATTATGTGATAATGTTCATCAGTCTACTCATTGGTGTTCATTTTCAATCTATCAAGATTAAAAAAATTATATCAAAATCAAATGTTATGTGCCTGCTCAGTGGCCTTGTGGTTAGAGTGTCCGCCCTGAGATCGGTAGGTCGTGAGTTCAAACCCCGGCCGAGTCATACCAAAGACTATAAAAATGGGACCCATTACCTCCCTGCTTGGCACTCAGCATCAAAGGTTAGAATTGGGGGTTAAATCACCAAAATGATTTCCGAGCGCGGCCACCGCTGCTGTTCACTGCTCCCCTCACCTCCCAAGGCGTGGAACAAAGGGATGGGTCAAATGCAGAGAGTAATTTCACCACACCTAGTGTGTGTGTGACTATCAGTGGTACTTTAACTTTTAACTTTATTTACACTACCGTTCAAAAGTTTGGGGTCACATTGAAATGTCCTTATTTTTGAAGGAAAAGCACTGTACTTATCAATGAAGATAACTTTAAACTAGTCTTAACTTTAAAGAAATACACTCTATACATTGCTAATGTGGCAAATGACTATTCTAGCTGCAAATGTCTGGTTTTTGGTGCAATATCTACATAGGTGTATAGAGGCCCATTTCCAGCAACTATCACTCCAGTGTTCTAATGGTACAATGTGTTTGCTCATTGGCTCAGAAGGCTAATTGATGATTAGAAAACCCTTGTGCAATCATGTTCACACATCTAAAAACAGTTTAGCTCGTTACAGAAGCTACAAAACTGACCTTCCTTTGAGCAGATTGAGTTTCTGGAGCATCACATTTGTGGGGTCAATTAAATGCTCAAAATGGCCAGAAAAAGAGAACTTTCATCTGAAACTCGACAGTCTATTCTTGTTCTTAGAAATGAAGGCTATTCCACAAAATTGTTTGGGTGACCCCAAACTTTTGAACGGTAGTGTATGCAGTTTGATAATTTTCCTCGACTGATGTACTAACATCATGTGGTTTATTTTGTACATCATCTACAAAGATACGAAGAATTTCTATTGCATTGCGACATCCAGTGGACAAATTTAGAACAGCTGTTTCGTTCATTCAACAATTTCAGGTTAATTTTTATACCTATCAAACTCATCCTAACCTGACTCTTGCCAGATCCTTGTAGTTCGCTGAGCTCCACACAAGGATCTGGGCTTGAAGGCTTTGCAAATTCCTTCAAGATAGCATAAAATAATGAACCAATCAGGATCGCCTGGCGGGATTTCATAGATGTGACGTAGCGCCGAAGCGACTCTTTGATTCAAACTACAGTGGCGGCACGCAGCCCTCACTGCGTCGTGTGCTGACATTGATTCTGCTATTGCAACTGTTTTGTCGAATCTATCAAACATTAATTCTTTAAAAGATGAACAGAGAACGGTTTTGAAAGCATTTATTGGTGGCAAGGATATTTCGGCTCTTCTTCCGACCGGGTTTGGATTTCCCAGCGTCGCTCTCATCAGTGTCACGGGTTGATTTCGATGTGAGTGGTTGAAGTAGCATGTCATTTAAGATAACGGACAAGTGATTTATCCAATCACATACAATGATTTTTTTACAAGGCCCCGCCTTCTGAAATACATCTCCTATTGAGAACTCCCAGATCCTTGTGTGGAGCTCAGCGAACTACAAGGATCTGGCGAGAGTCAGGTTAAACTCATCCCGCGGGCCGGAAAAAACCTGTTCGCGGGCCTGATCCGGCCCTCGGGGCGTACGTTTGATACCCCTGGTCTAAGTCCAAGTCCAAGTTCATGTTGCACAATGTGTGGAATCAGTTAAGTGCGGGGAGGTTTAAGGTATGTGAGGCCCTTTGTAGTTTTAAAGGGGATACGGTATCCAAATCAAACTTTTCTTACCTACTGGTACCCGTTTTCTGAGTATTTGGGATCTACAATAAAACGATATCCCTTGCCAACCCTGGCTGCACGTCCCTGGTTGAAATGCACATTGCTGCATGAAAGTAAATAATGGAAAGTGAGATTTAAGTACGAAAATTATGTTTTAGTTTCTTTAAACATCATAACATATCTACTGATGGAGGGTGATGCAAAGAAACACATAAAAATACTTTTATGCTTCAGTTAAAGTTGTGAATGTTTTTCACATGCCACAAGTCCTCTTCTGACTAACGATAAACATTGCAGAGTCATTTGATGTCCGTCAAATGTCTTCACTCATTTGTCTCTAACTGCAAAAAATATAGGGTTTTCCCAAACTGTTTTACATACATTATACGTTAATATGATTAACATGAAAAAGGAAATATTTCTAAGCTTTTTCAGCATGAAATAGTATACAGCACATATTAAAAAAGAATAATAACTATATTTTCATATAACTTCGCTGTTTTTATTGCATTTTTTCCATTGCTTATTGGTATTATGATGATGAAGATGATGATTATGACGATGATGATCATGAGAGCCTGAAATAAGTGAAGTGAATTATATAATGGTAATTATATAATGTCTTGCCCAAGGACACAACAGCAGTGTCTTGGATGGCGAAAGCGGGGGACAAACGTGGAACCCTCAAGTTGCTAACACGGGCGCTCTACCAACCGAGCCACGCTGACCCTTCATTGCTTGGCAACAATGGGCCCCATTCAGCAATAAGTTCCTAACTTTTCCTCTTATCTTTCTTCCTAAGTGATTTTCTAAGAGGAGTCCATTCAAATTCATGACGTGTTCTTAAACGGCCAAAGTGTTCCCACTTGCTGTTCTTAAGTTGCTGAATGCCAAATGTTTAGCGTGTGCATGTCTATCATAATTTGCATATAAACACGCCCTTATTTCCCCAATATGCATATGTAAACACCCTTAATTGTGTAATTTGCATAGGTAAACACCCTTAATTCTCCATATAAGGGCACAATTCCGGCGGAAAAGCCGAACATCAAACACATGGAGAAAACACAAACAGATTACAGAAGACCCGCGGGGGAAATACATAATGTCAAAACGTAAGTTTAAGAAAGGGGGGACTGCTGAGGTAGCCCCAAAGCGGAAGAAAAACTGGTCGAGTTCAGAAATGGAGGTTCTACTGCAGGAAGTGGAGAAAAACAAAGTAGTGATCCTCAGCAGTGCAAACTCAGGGTTTAAGGGCACATATAAAGCTAAGATCTGGGGCACTATAACCGATGCAGTAAACTGGTGTCAAGCGGCGAGGTCCACACAGTTGAGGACGTTAAAAATAAATGGTGTGTGCGTGTGTGTGTGTGTGTGTGTGTGTGTGTGTGTGTGTGTGTGTGTGTGTGTGTGTGTGTGTGTGTGTGTGTGTGTGTGTGTGTGTGTGTGTGTGTGTGTGTGTGTGTGTGTGTGTACACGGTATTTTGAAATGTCTATATATTGCTCATTTTGCTATATGTCTGTCTGTCTTATCTATATCTATCTATCTATCTATCTATCTATCTATCTATCTATCTATCTATCTATCTATCTATCTATCTATCTATCTATCTATCTATCTATCTATCTATCTATCTATCTATCTATCTATCTATCTATCTATCTATCTATCTATCTATCTATCTATCTTTCTATCTATATATATATATATATATTTCTATCTCTATCTGTCTCTTTCTATCTATCTATCTATCTATCTATCTATCTATCTATCTATCTATCTATCTATCTATCTATCTATCTATCTATCTATCTATCTATCTATCTATCTATCTATCTATCTATCTATCTATCTATCTATCTATCTATCTATCTATCTATCTATCTATCTATCTGTCACACCTGGGTGAAGTCTGGTCTGGGTGAAGTCTGGTTTCATGTTGTTTTGTCATTTCCTGTTTTATTTTGAAATGCTGACTCTCCCTCTCGTTTCAGGTCACTTGCCCTTCCTCCTGATTCCCTGGTCTGATGTCTTTCTTGATTGCCTGATTGCGCCCACCTGTGTCACCCTCCCTCATGTGTTTAAATGTCTCATCCTCCTTCTGTCCTGTGCCAGAGTGTTTCGTATCGTCTTGTGCATACCTCCAGCGTTCCTTTGCCACAGCCTTGTCTACAGCCATTGCCACGTTTTTTGTACTTTTGATCCACGGGAGATTCTTTGTTACTGTCACGACCCGACTAGGACTCTGGACACAGATGCAGAATTACTGAAAACAGTTGTTTATTCTCATTATCAAAACAGATCTAACCTGACTACTAAACTAACAAAAATATTAATAACTCAAAACGCTCCGGCTATGGAGGGAAAAAGGGGCTAAAGAACAAAAACTAGCAAATACAACAAAAAGCGCTCCAACGGAGGCGATGCTAAGGAGCTAATCTTACCTGACAAAAGGTTACAAACAAAGAATCTCCCGTGGAACGCTGGAGGTACGCACAAGAGCAGGGGTGCTCACACTTTTTCTGCAAGCGAGCTACTTTTCAATTGATCAAGTTGCGGGGATCTACCTCATTCATATATATAATTTATATTTACTTATTTATGATATAGGGCAGCACGGTGGCAGAGGGGTTAGTGCATCTGCCTCACAATACAAAGGTCCTGAGTAGTCGTGAGTTCAATCCCGGCCTCGGGATCTTTCTGTGTGGAGTTTGCATGTTCTCCTCGTGACTGCGTGGGTTCCCTCCGGCTTCCTCCCACCTCCAAAGACATGCACCTGGGGATAGGTTGATTGGCAACACTAAAATTGGCCCTAGTGTGTGAATGTGAGTGTGAATGTTGTCTGTCTATCTGTGTTGGCCCTGCGATGAGGTGGCGACTTGTCCAGGGTGTACCTTCCGCCCGATTGTAGCTGAGATAGGCTCCAGCGACCCCGAAGGGAATAAGCGGTAGAAATGGATGGATGGATGGATTTATGAAATATATGTTTTCGTTAACAAGTTAAAGGTGTTTAATGATAATGCAAGCATGTTTAACACATATAGTTAATATTGTTAATAAATTAAAGGCGTTTAATGATAATACAAGAATGTTTAATACATATAGGTAATATTGTTAACAAGTTAAAGGTGTTTAAAGATAATGCAAGCATGTTTAACACATATAGTTAATATTGTTAACAAGTTAAAGGTGTTTAAAGATAATACAAGCATGTTTAACACATATGGTTAATATTGTTAACAAGTTAAAGGTGTTTAAAGATAATGCAAGCATGTTTAACACAGACAAGAATATAAGTTGGTGTATTACCTGATTCTGATGACTTGCATTGATAGGAATCAGACAGTGCTGCTGATAACGTCCGCATTTTCAAATGGAGGAAAAAAAAAGTCCTCCTTTCTGTCCAATTCCACATGAAAGCGGTTGGTTTTTGGCATCTTATTTGTCCAGCTTCCGTACTCCTTTGTATACACTTTACAAGAAATACATTGGCGGCAAACTCCTGTTATGAGAGTAGCGTATGTGTGTGTGGCCCTTTAATAGGTGACAGCATGTGAGGTGAGTGACGTCAGTGAGTGGGTGGGCGAGAGAAGAGAGGCAGGCGGGGACTAGTTTGTTTTGTGTTGGATTGGCTGTGTGTAAGCAATCAATAAAGCAAGATTTGCAACTAATCGCCGGACTCATCATTCACCCTAAAGTTGTCCGCTGTGGAGACCCACTGCCGGGTAAAGTGAAGGGTGTTGCCCTGAGCATACATCGGCCCTGGAGAAGTGTCTCCCCTGCGCTCTTCGACTACGGTCTGGGAGCAGGAAGAAGGAAAGGTGCAACACTCCGTAGCTTGCTAGCTTGTGCACGCCAGCTTTCTGAGACTCTTATTTTGATAGCGTAGGCAGAATGAAGCAGAGCTTTTATTGTGCAACTGTGCAGTCGGTCTTTGGAGTTTTGACGACAGGTACGGCGCCAGAGTCTGTTGAAATAAAAAGTGTTTCTCGCCTTCCTGTCGGTAATTTTTTCTTAATAATGAGCTGGCAGCAGCCAGTGGTGCCGTGAATGTCAATCAAGTGACGAAAGTGACGTCATAGTGAAGATTTATGATCGCTCATTTTTAGGACTATTTTTTTAATGCCTGGCTGGGGATCGACTGACACACCCTCCGTGATCGACCGGTAGATCGCGATCGACGTAATGAGCACCCCTGCACAAGACGATACGAAACACTCTGGCACAGGACAGAAAGAGGATGAGACATTTATACACATGAGGGAGGGTGACACAGGTGGGCGCAATCAGGCAATCAGGAAAGACGTCAGACCAGGGAAACAGGAGGAAAGGCAAGTGACCTGAAACGAGAGGGAGAGTCAGCATTTCAAAATAAAGCAGGAAATGACAAAACAACATGAAACCAGACGAAACCCAGACCAGACTTCACCCAGGTGTGCCAGTATCTGTCTGTCTATTATATATCCATCTAATCTATCTATCTATCTATCTATCTATCTATCTATCTATCTATGATAATAATTTAATATTAGACAATAGAAGTAAGGGAACTTATCACACTTAAGAACAAATAGGCCACCCTACGAGTGCTCTGGAGCACTCGTAGATTTTGTTCTTACCTACGAACAAATGCCAGCCAAGAAAACATTGGTGAATACAAAAATCTCCTTAAAAACTTCATAAGTGGGCCTAAGAACAACATTTGTTCTAAAGAACAGTTGCTGAATGGGGCCCAATGATTTTCATGCATTGTAATTGTCAGGCTTGTCCCTGACAGTTTAGTTATGTTTTAGTTTTTCCTGTGTTTGTTTTATTTCCTGTCAGCGCTCTTATTTTGGTTCAGTTTCCTGCTTGTCTCCCTGAGCGCTGTTTCCCCTCAGCTGCGGCTGATTAGCACCTGGCCACACCTGGTGTCAATCAGTCGGCTGCTATTTATACCTGCCTTGCCCTCCAGTCAGTGCTGGAGCATTTTCGCTGTATGCTGTGGACTACTAGCTGTATGCTACTAGCTGTAAGCTGTGGACTGCTTGCTGTCTCCAGTTCTCCCTGGTTCCTCGTCTCTTGTGAGCTGTTCCCTGGTTCCTGATTCTTGTTCCTGTTTGCTGTCTCCTGTTTTCCTGGTTCCTGGTTTGTGTTTTATCTGCATTTTTGGACATTAAATCATGTTTTCCTGCACCAAGCCTGCCATCTCTGCATCTTGGGGTTCGTCACCACCAATACTTGACAGAATACTCCAGCCAAATACGAACCCCACAGAGATTTCGATGGCGGAGAGGCTTGACAGGATTCTGGCGCTGATGGCTAAATTGAGGAAAAGTTTGGCCTCAATTCAAGCCCTCTTCCACCCATCCCTGTCGTCTGTGGGCCTATCTGGGGACGTCTTGGATCCGTCCCCTCAGCTGCGGCTGATTGGCACCTGGCCACACCTGGTGTCAATCAGTCGGTTGCTATTTATACCTGCCTTGCCCTCCAGTCAGTGCTGGAGTATTGTCGCTGTATGCTGTGGACTACTGGCTCTATGCTACTAGCTGTAAGCTGTGGTAAATGGTAAATGGGTTGTACTTGTATAACGCTTTTCTACTTTTTTTAAGATCCCCTGCTTGCTGTCTCCAGTTCTCCTTGGTTCCTCGTCTCTTGTGAGCTGTTCCCTGGTTCTTGATTTTTGTTCCTGTTTTCCTGGTTCCTGGTTTGTGTTTTACCTGCATTTTTGGACATTAAATCATGTTTTCCTGCACCAAGCCTGCCATCTCTGCATCTTGGGGTTCTTCACCACCAAAACTTGACAGTAATTTGGTATGGCAAAAACTTTGCATTTTATACAGTGTTATATTACAAAAAAAAATCACACACCAAATCCTAATGACATTTTTTTAGTTAGATATCATTACTTTTTGTTGTCCAAATCCTCATACAGATTATAAAAATATTTTGTCAGTGTGTTTATGTAACTCAAAAAACTAAATAAAATTAAAATTAAAATAATTCCCATGAGATCAATTTTAAGACGTTTTTGCTCAGTATTACCCATTATTAGTCCTCTGTGATGGGTCAATATTTGGCAACAGAGATTATTTTTATATACTGTTCCTTTGTGTGATTAAAAAAATACACACTCAAGTTCATAATGACAATAAAGGTCAAACATATTACATATTCTTTTTCCCCACTATAAGCAGATATACTAAAGTCAAGATAATATTTAGCCCTAACCTCCAAACTAAAAGAACATATTGTTATATAACATTTGTGTCAATTGTCTTTAGTCTGCCATTTTTTTGGGTGCAACTCTGAACACATTTGCAGGTATTTATGGAACAATGATGCTAGGTGATGCATGCTAGTGCTAAATTATGATGTTATGTCCAGTGGAACGCCCTGTGCCTTGCTAGGGTACAATAAACAAAACAAAAAAAATATTTTCAAAAGGCAGAGGGCAGCACGAGAATGCATTGTGCACCACCCAGCTTCATGCATGGGGCTTGAGGGTGCACCTTAAATTCAATTACTTCATGTCATGAAAAAAAGGCTTTATCCTTCTCCTTCTTAAAATTGCATTGTGTTTTTCATTGTTTTTGGACTCAATTATCATTCCACATCTGTTTTCGAAAATTGTTTTTTAATTCAAATGTTCGCTTTATCCTTTGGCCTGTTTTATCCAAATCCAAAAAGCCCACTTGGGGATTTGGGAGTGTTTATTTGTACTTTCTCTTCGCCTAGACATCCTTCTAATCATGACTGTTTTAAATAAAATTTCCGATGTTCTCTATCTCCAAAATTACGTCTAAGAGGACTTGTAAATTGGTCACAAATTTACAGCTATTTGTCTACCGGTGTTGCTGTTATACCACAGTGTACATTTTGTAAACTAAACCAAACACATTCAGTCGTTTGCAACTTTTGGAATGTAGTATGCATTCCAAGGAACTGGGAAATTTCAGATGACTGTCTAGGTATAAGCACAAGAGTTATATGGACTACAGAAATGGAGAATTATGGCAAATAACAAATGTTTTTGTCATGGCACAGGCTCGAACCCGCTTTTCCCCAGCAGCTGGGTCTGCCGGCACCTCCGCTGGCAGTGCGCCCAGACATGCCCCTACTCGCGCTGAGCGCAGCACGCCCACGCAGCGACAAGGCTGCAGACAATCGCAGATCAACGCACCTGGACCTAATGAGAGGGAACGACATAAAGACCAGCGGACCAAAGGAACCTTTGCCAGAACGTCGCTCATCTTCCCAGTAAGCATCACGTCTGGCATTCCCTCCCTTGTGCTTTGCTCGCCTTCTCTGTGCTCTTGCCGTGTCTCCCTCGTTCATGTCCCTTGTGTCTTCCCCGTCATCCATGATCGTGTTTTGCCTCTCGACATCCATCCGGATCTCTGACTGCCTTCCTTGATCCTCGACCCCTGCTCGGACACGGACTACGCTGCCACTCTCCTACCCTCGACTACTTGCCTGTTTACGGACTGCCTCTTCGCCTGCCTCCTTGATTCGACGAAGGATACATCCAACCCTCACAGACAACAACCTATGGTAACACTTACACAATTGATTCGACACATCGTCTACAGCCATTCACCTAGAGTAGCATACAGTCGCCACATACTCATCAAAGGTTTTAATAAACCTTGTAAACCGCAGTTCTGCCTTGGTTGTCGCCTCCTTCTCTTCTCAGTACATAACAGTTTTGTTTATATCATGTGTTCTGCACGTCTTACTTAATGACTAAAAGAAGACTTATCTTTTTTTTCTAAATTAAATTTTTTATTTAATGGCACATTGCTATGTCCCACAGGTTACTCTGGGTACTATTTACATCCACAGTGAAGGAAGGAATTCACTAGGAACGCACTCATGTGATTACTGTGATATTTTTTCTTCGTGTGCAATATGGATGGTAGTGTTTTTGTTTAATTTCATCTTTCATCTATAAGTATTAGTGCGCAAGTAGTATTAATTACTATTTTTGTTTGCTTTTCATTATGTTTTACTTCTGTTACTGTATGTAAAAACCTGCACTGCAACAACGTCATTACCCCATTGTGGGATAAATAAAAGTCTATCCTATCCTATTCTATCCTATCCTATCCTATATTATTTGGCATTTAAATGATAATAGAACCATTTCGGAACAGGTTACCAAAGCTTCTAATTTGGCTGCTGACTTAAAATTTTGGACACACCTTCTCATTCAATGCGTTTTCTTTATTTTCATGACTATTGTAGATTGTCACTGAAGGCATCAAAAATATGAATGAACACATGTGGAGTTATGGACTTAACAAAAAAAGGTGAACTAACTGAAAACATGTTTTATATTTTTGTTTCTTCAAAATAGCCACCCTTTGCTCTGATTACTGCTTTGCACACTCTTGGCATTCTCTCGATGAGCTCCAAGAGGTAGTCATCTGAAATGGTTTTCACTTCACAGGTGTGCTTGAAGCTCATCGAGAGAATGCCAAGAGTGTGCAAAGCAGTAATCAGAGCAAAGGGTGGCTATTTTGAAGAAACTAGAATATAAAACATGTTTTCAATTATTTCACCTTTTTTTGTTAAGTACATAACTCCACATGTGTTAGTTCATAGTTTTGATGCCTTCAGTGACAATCTACAATGTAAATAGTCATGAAAATAAAGAAAACGCATTGAATAAGGAGAAAGTGAGTCCAAACCTTTGGCCTGTACTGTATGTGGTAACTTAATAATACGCTATATTGCTTTGAGGACACATTTCTTTGCTTGATGCTGTCAAATTTGCAGGACACAGCTAGATTGTGTCATCAACATGCATTATCACTATATAACGATAGTGTTAGTTAAAAGCTCCATCGCTGGCAAAATGTTTAAGTTGCCTTTTCCGGTCACTCATTGTAGCTCCGTTGTTTGCTCCATGCAACTGTTACGTTTGACTTTCCTAATTCTTGCTTCTGTGTTTCCTGTGCTAAGTTTTGCCTTAGCTTCCACGTGCAATCGGCACGCATCCTTTTTGCTTGTTTTCGGTTTGTCTATGATTTATGAGAATAAATCATCTCCTACCTCACGCTGTCGTCCGGAGTAGTCCGTGTAGCATTGGAGGAACAATCCCGCAGCAAGCTGCAACCCCAACCGTGACAGAACGGAGCTACCAGAAGAGTTCCTTCGCCATGGACTCCAAGGAGGTGAATAAAGGTACGAGGAGGTTGTTAAAGGCGAGGGAGGACATCGCTACACTCCAGTATCGGACGCGTCAGCGAGGACGGAAGTCGCTTCGCTACCGGGACGCGCCGCTCCCTCAGACGCCTCCTCCGGCACACAGCATGCCTCAAGCAGCCCACTCCTCCCCTCAGTTGTTTGTTAATCCCGTGTCCAGTTTTGCTAAACAATTTTTAGATTGGGCTGCAAGCCAAATTAACTCTGACAACAACTCCACTTTAAATGACGTCACTAAACCGGCGCGCGAAGATAACGTCACTCCGCCGGCATCTCCAAGGGAAGTCACTGATAAAAATTTTCTTTTTTTGCCTTCTGTCTCCCTTGGTCAGCCACCTCCTAAAGACTTTATGCCAAAAATAAAGCATAATCAGAACAGTTTTTTGAACACTAGGTCTTGTAAATCCCAGTCACCTGATTTTTGGACTCCGTCCCTAAAGACTCATGCCCCGCCCAAGTCAGTGACTTTTTCCTCTCATCCTCCCAAAAGACCTCAGGGGGGGATGGGAAAAGACATTTTGGACAATTTAGAGGGGAGGACTTTGCCCCCCGCCTGACCTCCCGCCACCCACCCTTAAAGACTGTTCCGGAGCGCGTCTGGTATCCGCCCCTTGAGGGGGGGGCTGGGGCCGGGAGCTGTGCTGGTGGGGCTGCTGGGCTGCGCCCAGCCAGGCAGCAACCTCCATCCCGGCCGCCACCACCAGTCTTTCGGCCTGCCAAGCCGCAACCTCCAGCCCGTCCTCCACCACCAGTCCGTCGGCATGCCAAACCGCAACCCCCAGCTAGACCACCTCTGCCATGCTCATGGCTAACCTCAGCCCGGGTGGGCCTGCAGACGCTACCAGCATCTCCGGTGGGCCTGCAGACGCCACCAGCATCTCCGGTGGGCCTGCAGGCGCCACCAGCATCTCCGGTGGGCCTGCAGGCGCCACCATCTCCAGTACCCGTACCTGCTCCTCGGCTGGCACCCGTACCTGCTCCTCGGCTGGCACCCGTACCTGCTCCTCGGCTGGCGCCCGTACCTGCACCTCGGCTGGCGCCCGTACCTGCACCTCGGCTGGCGCCCGTACCTGCACCTCGGCTGGCGCCCGTACCTGCACCCCGGCTGGCGCCCGTAACTGCACCCCGGCAGGCGCCCGTACCTGCACCCAGGCAGGCGCCCGTACCTGCACCCCGCCAGACGCCCGTACCTGCACCTCGCCAGACGCCCGTACCTGCACCTCGCCAGACGCCCGCACCTGCACCTCGCCAGACGCCCGCACCTGCACCTCGCCAGACGCCCGCACCTGCACCACGGCAGACGCCCGCACCTGCTCCTCGGCAGACGCCCGCACCTGCTCCTCGGCAGACGCCCGCACCTGCACCCCGGCAGACGCCCGCACCTGCACCCCGGCAGACGCCTGCTCCTCGCAAAGCGCCAGTACCTGCTCCTCGCCAGGCACCTGTACGGGCGTCCAAGCCTGCCATGAAGGCGTCGAGTCCTCCGCCTCGCCGTCGGCCACGGATGTGGCCGCTCCCTGGTCGCCCGCCTCGTCTGCTGCAGCGGCGTTCCACTCGCCGCCGCCACTTGACTTTGCCTCGGTGGATTCGGGGACACTTGGCCTGGCGACCCACCTCCAAGTCCTCCCTCCGCCCGCCCGTGACTTTTGACCCTGCTTGTTTCGTTTTTTTTTATGGACATCTGGTATCTGTCCTTGAGGAGGGGGTTCTGTCATGATCCTGGGTCCGGATCATGTTTGTTTTGTGTTTTCTGTTAGTTTTGGACTTCCTTGGTTGTTTTGTGCACTTCAGGAGTTTGTTTTGGTTGTCATGGTCACTCTTTGTGTGCACCTGTCTCTGATTAGTGCTCGCCCGCTCACCTGCTTCCCGAGCGCTAATCAGAGACATTATTTAAGTTGCCTTTTCCAGTCACTCATTGTAGCTCCGTTGTTTGCTCCATGCAACTGTTACGTTTGACTTTCCTAATTCTTGCTTCTGTGTTTCCTGTGCTAAGTTTTGCCTTAGCTTCCACGTGCAATCGGCACGCATCCTTTTTGCTTGTTTTCGGTTTGTCTATGATTTATGAGAATAAATCATCTCCTACCTCACGCTGTCGTCCGGAGTAGTCCGTGTAGCATTGGAGGAACGATCCCGCAGCAAGCTGCAACCCCAACCGTGACAAGACCTGTCTCCCATTGAAAATGTGTGGCGTAATATGAAGCTTAAAATAGGGCAACAGAGACCCCGGACTGTTGAACAACTTAAGCTGTACATCAAGCAAGAATGGGAAAGAATTCCATGTGAAAAGCTTAAAAAATTGGTCTCCTCAGTTCCCAAACGTTTACTGAGTGTTGTTAAAAGGAAAGGCCATGTAACACAGTGGTAAAAATGCTCCAGTGCCAACTTTTTTGCAATGTGTTGCTGCCATTAAATTCTAAGTTAATGGTTATTTGCAACAAAAAAAAAAAAAAGTTTCCCAGTTCGAACATGAAATATCTTGTCTTTGCAGTCTATTCAAATGGATATAAGTTGAAAAGGATTTGCAAATCATTGTATTCTGTTTTTATTTACGAATTACACAACGTGCTAACATCACTGGTTTTGTAAAATGTGACTGTTACCATAAAAAAAACTGTTACGTTTCAGTACGGGTGTTGTTGGTCTGCAGCCCAGGATGCAGAGACGGCAGGCAGAGTGAAGGTAAACATGTATTTTAGGACAAAAACAAAAATAGTGCCACAGAGAAGTGCACAGAACGCATAATGGAACACTATGCAGCATGAGTGTACAAACCACAATGATATGTCCTACAGTGCTGGCATAAAAAGCATCCTGATTGGC
The DNA here is from genome assembly GCF_033978785.1 of Entelurus aequoreus. Lineage (NCBI taxonomy): Eukaryota > Metazoa > Chordata > Actinopteri > Syngnathiformes > Syngnathidae > Entelurus > Entelurus aequoreus. The sequence goes on along the minus strand of NC_084753.1, from coordinate 22,430,454 downwards.
AACCAGGAATAGGTGTGTCCTGACTGGCTATCAGAATCAAGTGAGGGAGCCAGTGCTCAGACAGAAGTAGTGGCAACAAGGGGGAAAACAGGGAAAATGGAACAAAACTAAAAGCGGTGGACAAAAAATAAAACAAAATACCAGAGACTAATAAAGATTGTCGTTTAAAAAAAAAATATATACAGCAAATAAAATATTTTTTGCAAGAATCTGCAGGAATGTACAGTAATTCATGATGCGGTTTATTGCATTTAAGTGACATCACTATCTGTTTTGTTACAAAGCTGAATTGTTTCTCTCCATGCCACCTGACAGATGCTGTTGTTATGCAATCTGTTGTGCCCTTTTCCTTCTCTTATCTTTTTTTTTTTACTCAAACTTTGAACTTGTTAGACTTTAGCTGAACAGAAAACCTATCTTCAAAAAAAAAAAAAAAAAAGTCCTGCGTCACGCATCATCTGAAGGAGTTGAATCCAAGGACAGCGGCGTTGTTTACATGCGTGTAGCACATTGTCTGATGAGTGGCGCAATCTGTTTCCACTTATTTGAGGAAGGAGAGAGAAGGGATTAGGGTCCAAAGGGGAGCGCAGTAGACACAAACACGTAGAGGCTATTAAGCGCCATTCCCCTGGGCCCATCCTCCTGTGTTGAATTCCCAACTTGACAAATATATTCTCCAATTCGACGTGACACGGCATACTCAAAATGATTTTGTTTTTTACTGAGTCATTCACAATAATTAATTTCCATCCCGGAGACGTGAATGTAACCGGCAGACTCAATTTAAATGGAAGGCTTGCAAATGAAAGCATCTAATTTCCGCAGGCATCTTTTGCTTGCTGTTATTGTGTTGAGTGTGATGAAAAGTAGCGCTAATCAACCATAATGGATGCAGCACTAATAGGTCGCCTTGCTCTCAATTAGTGAAAGTCTATTTATCACAAGCTCTTCTTACAGTAGGCTAGAAAACTTTTTTTTTTTTAAAGCTGTGTTTTGTCAGGGTAAATCCACACAGTCTGTTGGCTTAAACACTTTAGAAGCACTCTTTTACACTTAAATTGTAGTATTTGTTCCATTAAAACATTAATTTACTTCTAACATTATTTTCATTTCTAGGGTGTCTCTTGGCTGCACGCTTCCAGTACGTGCATGTTAGATTTGTTTGTTCAATAGGCTGCAGGTTCTATGTGCTGCTATGTCAATTCTAATCTTCTCAGAGCATTCAAAATCAAGAGCGCAGGCCCATTAAACCTGTGTTTCTTAACCACAGGGCCGCTACGAAATATCTATTTCTCAGCTGTTGTCCGTATTGGCCTTGGCGATTTTCAGTTGTAACAAAATTATCCACCACATGTGGCAGTAATGAAAACATCAAACAAACAGAAGAAGTCTGAAGGAGTTTCTTCAGTGCAAAAATTATGACTACAGTGGTGAGACTGTATTTTCATTTGCACTTAAATTTTATTGACAGTTTCGTTAGGAAACATATATTTATTATTTAATCAGAATCAGAAATACTTTAATAATCCCAGAGGAGGAATTAAGATTTCAAGATCTTCCCATTCAAGATCAGACAAACATTACAGGGAGACAGAACTGGATCGCTGACGGGTCTGCCAACTTCCGGCGCTCCTTACAAAAAAGGTGAGAAACAGGTAAACGCTGGGGAGGGGGAGGGGAGAAAAAAAAATTCAGTCTAAGCCTGGTCCCCTGGAGAGGGGGTCCAGACTGAGGCCAAGAAAAAAAACCTCATAGCCATAGCACATAATAAACATGTGTGTAAGATCAAAAAACACAAAGGACATTGAAGACATTAAAAGAGCAGAGCTGATGCAACCAGCCACTTCTATTCACAGCCACAAAAGTAAAACAACAACAAAAAAAACAAAAAACATATACACTGTGGTGGCCTCTTCGGTGTTCCACGCCATCGTCTGCTGGAGTGGGGGGAGCATGGCCAGAGACAGGAGACAGGAGCAGACCCAACGAAGCAACCAAGACCCAACAAAGCAACCACCCTCGGCCGCCCACCAACTCTCGGCCAGTGTCTAGTCTGCATGGATGAGGTAGGATGCGTCTAAGGAGACCAAGGTGTCCGATACCTGCTCATTCAGCCAAGACACTGTTAAACTTGTCCGTCCCGGTGCTCAGCGCCAACTCCGCAGCCCTGTCTCTTCAGCGCATCTCCTCCAGTCTCTCCAAACTGACTCTGGTGTGGCAGAGACCCAGCAGCTGGTCTCCATTTATTTAGTTTATAAACTTTACCACAACTCAAATGTATGTAAATGTATTTTGCAGCAGTTATTTATGAGTCCCTTCATATTCAGTATATCAGGTTCGTACCTATTTTTCTAATCAGCCTGACCAAAACCAAAGGTTTACATGTTAAATAAATAATAATCTTTGTGATTATACATGGTTTTATACAATTTGAAAAGGTTGTAAACTGTGAGTAAATTAGATTCAATCACGAGTAAGATTACTAATTTAGGGTTAATATTTGAGTTGGCCCCAGGGCCTACAGTAGTGGAAAAGTGGGGCCCGAGGGTCAAAAAGGTTAAGAAACCCTGCCTTAAAATATGTTAGGAATGGGGCCGTTTATTTCCCCAATGAGATTTCAGATTCACCTCGGTTGCCACATGCTCTCAACCTGTTGGTGACCCCAGCAACAACAGACTCGCACCACCGGCTGATAACCCACCCTGCTGATGTGAGGAAGAACCCGCAAAAATCTGCAGTCCCAGAAAACATCCCAGGGCGGGTACTGAGGGAGTGTGCCCACCGATTGACTGAGGTTGTACGGGACATTTTTAGCACCTCGTTCCAACTATCCTTCTGTTCCTCTGTTTGAAGACAGTGTCCATCCTTCCTGTACCAAAGAGCAAAGTGACAGGCCTGATTGACGGATGGGCCAGATTGATCACTAGTACCAAGAACCACCCCACTGCTGAGTAGCCCACACAGCCCTCACCCACCTGGAGAGCAGGAACTCCTATGTCCACCTGCTCCTCCAGACTTCACCTCTGCCTTCAACATCATCATCCCACAGACCCTGGTGAAGGAGCTGGACATGCCAAAGCTGAAGTCCTCACTGGGGAACAGGGTCCTGGACATCCTGACCAACAGACCACATACTGTCAGGATCCACAACACCTCCCCAGAGATGTGCGCTGAGCCCCTTCCTCATCAGACTACTGATCTATGACTGCACTGCTAAACATCTCAGCTGTCACATTGTAAAGTTTGCAGTAGCATAGTGGGACGCATCAACGATGAGTTCGAGAACAGAGAGAAGATAGAACATCTGGTGGCTTGGTGCAGAAGCATTAACCTTTGCATGGATTTAAAAAAGAACCAAGAAGATAGTGGTGAACTTCAGGAAGGTCAGCTGGGAAAGTGGTTTCCATCTTGAGGTATCTTGGAATTCAACAGGGACCACACCTGGAGCCACACGACTTCATGTCTGCTCAGGAAGGCACACCAGCATCTCTACTTCCTAAGGAAGCACCGTCAGCACCAGCATAACAATGTGACACAGCAACTACAGGGCTCTCTACATCTCCAAGGATCCCACCCACCCTGCACATCCTTTCTTTGACCCCATCCCCTGAGACATGGTGCTACGGAGCATCCATAGCAGGACTACCAGATTGAGGAACAGCTTCTTTCTAAGCTGTTAGACTGCCGAACTCTGCGTTGCAGCAATAGTGTTGTGTTTTATCGTTCTCCTGCCTTCTCCTTTATTGTGACGTCTGCATTTGTTCCTATGGTCTTTGTCTTCAGTTCATTCGAGGGGCGGACTTTGAGGCACACCTGCAACTAATTAGCCTGTTAGTATTTAAGCTTAAATTGTCACTGACAGCTTGGCCTCCTGAACTCCTCACATCTCATGCGCCCGCTTCGCCTCGCCAGTCCTGGTACGTTGGTCGCTCCTTAGTCCTGATATACCTAACCTCTTTGTGTTTTCTTCCTAGCCTCCCTGAGGTAGAGAGGATATCTTTTGTTGGACTTTTTTCTATGGTCAGTGCGCCCCAGGCCTATCCCCCTGTCGACCTTTGAGGAACCTGTTTTGGTCTGTGATACATGCTGTGCGCTTCTGCACCATCGCCTTTTGGTTCCCCTTTTTTGACTAATTAAAATATTTCATTTTTGTAATTCAACCTTTCCTCCCGTCTCTGCATCCTGGGGTCAACACCTTGACCGATACCTTAACAAATAGATAACATTCCCTCTCACCCACCCAGCCATAGTATTCATCCCCAATATTAGAAATGCCTCTCTCTGTTGCATTTGTGTATATTATTGATGGTTTGTACAAACCCCGTTTCCATATGAGTTGGGAAATTGTGTTAGATGTAAATATAAACGGAATGCAATGATTTGCAAATCATTTTCAAACCATAGTCAGTTGAATATGCTACAAAGACAACATATTTGATATATTATATATATATTGATTTTTTTTTTTTGCAAATAATCATTAACTTTAGAATTTGATGCCAGCAACACGTGACAAAGAAGTTGGGAAAGGTGGCAACAAATACTGATAAAGTTGAGGAATGCTCATCAAACACTTATTTGGAACATCCCACAGGTGAACAGGCAAATTAGGAACAGGTGGGTGCCATGACTGGGTATAAAAGTAAATTCCACGAAATGCTCAGTCATTCACAAACAAGGATGGGGCGAGGGTCACCACTTTGTCAACAAATGCGTGAGCAAATTGTTGAACAGTTTAAGAAAAACCTTTCTCAAGCAGCTATTGCAAGGAATTTAGGGATTTCACCATCTACGGCCCGTAATATCATCAAAGGGTTCAGAGAATCTGGAGAAATCACTGCACGTAAGCAGCTAAGCACGTGACCTTCGATCCCTCAGGCTGTACTGCATCAACAAGCGACATCAGTGTGTAAAGGATATCACCACATGGGCTCAGGAACACTTCAGAAACCCACTGTCAGTAACTACAGTTGGTCGCTACATCTGTAAGTGCAAGTTAAAACTCTCCTATGCAAGGCGTAAAACCGTTTATCAACAACACCCAGAAACGCCGTCGGCTTCGCTGGGCCTGAGCTCATCTAAGATGGACTGATACAAAGTGGAAAAGTGTTCTGTGGTCTGACGAGTCCACATTTCAAATTGTTTTTGGAAACTGTGGACGTCGTGTCCTCCGGACCAAAGAGGAAAAGAACCATCCGGATTGTTATAGGCGCAAAGTTGAAAAGCCAGCATCTGTGATGGTATGGGAGTGTATTAGTGCCCAAGACATGGGTAACTTACACAACTGTGAAGGCGCCATTAATGCTGAAAGGTACATACAGGTTTTGGAGCAACATATGCTGCCATCCAAGCAACGTTACCATGGACGCCCCTGCTTATTTCAGCAAGACAATGCCAAGCCACGTGTTACATAAACGTGGCTTCATAGTAAAAGAGTGCACGTACTAGACTGGCCTGCCTGTAGTCCAGACCTGTCTCCCATTGAAAATGTGTGGCGCATTATGAAGCCTAAAATACCACAACGGAGACCCCCGGACTGTTGAACAACTTAAGCTGTACATCAAGCAAGAATGGGAAATAATTCCACCTGAGAAGCTTAAAAAATGTGTCTCCTCAGTTCCCAAACGTTTACTGAGTGTTGTTAAAAGGAAAGGCCATGTAACACAGTGGTGAACATGCCCTTTCCCAACTACTTTGGCACGTGTTGCAGCCATGAAATTCTAAGTTAATTATTATTTGCAAAAAAAAAAAAAAGTTTATAAATTTAGCTCCAGCCTATCTCGCCGATTGTATTGTACCATATGTCCCGACAAGAAATCTGCGTTCAAAGAACTCCGGCTTATTAGTGATTCCCAGAGCCAAAAAAAAGTCTGCGGGCTATAGAGCGTTTTCTATTCCGGCTCCAGTACTCTGGAATGCCCTCCCAGTAACAGTTAGAGATGCTACCTCAGTAGAAGCATTTAAGTCCCATCTTAAAAGCCTTTAAATAGACCCCCCCTTCTTTAGACCAGTTGATCTGCCGTTTCTTTTCTTCTCTCCTCTTCTCCCCTGTCCCTTGCGAGGGGGAGTTGCATAGGTCCGGTGGCCATGGATGAAGTGCTGGCTGTCCAGAGCCGGGACCCCGGGTGGACCACTAGCCTGTGCATCGGTTGGGGACATCTCTGCGCTGCTGACCCGTCTCCGCTCGGGATGGTTTCCTGTTGGCCCCGCTGTGGACTGGACTCCCGCTGATGTGTTGGATCCACTGTGGACTGGACTTTCACAATGTTATGTCAGACCCACTCGACATCCGTTGCTTTCGGTCTCCCCTAGAGGGGGGGGGGGGGGGGGGGGGGTTACCCACATATGCGGTCCTCTCCAAGGTTTCTCATAGTCATTCACCGACGTCCCACTGGGGTGAGTTTTTCCTTGCCCGTATGTGGGCTCTGTACCGAGGATGTCGTTGTGGCTTGTACAGCCCTTTGAGACACTTGTGATTTAGGGCTATATAAATAAACATTGATTGATTGATTGAAATTTGAACATCAAATATCTTGTCTTTGTAGTGCATTCAATTGAATATGGGTTGAAAAGGATTTGCAAATCATTGTATTCCATTTATATTTACATCTGACACAATTTCCCAACTCATATGGAAACGGGGTTTGTATAATTGTGACATAGGTTAAGTCCCCACTCAAGGCTTGGCTACTGAATGATACTGTAAGTTGTCTTGATTCTAGCCAAACAATACACGGTGTATGCAAATAACGTGTAAATACAGGAAGGAATACATTTATGAGGGGATTTTGTCCCCCCTCCTTGTCTCTCCAACATTGTACAAAATTGTCTTACTTCTATCCAAAAGATTAAACAAAAATTCTGGAATCTACTGGAATCAATAATTATTTTGGACCTATTCAATGAAAACAAAGGCCCATTAACAATCCCTCTGTCCTCTTACCAAGCAGCTGTATTGTCCAGCTGCAAAGCATCTCAGACGCCAAGCACATACTGTACATACTTTTGTACATGCCAGTTCAACAAAGTGTTCTAAAAAAGTACTAGTGAGCCCTACCAGAAGTGATACGTGGGAAAATGTTCACAGAATACTCATGTGCACTAGTGAATGCATCTAATAAGGTGCAAAAATAAAACTTTGGAATATCAAGCTGAATAAAAGTGCAATTCTTGGGACTGTTTGAATGTCCACTGGCCAAAACAATTACAGGGTAATAAGACATGCACACAAACAAACTGTGAAAAGTTAAATACTTAGAAAGTTGCTTGGAATTTTAACATTTTAGTGAACAATAAGCCTCTTGTTATGATCCGCTGCCCGGATCACAGTCTGTTTACGTTCTCGGGTCACTTGTGTTTTCAGCACCTCCTGAGTTTGTTTGTTTCAGTTGCCATGACGGCGATTGCACTCACCTGCCTCTGGTTAGTGTTCGGGACGCTCACCTGTTGCCCGGGCACTAATCAGAGGGCTATTTAGTCTATGCCCTGGCCTCACTCGGTCTGGCTTCCTAATTTGCTTTTTGCAACAGTCGATGACAGTTTTTGATTCCTGCTCTGTACCTGCTAGCTTCCACGCTAGGCCCTTTTACTTGCTAACTCCCACGCTAGTTTTGCCTTCCGTGCTATGAGCACGTTTTTCTTTGTTCCAGTCTGATTTATTTTTAAAATAAATAATTTCCGTTTGCATCCTCTAAAGCAAATCTTGTGGAGGAAGAAAAGGAATGTTTTGCTTTTTATTCGGTTTTGCAACACGTATTTCAGAAGGAGCCACCTCACGAGACAGAAGAAGTTGTTATTAGCGTTATGGACAACTGTTTTGTGGTTTTACAGTGGTTAACTTCTTTTTACACTTGTGTGAGGGTTAAGAAAAAGGCGTTGAAACACTTTTTCCATAATGTCCCTATATTACAGTAAACACTGTGGGCCTAATTTACATTGGCTTGCATGTACAAAAACACGTGCAAACCTGATAGCACACGCAAAACTGTTCTACCAAACGTGTGCAGTTGTGCAAAGTGGATTGCGTCTGTTAGGTGAGCAGACTGAGGCGTGCAATCCATTTTGCGTCTCTGTCTTCATTATTTTGCAATAATCATCAAAATGCCCATGATACTGGGAGGAGAAGATGCACATATAATTATTTAGCACGTGCAATCTCAGATCTGTTGTGTAGGACTAGATGTTACAATCCCCTAATGCATACTTGAGACACCTATGCGACTTTGTGGGATGGTCAAGTGAGTGAAGGCATCCTCTGGGTTATCAAGTGGGCGCCCCCCTTCCTCAGTGTTTCGCTGATAGGCCCACGACACCTCCAGAGGGTTCAGCAGTGAGTCCCAGCGTCCCAGGATCACTCCCTAGATGCCATCACTCACTTGAAAGCCCAGGTGGAGTCCCTTCGCTTGACCCACAGCCACTGACTCCCCTTTCAGCGGCTTTTGAGAGGTCTTTCACTGCCTGCCGGTGGGCCTTCCCTCGCACTCCCATTTCCCTGAGGAGCCTGGATGTTGAGGTGGCCACGAATCCTCTGCAGCCTACTTCCACTGGGCGTACCCTCGCTTTTCAGCCTTGTTGTTGCGCATCGGCTGCAAGCTCAGTGTACCTCAACTTCTTGCGCTCGTAGGCCTCCTCCATTGCACTCTCCCAGGGCACCGTGAGCTCTATGATGTACACGAGCCTGAGCGAAGATGACCACAGAACAAGATCTGGCCGCAGGTTGGTGGACGCAATCTCAACTGGGAAGCAGAGTCTCTGGCCCAGGTCTGCCAGCAGTTTCCAGTCCCGTGCCCCGCCTAGCTGTCCAGTGTCTGGTCTTGTGGGGGTGAGGTTGGCTTGACCCTCGCCCTCCCGGACAAATGTTGTTGCTTGCCAACGGGATGACGAAGGAGGAAGGGCATTGACACTTGTCCGTCGACTTTCCAGCACTGCTGCAAGACACTTTAGCACCTGCTTGTGCCGCCAGGTGTAACGGCCTTGGGTGAGGCTGGTCTTGCAGCCCACCAGGATGTGCTTCAGTGTTGCTGGACTCGGACACAGAGAGCATGTGGTGTCTTCACCATACCACTGGCTGAGGTTTTTTGGAGAAGGCAGGACATCGTAGGCAGCCCTGATGGTAAAGCTCGCCCTGAATGCCTCCATCTCCCACAGCTCTTTCCAGGAGATCTTCCTCTTCTCTACTCCTTCCCATGTCATCCACTGCCCTTGTTTTGCCTGCGCCACAGCTTGTACGCACCTCCTTGCTTCCTCTTCCCGACGTATCTCCTGGACCACCAGCTTGCGTCTCTGAGATGGAGTGGCCTTGCTCCAGGCTGGTGTACTGGCCCCAAGGCCAAGACCACTCCTCCCCTGCTGTACTCGGCCCACAATGTCTCTGTGCCTGAGTGCTGCTTTAGCCTGCTCAGTTGCAGCCAGTGGGGTCCACTACCTCCCAGTAGGAAGTGGGCTACAAATGGATCACTCGAATCCAGTAGCATCATCTCCAGTCTGACTTTGGCGCACTTGAACTCCTCTGAGAGACTGGAAATGGGCAGTTCTAACATTCCTTTGCCGTAGAGTCCAATACTGCTGAGGCACCTGGGAAGGCCAAGCCACTTCCTTGCATATGAGCTAACCAGTCTCTCCAGCTTTTCCACCTTAGAGAGCGGGACTTCATAGAGGGTTAGTGGCCACAATAGGCGTGGAAGTAGTCCATACTGCATGCACCAGAGCTTCAGCTTGCAAGGAAGCAGGGTTCTGTCGATGTTCGCCAGGCCGCTGGCTACCTCCTTCCTGAGCTGATCTACCTGCTCTTTGTCTTTGAGGGAGGCATCATACCAACGACCTAGGGACTTCACAGGCTTCTCGGAGACTGTTGGAATAGGTTCCTCACCAATGTGAAAGCGGTGGTGTGACAGTTTCCCCTTGTCAATAGAGATGCTTCTGGACTTGCTTGGCTTGATCTTCATGCGAGCCAGCTCGATATTTTCTTGGAGCTTTCTCAGAAGCCGTACAGTGCAAGCCTTGGTTGTGGTGAGTGTTGTGAGGTCATCCATGTAGGCTCTGACAGGCGGCAGCCTCAGGCCAGGTCTTATTAGCTGTCCCCCAACCACCCATCGCGATGCCCGGATGATCACCTCCATGGCCATGGTGAAGGCCAGCGGGGAGATGGTGCAGCCGGCCATGATTCCCACTTCCAGGTGTTGCCATGCTGTGGTGTACTCGGCAGTTGTCACGCATAGCTGGACGTCCTGGAAGTAGGCCTTGACAAGGGTTGTGAGAGCTGCTGGGACCCTGAAGTAGTCGAAAGCTGTCCACAGGAGGTCGTGAGGGACTGAGCCAAAGGCATTGGCGAGATCCAGGAAAACCACATAAAGGTCTGTTAGATTAATCAACACTCATCACCATTTTTGCGAGCACTACTTTACGTTTTATTGAGCATGTGTGGGAAGAACGTGCAAATTGACACAGTTCCTCACACAGATGCAGGATCAGAGCTTGCGCTGCATAGACAGACGATGGACAGACGAGAATCTGTGTGTGTGTCAACATTTTGGATGGTCAAAAATAAAAATTATTAGACATATTGTCTATTGAGCAACATAATTTTATAATTTTACAGCTGCTAGGGGCCTAAGGGGGTGATTAAAATGAATTCAATCGATGCGTTTTGGTGTCCTTTCGTTTGGTGTCCTTTAGTCCTGTAGTTTGTAATGGTGTTCGTTTTTTTCTTCATAGAATATACAGTACAGGCCAAAGGTTTGGACACACCTTCTCATTCAATGCGTTTTCTTTCATTTCATGACTAATTACATTGTAGGTTGTCACTGAATGCTTCAAAACTATGAATGAACACATGTGGAGTTAGTACTAAACAAAAAAAGGTGAAATAACTAAAAACATGTTTTTCTTCAAAATAGCCACCCTTTGCGCTGATTACACACTCTTGGCATTCTCTCGATGAGCTTCAAGAGGTAGTCACCTGAAATGGTTTTCACTTCCTGTTATGTTCAAATAACAGACACAACAGCCTCGCTCAACTTCACAACAGCACTCCCCTTTATTTCAGTAACTTCCTCAAAAGGCCCAGCCCAACTACGGTGGCTTCAAGGTATCAAAAGGCACAACGTAAATAGCCTGAGTAAGACAGTAGAACACATTACCAAGAGGCATTCAAGTATAAGAACAGTATTTAGGATTAACTTGAATGAACACAACATTTCCCCTCCTCTCTTAAAACTTCAAGTATGGAAGGTGGCCACAAAGTCCTGAAAACGCTCAGGGCGTGCACGGGCCCTAACAGGCCGAGGCTCAGGAGCAAGGGGGACCGGCAGTGGGGCCGGTGCTGGAGCAGGGCACTGCGCGACCGGCACAGCCTGGGCGAGGGGTGCTGCCACTGGATCGGGCACCGGAGGGCGTGGCCCCAATGCGGGAATGTTCGGTGCCACCCCTGTGACGTGAGGCTGGTGAGGAGGGGCAGGTACCTTGCGCAGGCAGCTAGCGTGCCAACGGGATCCATCGGTTAACTGAAATGAAGCTGGGCCCAGCTGGCGGCTGACCTGGTATGGAGCAGACCAGAATGTTGACAGTTTGTTGGCGCGGTGGGGCCGGCGCGCTCTGACCCAGTCCGACACTCTGACAGCTGGCCATTTAGCCCTGTGCTTCTGATCGAACCTTTGCTTCATGGAAGTTTGTTGTCCCTTGACGCGAGACTTGACTGCTGCTGAGCATGGTCGCGGGCTCGCGGCCATCGGTGGGCGGAGTCTCGACAGGGGAAGCACAAACTCTCGACCCACCATGAGGCTGGCAGGAGAGACCCCTGTTGTAGAGTGGACAGTCGCCCTGTAGTGGAGGAGGGTCTGATTCAGTGCAGCCTCCAGCGAGTATCCCTCGGACATGTGAGCACGCAGTCCATTCTTCAGTGATTGGTTGTACCTTTCCACCCCCCCGTTTGCCTGGGGGTGGTAGACGGAGGTTCTGATGTGAGTAACACCCTTGCTGGCAAGGTAGGCGGTGAACTCCGAGGACAGGAACTGAGGACCGTTGTCCGTGGTGATGGCTCGGGGTAAACCCCAACGGGAAAACAGGCGGTCCAGGAAGGCGACGACGGCAGCAGAGGTGACCGTTCCCATGGGAGCCACCTCAGGCCACTTGGAATGCAGGTCGTAGACCACCACAAGAAACCTCTGGTGGTGTGGCACATTATGCAGCTCACCACAGATATCAAGCTGGAGATGGTCCCACGGTTTAGTTGGCCAGTCCAGGGGCTGGAGTGGAGGCGAAGCGGGTGGCCCAGTCTTCCCACTGGTGAGGCACGCTGCACAGGAGCGGATGAGTCCCTCCAGGTCTCGATCGATGGCGGGCCACCACACTGTGTCACGGCACCTTTGCTTGGCTTTGACTATGCCAAGGTGACCCTGGTGTGCCATCTGTAAGACACACCCTCTGAGGGCTACTGGGATAACAGCGCAGTGTCCCCGGGCGATGCAGGCCTCACCCCAGCATGACAGTTCGTTCTTCACACGGGAATACGGCTCTAGCTCAGGTGGGACACGGGAAGGCCAACCGTGTCTGATGTAGTCACGCAGCATGGTGAAGACAGGCTCGGCTGCTGAGGCCGTCTCCAAATCACGAAGGGAGACAGTGTCCTTCAATGGTGAGTGGACCAGGTGGACCACGTCTTCTTCGTCCTCCGGGGAGACAGCGGGGCCCTGGGTGGTGGCAGGACGGGACAGGTAGTCTGCCACCACGTTATTCCTGCCAGGGGTGAATTGTAGCTGAAAGTCATACTGCTGCAGACGGTCTGACCATCTGTGAAGACGGAGGGGCCTGTGCCCCACACCAGAGGTAGACATCAGGGTCGTCAGGGCCTGGTGGTCCGTCCGTAAAGTAAAGGACCTTCCGTATAAGTAGAGATGCCAACGCTCACATGCCCATATACAGGCGAGTGCCTCCCGTTCGCCCACTGAATATTTCTGCTCAGTGGGGCTGAGCGCCCGAGAGGCAAACGCTACCGGTCTCTCTACGCCATCATGGATCTGTGACAGAACGGCACCTAGAGCCACTGCGGAAGCATCACAGGTCACGAATGTGGGGCTGTCCAGTTGGAAGTGCGCCAGGATCGGAGACGTGGTGAGGAGCCGCTTCAACTCGTCGAAACCAACCTGGCACTTGGGAGTCCAAGACCATGGTGTCTCCTGCCTGAGCAGCATCCTGAGCGGGGCCGTAATGGAGGAGTACTGAGGCAGGAACCGCATGTAGTAGGCTGTCATCCCCAAAAATGATGCCACCTGGGAGGCCGTCGCAGGAGTGGGGACGTCGATGATGGCATCCACGTTCGACTGGAGAGGCGAGATGCCGTCGGCGGAGACACGGAACCCAACAAAGTCTATGGCGGGTGCAGCGAAAACACACTTCTCTGTGTTCAGCGTGGCATGGTGGCGCTTGAGTGCGGTGAAAACCTGTTCCAGGCGGGCATCGTGTGTGGCAGCATCTGGCCCATGCACCACAATATCATCCAGATACGCCACAGTCCCAGTGCAGCTAGCGAGGATTGTGGACATGATTTTCTGGAAACAACTCGGCGCTGAATTGAGCCCAAAAGGCATCCTCGTGTAGCGGTACAGGCCAGTGTGGGTGATAAACGCTGTCAAATCCCTACTCTCCTTATGTAAAGGGACTTGTAAATAGCCCTGGCGCAAGTCCAATTTACTGAAAACTCGGGAGCCGTGGAAGTGTGTAGTGAGTTCCTCCGTCGTAGGAAGAGGATATTTGTCAGGCACCACTGCCTTGTTCACTTGGCGGAGGTCGACGCAGACTCTCAGTCCGCCCGACTTCTTCTTGGCGATGACAATGTTGGACACCCATGGGGAAGCGTCGATGGGCTCTATGATTCCACCAGCCTGGAGGCGTTGAAGCTCCTGCGTAACGCCGTCCCACAAAGCCAGGGGAACACGGCGAAGGGGCTGGACCACGGGAGGCACGCTGTGGTCCAGGGGTGGCTTGTGTGTAAATGAGCTGAGGCAGCCCAGGCCGTTAAACAGCTCCGGCTGGTCGTGTTGCCTCGGAGACGCTACGTGTAGAATCCGCATACCGCTGTTGTCCTGCAGGGTAAAACCCAGGCTAGTGAAGAGGTCGAGGCCCATGATGTTCTCGCCGCGGCGCGTGATGTGGAACGGGAAACGGTCCACAGCTGTAGAGGTGTAGCGAACCGGGAGGTAGAGAAGGCCGACGACATCGATTTTGCTGCGGCCGTAGCCACAGAGGGCAGTGGACGGGGGCTGTAGCTGTCTGTTCGGGAAGAGCAGGTTGCAGGTGTCGACATTCAGTAGTGACACTTTGGCCCCAGTGTCGAGGAGGAGAGGGACACAGCAGTCATCCAGGTAAACAGGGCACCTCGAGAAAGTCGCTGAGTGGGGGCCTACAGTGCGCACAGGCACCGCCGGGTCATGTGACTGTGCATCAGGGTAATCGGCCGGAGCGGACCGGCACCACCTGGCAAAGTGGTTAGGCTTCTGACAACGGCGACAAGTTTGGCCCCTAGCAGGGCAGTCCTGGGCCCTTGTTGCATGGCGGTTGGAGCCACAATTCCCACACCGTCTCTGTTGACGTGTTGGCTGGGGACGCGCTACCTGTATAGCAGCATCAGGGTCTGAGGTTGATAGCTGTTGCACTGACTGTTCAATAACAGGGGTAGGCCTATGAGGCTTATTTTCCGCAATTTTGGCCGCACATTCAGTAGCCGATTCCACTTGTATTGCGATTATTAGTGCGTCATCAAGTGTCAAAGTTGCATCCTTGAGTAACAACTCCTCCTGCACTCTGGGATTAGACGTTTTTTCAATGAGCTGGTCTCGAATGAGTTCATCAGTGAGGTTGCCGAAATTACAGTTCTGTGATAGGGCTCTTAAATCTGCTACATACTGCCTGGCAGACTCACCCGGGCGCTGACATCTTCGTCTGAACTCCAACCGGCGGAGTAGGATATTCTGTGATTTTACAAAATGTCCGCTCAAAGCTGTTATGACTGCATCATAAGTGTCCAGCGTACCGCTGAGAGAATTGAAAATTCTGTTCCCCTCCGCTCCAAGCAGGTGTAGGAGAATGGCGCGCTTCCTCGCGCTAGTGGCATTGTCCAAACCTGTGGCCAAAAGATACGTCTCAAAAGACGATTTCCACTGATTCCAGGGAATGACAGGATCGCCCGGGAGGGGTAGAAACGGGTCCGGAGGTGGCAGGGAGAATATAGGTGTGTCAGCCATCCTCGTTCGCCAATTGTTATGTTCAAATAACAGACACAACAGCCTCGCTCAACTTCACAACAGCACTCCCCTTTATTTCAGTAACTTCCTCAAAAGGCCCAGCCCAACTACGGTGGCTTCAAGGTATCAAAAGGCACAACGTAAATAGCCTGAGTAAGACAGTAGAACACATTACCAAGAGGCATTCAAGTATAAGAACAGTATTTAAGATTAACTTGAATGAACACAACACTTCCCAGGTGTGCTTGAAGCTCATCGAGAGAATGCCAAGAGTGTGCAAAGTAGTAATCAGAGCAAAGGGTGGCTTTTTTAAAGAAACTAGAATATAAAACTTGTTTTCAGTTATTTCGCCTTTTTTTGTTCAGTACATAACTCCACATGTGTTCATTCACAGTTTTGATGCCTTCAGTGACAATCTACAATGTAAATAGTCATGAAAATAAAGAAAACGCATTGAATGAGGAGAAGGTGTGTCCAAACTTTTGGCCTGTACTGTATATATCATTATAATATTTCTTAAAATTTATTAAAGTGTGCATTTTTGTGCGTCTTGAGTGGAGCAAGTGCAGCCTCACGCCAATGAGCGCACCTTCGGCAGAAAAAAAAAAAAAGTGGTGTCATTGTAGATGATCTGCCCGACTATTTCTAAAATGCCCAAAAAAGTGGTGAGTCGGAGCATGATGCAATAATGTGTAGTAAATGAGAGTGTCTTTGTGTTGATGGCCCGTATAGTACACATAAAACCCTCATTTAAATAAGGCGGTCTGCACTATTTTACGATTGCACAGGGAGCCTACTTATAGTACACGTATTTCATAGAGTGCGCACCCTGTTTACCGCATGGTGTTTGGATCTTAGTAAATCAGGCCCTGTGTGTTTTGTAATGTTTTCATTTTACTAACACCCATGGTAACTTGTTGTAAAATGTTATGAGTTATGTTAAACGGTAACTTTATAACTTGCCTACTTGATATGCATACATATCAACAGGATTTCTTCTTCGAAATCCAAATATAGGTCGAACGTGTTTGATTCTCAACAGAATCCTATTTACTTACATTATTTGACCGGTATTCAATTAAAAACTGTAGGCTACATGACACTTCACCTTACAATCTTATTAGATTACCACATTATCTTACAAAACCCAATACCAGTGAAATTGGCACGTTGTGTAATTCGTAAATACAAACAGAATACAATGATTTGCAAATCATTTTCAACTTATATTCAATTAAATACACTGCAAAGACAAGATATTTAATGTTCAAACTGAGAAACACATTTTTTGGGGGGGGGGGGAATTAATCATTAACTTAGAATTTAATGCCAGCAACACATTGCAAAAGGTTGGCACAGGGGCATTTTTACCACTGTGTTATATAGCCTTTCCTTTTAACAACACTCAGTAAACGTTTGGGAACCAAGGAGACCAATTTTTTAAGCTTTTCAGGTGGAATTCTTTCCCATTCTTGCTTGATGTACAGCTTAAGTTGTTCAACAGTCCGGGATCTCCGTCGTATTTTAGGCTTCATTTCAATGGGAGTCAGGTCTGGACTACAGGCAGGCTAGTCTAGTACCCACACTGTTGTAACACGTGGCCATGATAACGTTGCTTGGATGGCAACATATGTTGCTCCAAAACCTGTATGTACCTTTCAGCATTAACGGTGCCTTCACAAATGTGTAAGTTACCCATGCTTTGGGCACTAATACACCCCCATACCATCACAGATGCTGGATTTTGAACTTTGCGCCGGATGGTTCTTTTCCTCTTTGTTCCGGAGGACACAACGTCCTCAGTTTCCAAAAACAATTTGAAATGTGGACTCGTCAGACCACAGGACACTTTTCTACTTTACATCAGTCCGTCTGAAATGAGCTCGGGCACAGCCAAATCGGCAGCGTTTCTGGGTGTTGTTGATAAATGACTTTCGCTTTGCATAGTAGACTTTTAATTTGCATTTACAGATGTAGCGACAAACTGTAGTTACTGACAGTGGTTTTCTAAAGTGTACCTGAGCCCATGTGGTGATATCCTTTACACACTCGCTTTTTGATGCAGTACCGCCTGAGGTATCGAAGGTCACGGGCCTTGCCACTTACGTGCAGTGATTTCTCCAGGATGTCTGAACCTTTTGATGATAATACGGACCGTAGAGGGTGAAATCCCTAAATTCCTTGCAATAGCTCGTTGAGAAATGTTGTTCTTAAACTGTTTGATAGTTTGCTCACGCATTTGTTCACAAAGTGGTGACCCTTGCTCCATCCTTGTTTGTGAATGAATGAGCATTTCATGGAAGCTGCTCTTATACCCAATCATGGCACCCACATGTTCCCAATTAGCCTGTTCACCTGTGGGATGTCCCAAATAAGTGTTTGATGAGCATTCCTCAACTTTCTCAGTCTTTTTTGCCACTTGTACCAGCTTTTTTGAAACATGTTGCAGGCATCAAATTCCAAATGAGCTAATATTTGCAAAAAATAACAACGTTTTCCAGCTCGAACATTAAGTATCTTGTCTTTGCAGTCTATTCAATTGAATATAGGTTGAAAAGGATTTGCACAACGTGCCAACTTTACTGGTTTTGGGGTTTGTAATTCATTGATTCCAATAAATAATTAATGGTTAATGATAAAAACTAACAAACAGGCAAACTACACAAGGAAAAGTACAATTCTTGGGACTGTTTCAATGTCAAATGGCTAATCAAAGGGTTGTGAAACATACACAAAAACAAACATTGGAAAGTTAAGTGCACCAAAAGTTGTTCAAATTTTAAAATTTTGACAAACAATAAACATTGGCACAAGTGGCACAGATTTGAACCGTCACATTAATGTTACTTACCAAAAATGCCTGCCGGATATGTGTACACATTTTTTTTTCCTGGTACCAGTTTGACACTGGAACAGATTTACCCCAAAGGGTTTATTTTTTTCGGAATTCAAACATATCCAAGATCTCAAAAGAACCTTGTTCACTTACATTATTTGAACAGAAACTAATTAAAACTACAGGCTACATGACACGTCACCTTACAATCTTATTAGATTATTATATAATCGTGATTCACTGATTATAGTAATCTATGGTTATTGAAAAAAGAATAACAGGCAGACTTCACAACAAAAAGTCAGTTATTAGCGAAAGGATGTGGAGAAGACAACTGTTTAAGCAGCCATGACAGTTGTTTTATGGCGAGTATTTCTTGCAAGTGGATGTTCTTTGTTCTGCACGTACTTCAATACAGTTGAAAGGTTTCTCTTTCATCTTGTTGCCACTTGCCCAAAACATTATAAGGATCCTGGATTACACACTAAAGTCAATGAAAACAGTTTAGAGTTGATGCTGACCATCCGTGTATTTAAAATTGCGTCCAATTTGCTCTTATCTTTTTGCCCTAGAGATTTATTTTAATTTTGCTCCTACGTCCAGATGTGCATCAAAGCACACTGAGTGTTCTGTCGGGTTGAAATGGGAGATCTGAAGAATTTAAGTACAGACCACAGAACTTTCCTCCAGAAGGTCTTCTGTTTGTCCATGTGATGTCTGATGAAACAAAAATTGAGCTGTGTGGCCACAATACCCAGCAATATGTTTGGAGGAGAAAAGGCGAGGCCTTTAATCCCAGGAACACCATACATACCGTCAAGCATGGTGGTGGTACTATTATGCCCTGGGTCTGTTTTGCTGCCAATGGAACTGGTGCTTTAAATGGGACAATGAAAAAGGAGGATTACCTCCAAATTCTTCAGGACAACCTAAAATCATCAGCCCGGAGGTTGGGTCTTGGGCGCAGTTGGGTGTTCCAACAGGACAATGACCCCAAACACACGTCAAAAGGGGTAAGAATGGCTAAATCAGCTAGAATTAAGGTTTTAGAATGGCCTCCCCAAAGTCCTGACGTGTGGACAATGCTGAAGAAACAAGTCCGTGTCAGAAAATCAACACATTTAGCTGAACTGCACCAATTTTGTCAAGAGGAGTAGTCAACAATTCAACCAGAAGCTTGTCAGATGCTTGTGGATGGCTACCAAAAGCGCCTTATTGCAGTGAAACTTGCCAAGGGACATGTAACCAAATATTAACATTGCTGTATTTATACTTTTGACCCAGCAGATTTGGTCACATTTTCAGTAGACCCATAATAAATTCATAAAATAACCAAACTTCATGTATGTTTTTTGTGACCAACAAGTATGTGCTCCAATCACTCTATCACAAAAAAATAAGAGTTGTAGAAATTATATATATATATATATATATATATATATATATATATATATATATATATATATATATATATATATATATATATATATATATATATATATATATATATATATATATATATATATATATATATATATATATATATATATATATATATATATATATATATATGAATATAGTACAGGCCAAAAAAAAAGTTTGGACACACTTTCTCATTCAATGCGTGTTCTTTATTTTCATGACATGTACATTGTAGATTGTCACTAAAGGCATCAAAACTATGAATGAACACATGTGGAGTTATGTACTTAACAAAAAAAGGTGAACTAACTGAAAACATGTTTTATATTTTTGTTTCTTCAAAATAGCCACCCTTTGCTCTGATTACTGCTTTGCACATTCTTGGCATTCTCTCTATGAGCTTCAAGAGGTAGTCACCTGAAATGGTTTTCACTTCAAAGGTGTCATAGTTTTGATGCCTTCAGTGATAATCTACAAGGTAAATAGTCATGAAAATAAAGAAAACACATTGAAATGAGAAAGTGTGTCCAAACTTTTTTTTTGGCCTGTACTATATTCATACATATATATATATATATATATATATATATATATATATATATATATATATATATATATATATATATATATATATATATATATATATATATATATATATATATATATATATATGTACACACACACACTTTCTCATTTCAATGTGTATATATATATATATATATTTCAATGTGTATATACAGGTATATACTGTGTGTGTGTGTATATATATATATATATATATATATATATATATATATATATATATATATATATATATATATATATATATATATATGTATATATATATATATATATATATATATATATATATATATATATATATATATATATATATATATATATATATATATATATATATATATATATGTGTGTGTGTGTGTGTGTGTGTGTGTGTGTGTGTGTGTGTATAGATGTGTGTGTGTGTGTGTGTGTGTGTGTGTGTCATTCTAGATAGCAGTTGGGACAAGTAATAGACCTTTTAGGTTTTATTTCCCTTCATGTCAAGGCAGCAAAGTAGCAATTATAGAAAATAACCCCCAGCACCCGGTGTTCTGAGGAGCCATGCCTTCCCCCTGGAGTTACGCAGCCCCTGCATCTGCACGTGCTTATAACTAGGAATAAAACTGTCAGGAAACCTGTTTTAAATGTTTTAACCGTTGTTTAACTGTTTCCTTTCTTTCTGCTTTCTTTGTGCACAGTTTTGTTCGGTTGTTTTAAAAATAAGATTGACAAGGTTGACATTTTTTTCAGAAGAATTATATTTCTTGTACTTAATATAAGGTCGCTGATGATCGTGCCACAACATTATTATTTTTTGCATTTCCTGTTTAATCGTACAAAACTATAATCATGACCAATCATGGCAAATTCAAAATATTATAACTGTATTTTAATTTTAATTCAGCTTCTACTGTACTTTTATATTTTGTTCAGGCACATGTTGGCCACCAATACTGCGTCATCAAGGACCCGAGCAGCATAATGGCGGTCTCAGGCACAAAATCTGTTCTGTTTGTCTGTTTGGGTAAGATACTTAGTTTTTATTTCAACAAAGCAAAACATGTTGACATTACTAGACAGTGGGTGTCATGTATTAATGATTTATTAAATCGTCGACGGACTTTGTTCGCTAATGTGTTCACTAAAATGTAGTCAACTGAATGACTGTTAATGCTGAGGGGAACTTTTGCTAGTATCCACATCTACTTTAATGTGTATACTCTTCTATTCAGTGTCAATAATGGTGTAACTGGAGTAGAATGTTTTTTATAAACACGCGGAGCTACGTTTTCTTCATTCATAATACGACCATGAGTAAACCTGGAACCTGATAACGGCTGTTAAAGTTCAACGTCCACGATAGCAGCAGCAATTTAAGCCTTAAAAAAGCCCTATACCTTTTTTTATAGACAGTGCAGTTTTGTGATACACTAAAAACACTGCATGACAATACAACGTGTTGACAGTGAGATTTTGGAAAGTGGTGTGTGTTGCTTTTGCTTTACATTGAGTGAAATATGTTCAAATGTTTTCTTTTATAGGGAACATCTGCAGATCCCCCATTGCAGAGGCCGTATTTAGGAAGATGGCAACTGATGCAGGTGCTGTTGATAAGGTATGGTACTTAAATGTGTGATATGGTGCTGAATTACTGTAAAGCACACATTTAGGATACATGTAAAGCACACATTTAGGATACATGTCTGCTGTTAAAGCCAGTGTTGGCGCTAGGAATTTTCAAAATGGGGTCCCAGGGACCCCATCAAGTCATAAAAACGGGGTCCCACAGTAAATTTTTGGGGTCCCACTTTTTTGTAACCGTTTTGAAAACAAATGATAAATGTATGCATTATCCTGTTATATCTTCATTTCATTTTATTCATTTATTTCAGGCAATGACATAAAACATTTTTTTTTTAAAGTACAAGGTAGACAACACGCAATGATATAAATTAATATAATGCAAAAGGTAATGTACAGTGTGTAAGCATGAACCATGATGGTCCAGTTTTGCCTGAAAGGGAGTGGGAAGAAGATAACATATTTAATCCCACCCCCAGTTCTCAATTCAGTGATTAATACATTGAGTTTCACTGTTACTTTGTTTAAGTATTGTACAAATGTTGTATCATGGTGGCATTACCACAGGTAACAATAATTATTACACTGTAACAATAATTTGTATCAACAATGTAAGAAGAGTGAATATACCAACAATGGTAATAGACAAAATACCAACAATGGTAGTAGACAACATAGTAATAATGGTAAGGAAACATTGAGCACATGTTAACACTTTGAGACAGAGTACAACAGCAGGTCAAATTAAAGACCCTCATCTCTATATTTGAACCAGACCCGATTTTTTTTATAATAGTTTAAATCGATTAATAGTTTGGCATTGCTTGTGTTGTAAGTCCAGTTTGTTCCATAGTTTTACTCCGCATACAGATACACAAAAACGTTTACGCGTGGTTTGAGCTCTCTGCAATGAGAAATATCCAACATCTCACATTCTATATTGTGTTTTGGAAAAAGGTTGTCATAAACAATTCATTAAAAAAATAATACAAAAGAAAACACATTTTTATGTATATGTAAATGTGTTCAGTTATAAACATTCATCAACTTCAGATCTATCCGTCAATTCTGGGTTTTTTTTCATGTTGTTTTTTTGTTTGTTTGTTTTCTGCCCTTTTTGTCAAAGAAAAGTATGTGTTTTTATGGCCAACGCAAAATAGCAAAATCTTCCACAAAAAATATTTTTCAAAGTGGAATACTTGATGTGAAGTAATCGGAGCCTTGTGTAGGTCAGTAATCCATAAAAACATTGATTTTGATTCAATATTATGTTTTGAGCAATGACAGTTTTAAAGAAAATAAACAGCTTTGTTTTATTAGTCAACATTGCAACTTTTTCTAAATTACATTTCACCTGTAAGCTTTTTTATTCCACTTTTTTTATTTTTTTGTTTACTGTATTTTAATAGTATTTTTAGAATGTGCCGTGGGCCAGCTAATGAGCTGCGGGCCGCAAATGGCCACACTTTTGACACTCCTGCTATAGATAATAAAAAATGAAATCTGATAAGTCTATAACGATAAAAAGCATATCCTGACGACGCATGTGCGTTTATCATAAGGCAGAGTCAGCATCTCTGCTTCAGTAAACAATGACGGTGATGATGTCACTGTCAGCGATGCGAGCGACACTTGTTAACTTGTCAGCCACTTCTCCAAGAGACTCCTTTTGAACACTCTTCGCACATTAACACTTCAAAAGACACATATTTGTTGACCTGCAAAGTATGTTTTTGAGGTGGAAGAGTCTGGTCGGGGGCTGGTTAGCTTGAATCTAACAGCTAGCCTGTCTCCATCCTGGAACAATGTCGATCCAGCGGGAAATAAAAGTGAAGTTTCCATGGACTCACAAAGACTGAAACAACTCATTCACTGGAGACATGGCACATGATGAAGTCAAAAAAGTTGACTTTACACCTCAGTGAAGTCTTTCTATTGACAGCCCCTCGCAGTAAAGTTGTCCGAGTGCAAACGGAGGCAGTATTTGTGATTGATAAAACTTCCGGCGAATCAAAATTTAAGAAATTGTACCGGAAAGTTCATTACTTTGAAGACGACCAATAAAAACGCAATAAACGAGGACGGAAATTTGACCTGGTTATCTTTTCTAAGTCACGACACTGACATTGTCTTTGTGACAGCGCGCTTGCTCCCGCTGTCAGCGTGCAGGTGCGTCCTCGCGCTCCTGGCCAGAGAGAGAGAGAGACGTGCCGGTCCTCAAGTAACGACGTGATAAGAGCGCACCTTAACAATAAACAAGACAAAACACCGGCAGAAAGCGATAATCGATCAAACATTTAAAAAAAGAAGCAAACTGGAGTTTTGACCTGGAGAAGGCAGGGTCGGTAAAAAAAAACAAAAAAACTCTGCGAAAATGCACATCCTTTGTGATTTCAATGCGTAAAAAGACACTAAAAGTGCGTTAACGCCAACACTGGCATTCACTATAGCAATTGACAATGTCATGAAATGTAATACAAACACTGCAGGCCGTTATAGTAATAATCCTTAGTTTTGTTTGACTGTTGCGTCTTGCTGTGTGTGGTTTTTCCGGTTCTGATTTCACTTTTAGTTTTGCTTAATAATTTGGTTCCTTATCGGTTCTCTTATTGATTGTTACCTGGGAAATAAAGAGGACAAAGTGTGGATTAGCATCAATTTTGTTTAGTTTACAGGTAACGTGACCTTATTAAGCCAACAGTGAGGTCTTAAAAGGCAAATACACAGCATAGAAAAAAAAGGTTTTTCAGAATAAATATAAGAAAAAAATATTATAAATAAATATGTGGAAATTACACAGGAATGTTACAGTAACATTTGTAAAACTTTTGAGAATCTTTATCATCTCCCTGGAAAATAGACTGATGAACTCTAAAAAATCTACAGGGTTTTTCTTAGATTGTCCAAATACCTGTGGCGGTGGGGGCGTGTTCAATACGAGGTCATCACATTACTTGCTATTGTGAAAATATTTTCTTTTAAAATGGCAAAAAAATAAATACATTTCAAATAAATCTGGTTTTAAGTATAGTATTGACATATTTTTTTTCTTACATAACATAATTTTGCTTTATTTTTCGATTGTTGCTGCTTATCGTAAAAGGTACTTTGTTGAGAATAATTTTTTGTTCTAGAGATTTCTCCAATCCTTTTAGTCACTGTTTCTTTATTAAAATTAAAAACAAATCTAGCGTCTAAAGTATGTCTGGTGTTATTGTGGACTGTACTTATGTAGAGAGAATCTTTAATTCTGTCACTTCATTTCCGCAATGAAAAGCGAGCTGCAGTGAGCCTGACGTTGTACTTTATTTGCGCTGCTGGTAGCCTTCCTCTCCTTAAAAAATAATTTTAAAGCTCACTGTATCTCGGATACAATAAATTACGTCCACATCGCGGACATGCTGCCTTCGATCCAGACAACCCTATGCGTATGTCTTACGCCATCACCACATTTGATTTCAGCAGTGCTGTTCGGTGATCGGCAGCCAAATGTTCAGTGCATCACTAGTGCGCAAATAATAAACTATATATATCCATTCTAACTGTAACTAACTATCTGCTGGTGTTAAAGTGTATGTTTATTTTTCCCATGGTCTGCGAACACATCATGTCGGCGAAGAATGAGGAAGTGTTGTGTGTCTGGGCGTGAAACACGAAGAAAGACGTGTGTGCACGGAGGGGGGAAAAAATGGGCCCTTGTTAACATAAAATTGGCAATAAAAGCTAAAAAGAACGTTGGACTTTGTGTGTCTACTGGACGCTACAATACATTATATTACTTTATTTAGTTTTCACGTAAAAAAATCCAAATATTTTGAAGATGTGGCGGCTAATATGTTCCACAATCAAATACATTAAAAGGGAACAGTACTTTAAAAAAAATATTTTAGCTATCGTTCACAATCATTATGAGAGACAAGAAGACAAAAGGTTGTTTTTTTTCTTTTGCTTTCTAACATTTAAAAATCGGCTCGTTCTAGGTGGCTAGCAATGCATCTAATGGGAGCAATCAATTCTACTTCTAAATCACTTTAAAAATGCATTAAAAAAAACATCAACAATATTTCATTTACGTTTCGTAACCTGTATAATAACCAAGCTGTTGCGACGTTGTTACTGTAAGAGCGAACACTGAGGAACTATTTTTCTATCGTAGTAACACGATGGCATGCTACAGTATTTTCCGTAACAGCTAACTATGGCAAGAGATAAGCTAGCTTCTACAACAACACGAAACGCGTTTGAGTTTGTAATGCACAACACTGCAATACGACACCAATCTGTACCGACTGAAAAACATGAACAATCATATTACAGTATCTGTAAAGTATTAGCCCGCATTTCATGTTTTGTTTGTACACAGCTAATTTAACCAGACAGCGTATTGATTGTAGTTGAAGTGAAACGTATAACGTGCTGTATATAATGGTCGTTATTAGAGGGACTCACTCGATGGACAGTTGTTTGTCTGGCCCAGCTGGCCGGGCACATTTCCTTTTTGATTTCGGGTAAGCAATCCATTTATGTCTAAATAGCTTGACTTTCAGTTCCATGAGTCATGCTTATTTAAATGAGAAGGCATTAATTTCAATTTAACAGGTAATTGCGCTAATATTGTAGGCGGTGTTAGTACCTTGTATTTACGACAGAAGACTGCTGCTGGGATGAGATTGACTCGGTTAAAAAACGCGACATTTATTTATAGTTATTGCATGCTGTGAGTTCAAATGTTTCAGCATATTGATCGTGTGTCCTCCTCTTAATGAAATAGCAACTTTGCATTTATTACAAGTAGCGCTGTTGCAATCGTTTGTTGTAAAATGTAGCCAAACTCGGAAGTGTTTACGCGCACCATGTTGCTGTTTGACGTCCCTACGCGCGTTGCGTAACGACATAATTCCTGCCCATCGGAATCATTAAGGGAACCGTTTGAAAAAATGGCAAGCAATTCCAAGGAATTGATACAGTGGGAACCAGTTCTGAACAAGAACCGGTTTTTTGATTTCCATCCCTAGTAATCATACAGAAATATGTTAATTACAATAATCAACACATTGACTTTAAAGATAGTTCTCGAAGGGTTGTTGTATTTGTTAGGTTAATATATTAATATATCATTATTAATATATTAATAATGTTAATATATTATTATTTAACATAAGTTACATTTTTTGTATGTCATTTAATTAGATAAAATATAGTTGTGCCTACTGAGGGGGTGGTGAATCAGAGCATTAGCAAAAGGTTTGTCCAACTTAAGATAATTCCAAAGCAAAAGATGGGTTTGAGCTATAAACAACAACAAAAACAGTCCGCCCTATGTATCTTGATAAAATGTGTCTTTTGGAGTTATCAAACGAGAAAAATATTATGAGTGAAGTCATCATTTGTTGTGTTCTTATTCTCTGTGCTCTACTCTGCCCAGTGGAGAATAGACAGTGCCGCCACCTCCACCTATGAGATAGGAAACCCCCCCGACAATCGCGGTCTGGCCTGCATGAAGAGGCACGGCGTGCCCATGAGGCATGTGGCCAAGCAGGTATGATCATCCACCTTTGTTCTGTGTTGTTTCAGTGGCTCATAGACAGTGGCGCCACATCCGACTGGAATATAGGCTGCTCGCCAGATGGCCGTGGGCTAGCCTGTCTAAAGGGGCATGGCATTGAGAGCAGTCATAGGGCCCGACAGGTACAACCACATGTTGTGTACATTGCCATTTGGTGTGTATGTGTTGAACACTAGTGCGAGGTCTTGTATGTAACATTTTGAGGATGCTCATCTCTGTACAACTTGCTTTTCTCCAGTTACTTTTATGTTCTAAATAAGTAATAATTAATGACAGGTACACACTAAAAAATGTTGGGTTACAAATATAACCCAATTGCTGGTTCAAAAAAGGACGAGACCCTTATTTGAGTTATTTTAACTCAACATTTTGTGTTAATTTTTTCAACCCAACTTTTGCGTTGAATTATTTAACCCAAAAGTTGAGTTATGCTACCTCAATGTTGGGTTATTCATAACCCATTTATTGGGTTTAATTTATTTAACACAAAAGCTGAGTTATGCTCACTACAATGTTGGGTTATTCCCAACCCAACTATTGAGTTGCGCAATTTAGCGCTTCTTGACCCAATAGTTGGTTAAAAATGACAAATTTTACTGCTGGTTTGTCTTACTCCTTCCCAAATACTGATCACAATTATTTTTATTCCATTAAAATATACTCAAAAGCAAGATATGAATGACATTTTTTTACAAGAATTGCCGTGTATGGTCATAGCAGTCCTATTCAGTATGTTCAAATATGTTCATGTACATAAAATGTGAGATTGTAAATAATTTTAATGAGATTAATCCAGAATAAAATTCCCTTCAAGCAAAAAGTTACTTTTAATTAAAAAAAAACCTTTTACCCCAAAATGCGTTACTCATTGAAAAACACCCCAAAAATGGTTCATAATTTTTAAAACCCAGAAATTGCTCTTCGTTAAAATAACTCGGAAATTCAACCCAACACTCGCAACTCATAAATTGGGTTATCAAATTAACCCAGCATTTTTTAGTGTGTACCGATTGCCTCATAGTAGCCTTCAACCTGTGGATGCTCTGCACAAGTTTATTGCCAGGTATGCTGTCCACTCGTATTAATAGGCAACTTACTTGAAATAGAGGATTTATATTAAAAAATGCTGTCTATAATGACCTTTACAATGTATACTGGCAGATGTCTTTACCTAAGTACATGTATGGCAATTGTATAGTGCACATTTAAAAAAGCATTAGCTGCCAGATAGGGGCAAGCATTAGAAGATTGATGCAAAAAAATCTGCTAGACTCATGTCTTTCTTTAATTATGCATTGAAAAATTACACAAAAATATATGTGGAATTAAAATGTAAATGCATTGGTACATATAAGGTTCTTCCCCTACAAATGATGATGCCTGGTTCTCTCTGCAGTTGAGTAGTGCACTAGTGCACTACTCAATAGAGGTAGTGCACAGTGCACTATAGGCCACCTACTCAGTGGCCTAGTGGTTAGAGTGTCCGCCCTGAGATCGGTAGGTTGTGAGTTCAAGCCCCGGCCGAGACTATAAAAATGGGACCCATTACCTCCCTGCTTGGCACTCAGCATCAAGGGTTGGAATTGGGCGTTAAATCACCAAAAATTATTCCCGGGCGCGGCACCGCTGCTGCCCACTGCTCCCCTCACCTCCCAGGGGGTGAACAAGGGTGATGGGTCAAATGCAGAGAATAATTTCGCCACACCTTGTGTTTGACAATCATTGGTACTTTAACTTTAACTTGAACTTTAGATAAACACCTTTAGCCACCATTAGAGGAAATTCTGTATTTGGGTCTTTAGTATGTCTCTAAATAATGATAATTCAATAAAGAACATGTCATCTGCATTTCAAATACTTACACTTTTTATTTCCAATATGCTGGTAAAGTCAATTATATTTTTTAAGGGTCAGTCATAATTTAATGCCAGTACGTTAAGTTGACACATCCTTAATGCCATTTGATAATAACTTTCCGTTGACTGTAATCTATTTCCATCAGAAATGTCCTACTTAAACCGATAAATCGGTGTCTGGGGACTTTATTTTTGTATTTCTAGGCTTATCAAAGAGTAAAACTGTTGCAGGGAAGTCTTTGTTGAGCTTTAGGTTCCACTTGGCAGGATTTAGCTTCCTAAGGTAAACAGTGGGCCCTCATGGCCCTGCTTATTCTGCTGCATAAAATGTGTGCCAAACAAAAGCATTGTCAGAACGGATTATTATGGACAATCTGAAACGAGATTTCTGGCGGGTTTTCTATTTTTCCAAAATCTTTTAATAATCTATCAAGTATTTCCGAGCGGTCAGCCTCTTTATCCCTTGGCTGCAGGCGATGAATCACAAGGCAGCAAAAAGGAGCCGTCCATAATTTTGTATCCTTGTTATGTTCCAAATGCTCAAGCCAACCTAAAATTTCAGAGTTGTTTGTCCATGTACGGTATTTTTTTTCTCAGTTCAATTCATGCGTCCATGTGCCCTCAATTCCCCCCCGCCCCCAACCCCACCTCCTAAGAGGGCATGGATTTTTCCCGGTTCCTCAGATCTCTTGTCTTGCTACTTTGTCCCTCTGCAAACCTGTCCAGCTAGATTTTGGTCTAATCTCCTCAAAGCAGAACTGCAGAGTCTCAGTCTTTGCCCCCAAAATGAGCTTTGACAGGCTCTTGCATTTTTAACGTTCCCTTTTTCGCCTCCTTTATTAACTATTACCACTTTTCCCCTCTTGTCCCTTCGTTTTCCTCTCTAGTCACTTTTTTGCCCTCTCTCCTTTCTGCAAACTGGTCGAATTGACACCCCATTGATTAGAAAAAATTAACCAACACTCTGATTTGTTAATCTGTTTTGGATTATATTTGTAGGGTGTTTTCCCTTCATCAAAAATCAACCAACATTTTTTAACGTGCTTTTCGGGAGTTGGCGTTTTTTTTGTACTTGTCAAGAAATGAGCGTGACATTAGGCCAAAACACATCATTCTCAAAATTTGGCCTTTTATCATTTAGTTTTTGACAAATGCATGTTTTCAAGCCTAGCAACGCACCTTTCGCCCTCGAAAACATTAAAATAAATAATAATTAAATAATACAATTCCTATTTATTATTTTTAAGGCATGGTTAGAGAAAGAAAAGTAGAGATAAATCTGATTACCAACTACTTGTCATTCCTCTTAAACTGACAAAGGTTGACAAGAGTTTGGTATATGCTTTTACTATGCACACAAGAAGGTATTATCAAACTTTGCTAAGCTGTTAATTTTTGACAAAAGTGGTAATGGGGAGGGACTGTTAGGCACAAGCTTTTTCCTCTCACATCCTCATCAGTGGTCCCGGCAGGACCAAAAAAATGGCAAAATTGGTAAGCAGGGGTCCCTTCCCCACCTCATTATGGGCCAAAAAGGTTTCTTTAAATTATTATGACTTCACAAATTTCCCCACTTGGATATTATCAATCTTTTGCTTGTTTAACATGCACAAATCAAACCAATGTAAGTGAATATATGATAGATAGTTAAGTATATTTATTTAAAGACAGAACTGCTCGTTGTATTATAGGTGACAAAGCAACTAATTATTAGTAAGCATTAATTAGTGTGACCTTTTGTAACATTCAACATTTCAACTTTTTCTCATACATTGTTTGTACTTACCGGTATTTTTTTTCACTTTTCTGTGTGGCCGTAATTGTCCTGATGTGGCACATAAATTTTTTTTTTTTTTTTTTGATTTTATAAATATTATATCTATTTTTATATAAATTAATTAGTGCTGTCCAATGATACATTTCTAAAATTAGATCATATACACTCAATTTTAGATAATCATGCTTAATCACAGGTTGTTACTGTCTTGCATGATTTAAATCAATTTACAGATCCCAATATTTGGACACAAAATATCACAGAATGTCATCCTAAAGCATTTTTAAAATGTTTCACTTAAATACTCATGTATTTAAAACACGATGTGGTGAGGGAAGATTTCAATTGTGGAGCCAAAAATCCAATTGTATTGCAGTCAAAATAAAAAATACGTCCAGTGGGACACGTAATCTAAACACATGAGGTCCTTTAAAGGTATAGTATTAGTAGTTTTACTAACGTCCTCTGTACTTTGTCCGCGATATAGTGTTGGCCTGTAGGCCGTATCTTCCTAATCCTTGGAATGACATTATTCTATTACCGTAGCTTTTCATTGGTGTCCTATTTGTTTTGCTACAAAATACATATTTACTTTTCTTTGACTCAAATGTATTATATTTTCTCATATTGCTATATCATGAACGTCGGAAGAAACATAAATGTAGTTGATTCTTCCCTTAATAATTTGTTTAGCACTGATGAAGGTAAGGCAGTATGCTTGTCCTTTTCAACTTAAACTCTGGGTCAAATATTTCCCAAACCGAGTTTTCTGTCAGCCTCTTTTTGGTTTAACTTGAGGGATTACCGGTGTTTCATGAGTGTGAGAATGAAGGGTAGCGAGGAACATGCAAGTTCAAACCAGGATTACCATCAATGTGGGAGTCAGGTTGTGCTCTAGCAGGGACTACTTGACAATGGGCAGCCTGGGGAACAATGCTATTAGTTTATTGGGGTAAAGTGATGGAGAAACACAAATACATTAGTGACGTGTTGCATGTATGTGGTGTCTTAAAGGTGCTGTTTGCAACTTCCTCAGTTACATTTTTCAAAGCAAAAAATACAACAAAAACACCATTGGCAAAAAACCACCATGTTTTCATTAGTGGTTTAACAGCCCACATTTGTTTTACAATTGTTTATATTTTTCACAATTACTAAGTTTATGTTACAAAAATTTGTGTCTACGGCAGTCACTCACTATATCTCGTCCACACGTATGCGCAGGGAGCATGTGCACACAAACAAAAGCAGTCCAAGAGAAGCAACAAATAATTTGCAGTCTTGTTAGGATAGAATATCAATTCAAATGACTGACTATCCAAATTGCTAATATTATACAGTAGCCAAAGCTAATGCGCGTGCAAGTGTTAAGTACGTACATAGTTATGTGATTACAGCCTAGAAGCCGGAAGATACAAATACATTGGAAAATTGCGGGCTCTATGCATCTGTGTGAATGTTGCAAACAGCCCCTTTAACAGATAGGGATGCACATTATTTTTTTAAGCCGTTATCTATACAGATAACTTCCACTTCTCAAGACCGATAAGTTATTTATAAAAATTATTTTTAAATTGAAATGTAACTGTAGTGTTTGCACACTTTTATTTACAGCTGGGTTTGAGGCAGCTTCTTTAGCAGCGTGGGCGGTTTTGTAGGCTTTCACAACACTGTTGTAGCAATGCTGGCGTTTCAGGTGGCTGATAAAGTTTGATTTGTTGAAGCTATTTTTTTCCCTTGTGGAATGTTAGCAGTACATTTGGTGCAAATAGCATGTAGAATGTCTTCCGCTGAAACAGTGAAGTCCCACACGATCATCAATGACAATGAGTCAGGGGAAATTGACCGCACGGCAGCTTGATTTGCTCACCCTAACCCACCTAAAGCATAGTATGGGTAATTTTGATTTTTGCAGCGTTTTTTTTTTAACACATTTTTACCGGAGCTATTTTGTTAATATTATTGGAGTTATCGGTAAGACATAATTGTCCACATCAGTCCGATAATTATTTGTTGGATATTTACTGTACATCTTTATTAAAAACACTTCTTGGTTCACACCAAAATAAAAAAACTAACATTATTCAAATTGAAGTTGCATTGTACAAAACCCAAAACCAGTGAAGTTGGCATGTTGTAAATAAAAACAGATTACAATGATTTGCAAATCTTTATCAACCTATATTCAATTGGATAGACTGCAAAGACAAGATACTTAACGTTCGAACTGTAAAACCAAATTTTTTTGCAAACATTAGCTCATTTGGAATTTGATGCCTGCAACATGTTTCAAAAAAGCTGGCACAAGTGGCAAAAAAGACTGAGAAAGTTGAGGAATGCTCATCAAACACTTATTTGGAACATCCCACAGGTGAACAGGCTAATTGGGAACAGGTGGGTGCCATGATTGGGTATAAAAGCAGCTTCCAAAAAATGCTCAGTCATTAACAAACAATGATGGGGCGAGGGTCACCACATTGAACAAATGCGTGAGCAAATTGTCGAACAGTTCAAGAACAACATTTCTCAACGAGCTATTGCAAGGAATTAAGGGAAGTGTTCCTGAGCCCATGTGGTGATATCCTTTACACACTGTTGTCGGTTTTTGATGCAGTACCGCCTGAGTGATTTCTCCAGGATGGGTTCAGACATCCTGGAGAACTCACTGCACGTAAGTGGCAAGGCCCGTGACCTTCGATCCCTCAGGCGGTACTGCATCAAAAACCGACAACAGTGTGTAAAGGATATCACCACATGGGCTCAGGAACACTTCAGATAACCACTGTCAGTAACAACAGTTCGTCGCTACATCTGTAAGTGCAAGTTAAAACTCTACTATACAAAACGATAGCCATTTATCAACAACACCCAGAAACGCCGCCGGCTTCGCTGGGCCCAAGCTCATCTAAGATGGACTGATGCAGATTGATGCAATTGTACGGAATATGTACTGCACTGTGCAATCTACTAATAAAAGTTTCAATCAATCAAGTCGGTAAGTCAGCTGGTTCTGTATCTTGGGGTCTTCACTGGTATCGGGGATGGAATGACTTTTTGCATTGGTAGAAGTTTGACCCAATCCCAAGAATGGAATGACTTTTTGCATTGGTAGAAGTTTGACCCAATCCCAAATGTAGCTTGGGTGTGCTAGGTGCTTAGTCAGTTTTCCTGCATGCCTTCATGTTTGGTTTTCTGTTAAATGGCGCTGTTTAGCATGGGAATGGTGGCTTCAGCCACGAAAGTTTTTAACGACATCGGGGGTGAAAGCTTTTGCATACAGATCCA
Source organism: Entelurus aequoreus (assembly GCF_033978785.1). Lineage (NCBI taxonomy): Eukaryota > Metazoa > Chordata > Actinopteri > Syngnathiformes > Syngnathidae > Entelurus > Entelurus aequoreus. The sequence continues at coordinate 22,396,334 of NC_084753.1, read as the reverse complement.
AAATTTTAAATCTTGTTTTGCGTTTGTCTCCCATTTGCAGGTGACTAAGGACGATTTCATGAGCTTTGAATTCATTCTCTGCATGGACGAGAGCAATCTAAGGTGAGGGTTTACTTTTCATGCGAATTTGAATAGTGCTTTCCGGAAAGGCTGATGTCAGGTGTCGAGCGTCCTTGACCTCCTTATTAATAATTACCTCAGATTAAAAAGAATAATGGGATCACACTAGAGCGTCCAGATAAAATGAATAAAAATTAGAATGTCTCGCAAGTTGACAAATGCTTCTCCAACACAAATTCCCAGTAACATTTAGCTGTAACTAACATGTAGATGAATGCCTCCTTTTAATGGGCAATATCCTTCCTTAAGCTCTTTCGAAAGGGGGAGGGATATTTCTTGCTACTTTGAACGTTTAGGGATCATTTTGAGATCACATGCTCACGGCAGATCTGATCTGTAAGCAGCTTACCGAGTTCTTTGGATGCCTCGTCTATGCTCTTTGGGCACTTTCCCCCACCCTTTCTCTCCCACATATTTTTCTCAGCAAATGTTAATCTGACCAGACTGAAAAAAGGGCAATTTATCTGGAGCAAAAGGTCTAGTTTTCCTTCTATTTGTAAAATCAACTTCAATGCTGTTGTCACTGTATGGTATTTATTAACATAAAGGTTACTTGTGGCGATCATAAATACTAAGAACACAAAATACCCCTGAAAATAAAATAAAGATAAAATAACCACTTTTTCAAAAAAGTTACTAGAATCTTTTGAAATAAATTGTGCGCAATCTTATTTTAAAAAAATGTCATCATATTTACTCATTTTCATCGATTGTAGTTAAAGATGTGGTTTTTGTAAATGTATGTATTTAAAAATATGCCACATCTACAGCCATAAATATATCAATACAGGGACCATAATTGTTCAATCTCTATGAATGTATGTAAAGTTACAAAAAACTTAGTTAGTATTATTTGCATATAATACGACCACATTTTGCTCAGGAAAGAACATACAGAAGCTAATACAAATAATAAAAGAAGAAATTAATAAAGAGATGGTTTGACAAAAACCGACTATCCTGGAATGCTATACAGTACCGGTAATAGTAGAAAAAAAGGTCAAACACAAATACAGATGGTGTAGACATTGACATGATAAAATAAATCACATTTTTAGGTGTAATAATGGATGATAAAATGAACTGGAAATCTCATTTAGAAATATACAACAAAGTGTACTTAAATAATGAACAAGGCTAATTATTGATGTGTAATATAATAAGGCCACTTATCAAATAAAGTGATAATTATATTTATCTCTAAGGGAATTACAGCTATAAATTAATGAGAACTTTATTTATTTGTTATTTTTATATTTGTGTTAAAGATTGAGAACAGGAAGTGAACAAATACATGTGTTAGCAATTGCTATGAAACAGAAAATGGGTAGGATTAATTAAGCTCTTCTTCTTCCTACTCCTTTTTGGACATTTTGTAAAGAGAAACTGGTTTTTTCTTGATGCACCATATTGTAATCGTATGCATGTTTGAAATAAACTAATACCAATACCAATAAACCATGTTTTCTACTCTTGTCTCTACAGTGAGTTGAACCGGAGAGCAAATTTGGTTAAAAATCACAAAGCAAAGATTGAACTTCTTGGTTCGTACGACCCACAGAAGCAGCTGATCATTAAAGACCCGTATTACGTAAGTTGTACAGGATTTTGCTTATTCATTGTCTAAATATACCTGAAACTGTAAGTTTTTGGGTTTACTGGTTATAGCCTAAGTGTGGATGGATGCCCTCAAAACTATTATGAACACAACAGGTGAAACTTCAAAATGGATTGACAGTTTAAAAAGCAGTGCCTTATCTTGGATCCAAGTCTTATAATGTTTTACACTACACAGTTAGTTAATTAGACTTTCTCTAAAGTTGTGAATATCCAACTGTTTAATGTTTCAGTACTTTTTGCAAAAATCGCTGTTCTCTAACAAGAAGTGGAACGGCAAAATTCACAACACTCGTGGGATCCATGGCTCAACCAATTTTTCACTATGTGGTACAGTTTGGTTATCAATCAACTATTTATTTATTCCACTGGGACTGGATGTACGACGGTGTTGCATAGTCCTTCATAAGTGGCTTTTTCTATTGCCTAAGAGCAAGACTAACGTTAAATATTGTTTTTGTATTGTCCGGAGAGAAGATAAGAGGCATGAAGCAACACACCTATATATATATATATATATATATATATATATATATATATATATATATATATATATATATATATATATATATATATATATATATATATTAGAGATGCGCGGATAGGCAATTATTTCATCCGCAACCGCATCACAAAAGTCGTCATCCACCCGCCATCCCTAACATTTTATCAAAACCACAACCGCCCGCCACCCACCCGTTGTTATATATCTAATATAGACGATGCAAGGCAGAAAGGAGACTGAGCAGTTAGCATTCCAAAACCCACAATGCATCTCTGCCATGACCCGCCCCCGCCAAATTCTTATTGGTTGGCGTGTGTGACGATGGCTGCTCGATCGCTGTTTTCTGCTGCATATTTCACTACGTCCAGCTCGTAATCTGCAGTATATGATTTCCTTTTCGGTGCCATTTTAGTTCAGTCCTTGTCAGTTTTTATAAGTTACCTCCAACGTTGATGTGGTCCATTTTAATAGCTCCGGCAGTAGCTTATATACGGAGCCCCTAAAGGGACATGGGAATTATTTTTTTTTTAGACATGTATCTCGTGGCCACGAGAAAGTATCTCGTGGCCACGAGAAAGTATCTCGTGGCCACGAGAAACTTTCTCGTGGCCACGAGAAACTTTTTATTAAAAAAAAATTAAAAAAAATAAAAAAAAAAATTTTTTTTTTTTTTTTTTTTTTTAATAAAAAGTTTCTCGTGGCCACGAGAAACTTTCTCGTGGCCACGAGAAAGCATTGGATGCGTGCTGATGGTTTAGTGTGTGTTAAAATGGCAGTTTAGGAGTTAATATGGCTGTATTTCCAGATAGGACTTTCCCCCATGTGTGTTGTGGCAAAATGTGAATGCTTGATTAGTAGGTGTGAGACAAACACTTTATCTTCCTGGTTATTGTAACGCTACGTGTTTGACATTATTTAAGACGTTATCATGCCCGGGAAAGGACAGTTTTCCTCTTCTGTGGCTGTGGGGGGGTGGGCGTGGCTTGCGGACCTGCAGCGAAGCGCAGTGTGTCAGTTAGTCCGATGTTGATGTGATCAAACTTCTTTCTTGCTTGGAAGATACACACACAATTGTAACTGTTATTTCTTCCTGCAAATAATAAATATGTACAACGTGTTTGGATGTATTCATTTATGTAAAATTGTCATTAAATGTAATATTGCCTGACAAAAAGTGATACGACGTACGTAATATTTTGATATTTACACATCGCATATTTACACACGCGCATCTGACTAGAATACCCTTATGTGCATTACATATATCAACATCAACTACCTACTGTACTGTTTACTTGTTGAAATACCCTTTTTAGAACAAATATCTACCCACATAATTTATATGTGTATATATAATATATATATATGTGTATGTATGTATATGCATATATATATATATATATATATATATATATATATATATATATATATATGCATATATATATATATATATATATATATACGTGTATGTATGTATATGCATATATATATATATATATATATATATATATATATATATATATATATATATATATATATATATATATATGCATATATATATATATATATATATATATATATATATATATATATATATATATATATATATATATGCATATATATATATATACGTGTATGTATGTATATGCATATATATATATATATATATATATATATATATATGCATATACATACATACACGTATATATATATATATATGCATATATATATATATATATATATATATATATATATATATATATATATATATATATATATATGTATATATATATGCATATACATACATACACATATATATATATTATATATACACATATAAATTATGTGGGTAGATATTTGTTCTAAAAAGGGTATTTCAACAAGTAAACAGTACAGTAGGTAGTTGATGTTGATATATGTAATGCACATAAGGGTATTCTAGTCAGATGCGCGTGTGTAAATATGCGATGTGTAAATATCAAAATATTACGTACGTCGTATCACTTTTTGTCAGGCAATATTACATTTAATGACAATTTTACATAAATGAATACATCCAAACACGTTGTACATATTTATTATTTGCAGGAAGAAATAACAGTTACAATTGTGTGTGTATCTTCCAAGCAAGAAAGAAGTTTGATCACATCAACATCGGACTAACTGACACACTGCGCTTCGCTGCAGGTCCGCAAGCCACGCCCACCCCCCCACAGCCACAGAAGAGGAAAACTGTCCTTTCCCGGGCATGATAACGTCTTAAATAATGTCAAACACGTAGCGTTACAATAACCAGGAAGATAAAGTGTTTGTCTCACACCTACTAATCAAGCATTCACATTTTGCCACAACACACATGGGGGAAAGTCCTATCTGGAAATACAGCCATATTAACTCCTAAACTGCCATTTTAACACACACTAAACCATCAGCACGCATCCAATGCTTTCTCGTGGCCACGAGAAAGTTTCTCGTGGCCACGAGAAAGTTTCTCGTGGCCACGAGAAAGTATCTCGTGGCCACGAGAAAGTTTCTCGTGGCCACGAGAAACTTTTTATTAAAAAAAAAAAAAAAAAAAAAAAAAATTAATTTTTTATTTATTTATTTTTTTTTTTTATAAAAAGTTTCTCGTGGCCACGAGAAACTTTCTCGTGGCCACGAGATACTTTCTCGTGGCCACGAGATACTTTCTCGTGGCCACGAGATACATGTCTAAAAAAAAAAAAATTCCCATGTCCCTTTAGGGGCTCCGTACTTATAGCATATAGCAGTTAGCATTCCAAAACCCACAATGCATCTCTGCCATGACCCGCCCCCGCCGAATTCTTATTGGTTGGCGTGTGTGTGACGATGGCTGCCATTTGCTTCGTCGCTGACGCGAATGAGATAAATAATATTATTTGATATTTTACAATAATGTGTTAATAATTTCACACATAAGTCGTTCCGGAGTATACGTCGCACACATGGCCAAACCATGAAAAAAACTGCGATTTATATTCCGAAAAATACGGTATGTATTTTTTTTTTCTGAATTGGTTCAACCGCCACCCGCCCGAATCTATTTAAAAAAAAATTTTTTCGTCATGCACCCGCCCGACCCGCGGATTATCCGCGGAGTCCGCGGTTGTGTCCGCAAACCGCGCATCTCTAATATATATATATATATATATACACATTTATGTAAAAACAATAAATGGAGAATTAAATTGTAATCAACTGATCTTTGATTTAATCATTCAGATGTGTTTTGTGGTTTGACAAAAATTTTTAGGCATAACCGTATTCATCATGGAAAATGAATGCTTCACTTGCACAGTATTCTGTAAATACATTTATGATCCTTTGTGAATAATAAAGACATGATTCACTTCCCACATGCTATAACTTCTACAATTTGACTCTCATCCTCTTCAAATCTTTTTTCATACTAATCTCAAAGCGTGAGAAATTAACAGAATAACAGGAACATTGTGTTCTAGTTTATTATGGGAAAAAAGATGTTTCTGTTTTTAGAAGTGTTGCTTTTGCTTTGGGTGATGATTGCTACATTTGTTTAAACCGAAATAGTGCGTCTGGAAGTTGTTTCCTCCTAGGGCAACTCGACAATGACTTGAAAGTACTTAAACTCCCATTAAACATTTGTTTGGCCACATCATAAAAAAGTTATCCCTGCTTTATCGGCACTTAATTTGTAACCTCCGTTCAATTATTTTGTTTGAAGATGTTTGCCACTTCACTGCAGCGTGACATTTCTCATTCTTTTTTGTTGGCTGCAGGGCAGCGATGCAGACTTTGAAAAGGTGTACGAGCAGTGCCAACGATGCTGCAAAGCATTTCTGGAGGTGAACTCCTAAAATTGTCATCACGCAACTAACTGTGGTCAATGTCATGACTGGACCACCACGAGTTTCCTTGTCGCATTTCAAACCACATTTAGTAGCGTAGCAATGCATGTGTTGTAATAAAATATACAACTCCCTCAAGTCATGTCTGTTTTTGTGGAGGTTTTGAAAGAGTTTAGTAGAATTTCAACCATCAATCAATCAATCAAAATGTAGGTTGTATTAAGTCACATGACTTTTGAACGGAAGTAAACAAAGTGGTGGACCACAAAACCAACATAGCTACTGTGCAGCAAACAGAGTGCTGCACAGTCGGCGTAAAACTGTCGGCTTTATTATAAGAAAATTGAAGATTTTGGGAACAACAGCAACTAAGCCACCAAGTGTTCAGCGGATTCTGAAGCGCATAGTGCAAAGAGGTCGCAGACTTTCTGCACAGTCAGTTGCTACAGAACTCCAAACTTCATGTGACCTTCCAATTAGCCCACGTACAGTACGCAGAGAGCTTCATAGAATGGGTTTCCATGGCCGGGCAGCTGTATCTAAGGCATACATCACCAAGTCCAATGCAAAGCGTGGGATGCAGTGGTGTAAAGCATGTCGCCACTGGACTCTAGAGCAGTGGAAACGTGTTCTCTGGAGTGATCAATCACGCTTTTCCATCTGGAAATCTGTGGACGAGTCTGTGGTTTGGAGGTTGCCAGGACAACGTTACACTGCATTGTGCCCAGTGTGAAATTTGGTGGAGGAGAAATTATGGTGTGGGGTTCTTTTTCAAGAGTTGGGCTTGGCCCCTAAGTTCCAGTGAAATAAACTTTGAATGCTCTAGGATACCTAAACATTTTGGACAATTCCATGCTCCCAACCTTGTGGGAACAGTTTAGTTCCTCTTCCAACATGACTGTGCACCAGTGCACAAAGCAAGGTCCTTAAAGACATGGATGACAGAGTCTGGTGTGGATTAACTTGACTGGCCTGCACAGAGTCCTGGGGATGATGTTTGTTAAGAAATTATCGATTTCGATGCCATTATCGAATCCTCTTATCGAACCGATTCCTTATCGATTCTCTTATCGAATCGAGATAGGTTGTTGTATATGGGAAAAAAAACACTACTTGGTTTAACAAAAGCTCACTTATTTTTTAAGAAAAAAAAATAAACAGCAAACACTGCCCTGGTCACTCTGGCTGTCATGAATGTCATTATCTGAAATAGGATAACGTTAACATCTTAATTCACATCTTGCAAGCACTAGTTTATTAGACAGACCTGCAAACTCTGGAGTGGTGTAGGCCAGTGGTCCCCAACCACCAGGCCTAAATCAACATAAAAAACACAATATATACATTAAAAAACAATATAGATCAATACAGTCTGCAGGGATACAGTCCGTAAGCACACATGATTGTATGAGCAGATATGGAAATTAACCAGCAACAGTTAACGTTAGTTACTCACCGGCACTTAACTAACCGGCACTATCACTTGGACTGCAGGTTGAAGCAGAGAAAGGAGGGCCTGCTTCGTCATCTCTGTCGGTGCTTCTCCACGTGTCGAAGACACGACACGTTTCTCTAACCTTCAGGTTATGTATGGCCTAAACATGTTTTAACATGTTTGTTGTACTGCTCCCCTTACAGGAAAGCAAAGCCTGGCAATAATTGCAGATAGCCGTTTCCGCATCGTATTTCTTAGTAAAGTGAAGCCATGCCTTGGAGCGTTTTTTCCGGTCCATTGTTGTTGCTGCTTCTGTATCTACCGCCGAATGACTGAGCTACGTCATTTCCTGTGACGTGCCACAGGACATTTCCTGTGACACGGGATTTGTTCCCAAGGATTCAATCAATCAATCAATCAATGTTTATTTATATAGCCCTAAATCACAAGTGTCTCAAAGGGCTGTACAAGCCACAACGACATCCTCGGTACAGAGCCCACATACGGGCAAGGAAAACTCACCTTAACATAGTCCGAGGTCACATTGTTATGGGAGACACACTGCATCCTGTCAGTAAGATAAGAGTTAAACCAAGACAAGGCTAAGTCTGTCATCCCAATACACGTTTTGATACGCTCTAATAAAATATTATGATCAACAGTATCGAAAGCGGCGCTAAGATCAAGAAGCAGCAACATAGATGAAGCATCAGAATCCATCGTTAGCAATAGATCATTAGTCATTTTTGCGAGGGCTGTCTCCGTAGAGTGATTTGCCCTGAAACCGGACTGAAAAGGTTCACAGAGATTGTTAGACGCTAAGTGTTCATTTAGCTGCTGTGCTACAATTTTTTCGAGATAAACGGAAGGTGGCCGGTAGTTTACCAGGAGATCAGGATTGAGGTTAGGTCTTTTGAGTAGAGGATGAATAACCGCTTTTTTGAATGCTAGGGGAACCGTGCCAGAGGAAAGTGATAAGTTTATAATATTTAACACTGATGGACCTAATAATACAAAAAGCTCCTTGATAAGTTTCCCAGGAATTGGGTCAAGTAAACATGTTGTTTGTTTTGTCCCATTTACACATTTTGACAATTCCTCCAATGTTATTTCATCAAAGAGAGAGAAACTATTTTGGAGGGCGGTATCCGTCGTATATACAGTCGTATTTGTGTTAATAGAACCCAGTTGTAGCTGAGATGCATTGTCTTTAATCTCTTTTCTAATGACTTCAATTTTCTTATTAAAGAAATTCATAAAGTCATCTGCTGAGTGGGTGGAGCTACTGGGAGGAGTCCCTTGTTGGGTTAGCGATGCTACTGTACTAAACAGAAATTTAGGATCATTTTTGTTGAGGTGGATGAGATTTGAGTAATATTTAGCTTTAGCTGAGGTAAGCATGCGTTTATAAGTTATTAAACTATCACACCATGCTTGATGGAAAACCTCAAGTTTAGTCGCACGCCATTTGCGTTCCAGCTTTCTACATGATAATTTCTGGGCTTTAGTTTCTTCTGTAAACCATGGGGTACGCCTTTTAGGGGCCCTTTTTAGCTTTAGCGGTGCTACACTATCAATGGTGTCGCGCAGGGCGTCATTAAAGTTGTTAGTGAGGTTATCAATAGAGCCCACATAATTTGGGAATGGTGCCATTACCGAAGGCAGTAGGTCAGTAAGAGTCGTCGTTGTGGCAGCATTAATGTTGCGGCTGCTATAGTAGTTATTATTATTATTATTAGTTTGTTGACAATGAGTCAGAACTTCGAATTTTATAAGGTAATGATCGGACATTACTTTAGTGTACAGGAGTATCGTAACTTTAGAGGTGGTGACACCCCTGACAAGCACTAGATCTATCGTATTACCGTTGTGATGCGTGGGTTCATTTATTATTTGTATAAGACCACGGCTATCAATTATAGTCTGGAGCGCCACGCATGGAGGGTCCGATGGGGTATTCATATGGATATTAAAGTCCCCCATTATGATTATATTGTCGGCGTGCGTCACTAGATCAGCAACAAACTCTGAGAATTCACTGATGAAGTCCGAATAGGGCCCAGGGGGGCGGTAGATAACAGCCAGGTGGAGAGGCAGCGGTGTGACAAACCTCAAAGTGAGCACCTCAAACGAGTTATATTTATTATTTAGGTTAGGTGTAAGATTATAGTTTTCATTGTATATTAGTGCGACACCCCCTCCCCTTTTAAGAGGTCGGGCAACATGTGTATTGGTATAGTTAGGAGGAGATGCCTCATTTAGCGCAAAAAAATCGTCTGGTTTGAGCCAGGTCTCGGCGAGACCAACGACGTCAAGTTTGTTGTCTCTAATGACTTCATTAACTAATAACGTTTTGGAATATAATGATCTTATGTTTAAAAAGCCCATATTATAGGTAGTGGGCTGTTTTGAGGATTGTTTGTTGAAATTATCCGAAGTAGCAATATTAATAATGTTGCGTTTATTATGTGTAGTGCACTTTAAATAGTTTCGACCAATTGATACGACAGGGATATTCAGATTGTTTGCTTGATGTTGCGATAAACTGAACGCATCATAGTTAGCTACCTCAGTACAATGTATGTCTGCCTCTGACACGGTCACAAAAGAAAAAACATTATGTGAGTTGTGTTTTATTCTAAGAGAATTGCTATGTGTGCAGGGATTATCCAGCCTGACGGCGGCTAGTTCTAGTTTAAATGGCTTCTTACCCGGAGACTCCACGCTTCTTTGGTTAGCTTTTCTCTTTGTTGTTAGCCCCGCTCGGCATCCCCGCTTCTGCTTCCGCTCGCACCGCTTACGTCGTCTCCATTGGCGGTCACCGCTAGCACTTGACTCCGCTGCTACAAAGGCCGCTCGATGTAGCCCGCGAAGTATTCCCATGCTAGCGAGGAGGTCCACCGTACATGCATCTTTCAGTCTATAACGACCCATTCCATCCACATCCAGAATTGTCTGTCTGTCAGAGGTGGGACCAAGTCATTGCTTTGCAAGTCACAAGTAAGTCTCAAGTCTTTGCCCTCAAGTCTCGAGTCAAGTCCCGAGTCAAGACAGGCAAGTCCCGAGTCAAGTCCAAAGTCAAGACTGGAAAGTCTCAAGTCAAGTCACAAGTCCTGCATTTTGAGTTTCGAGTCCTTTCAAGTCCTTTTAACCACAGACTAATATTTTTACACAGATTGTGTATGCTTTTAAACCGCTGTATTTATTTACTAAAACAAGTGCATTTGAAATAGCAGGAAAAAAAATAGTACTGACATTGCAATTCATAATAGCACTATTAACCAGTCATTTTAATAGTTTAAACAATTTTAAACATTTAACGCATTCCTTTACAGAATAAACACATTTGCAAAAACAAGTGCAACTGTACTTATTTGTACAAAAGTGTTAACATTGTATTTCCATGGCATATTGCATTGTAACTAGTTCCACAGCAGTTTCTATTCTGTTCTTACCTTATCTCATTGATCTCATCTCATACTGTATGTGTGTTTATGTGTGCGTACACATGAAAAACATAACAAATACATGAACATAACAATGAACAGAGTTGTACTTTTTAGATGTCAGGGCCCTATGCAATATGTACACATATTCTTAATATAGTATACATTTTAACTGACCTTTATTTGACTATGTTTGTCTTTTTGTAGGTGGCTAAAATATGCTGTGCTGCTGACCGCCGTCTAACGTTATGTTACTGTGTGTGATACATTGACTAACGTAACATTATATGTAGGTACCTCATGCAACCCTGCTTAAAAAAATCACTTGACAAAAAGTATGAATAAGGTGGCAAACTGCAGTGGACGCAACATATTCCTGTGTTTGAAATGATGTTATAACCACAGACATCTTGTAAGTACACGCAGTATTGGTTGCTGTGACGCGAGCAAATTGCATCTTGAAGTGGTGATGAGGAGCCGGCGAGCAGCCTAAACTGACAGTTGACAGGTAGAAAACAAAGATGCCGGGCTGGTGTTCAGCGTTTTCCTGCTCAAATGAGCGGACTGTTGAAAATAGAAATCGGGGGATTACTTTTCACAAGTAAGATTTAACATTAATGTACTATTGGTTGTATTTTATGAAAATAACATTACCACAGAGTTGAGAAGGAGCAAAGATCTTCAATATTTGTATGTGAAAATCACAAATAAATCTTCTGGGGGAGGATGACGCCCCTACAGGGGTTTGGTTTACAAACTTTCAGCCCCACCTAAAACAAAATTCACCAGCCGCCACTGATTATGATGCATTCTCATTTTAGGCAAAATATAAGACAAAACTTTCTTAACAGTATAATTGTAACCAGGAATAAGTCTTCAAGTAACAATATTCAAATACTAACATTGTTGGGTAAGACAGCATTTGGTTTTATTCTGAATCCAGTGAAACAGATTGGTGGTTTTAGCTGATATAAAGAGTTTCAGGTGTTTATATATGTTTAAGTATTTGGCAGATGCTTTTATCCAAAGCGACATACATAAAAAATACATATATAACAATCACTGTAAACATTATCATTTAAGGGAAGAATGTAATACAAAATATCAATACAAAGTGTCAAGACAGAATAAACTCTCTGCTGCTGCAGCAACAGAGATACAGTCTATAAGATATATAGATATCTAATGTATTCATACATTGTTTATGTAGGATATACGCATGTATATATAACGTAATCATATTGTTTCTTCAACTTAAAAATAGCTGACCGTTTTTTTCCCCCTTCTCTGGGTTTATATTCCCAGTTTTGATCTCGGACGTCTGGTCACTTATAGCATATAAGAATATTATATTACTGTTAAGCAAACTATGAATAATAAAACATGTGTCCGTTATCATAGCTACACGTATGACAAAAAAGCGCGTGAAAATGAGTGGTATTCAGTGAGGTAAAATGAATTAAATGCGCTGACAGTTCATTGCTCCTGCCAAATGAATTGCACTGAGTGGAGCGGATCACCACTCCAAGATGGCGGCCCCGCGTCTCGTCTGCGCCAGTAGGCAGTAGCGCTCGATGCTGCGTCTACTTATAAGATGTCTATGGTTATGACGTTAGCAGTGAGTTTACAGCCTCACTGATTTAACTACACAGCAAATAAAAGTCATGTTACTTAGCCAATAAACGTTAGCTTACATTCAAAACTTACCCTTCTTTGTGCAACTTCAAATGTCGAACGAAGTTGGAAGTTGTTGCGTCTCCGTCTGTAATATTCGAACTGCGTGATTTGCATACGGCAATTCGTTTTTTGTAGACCAAGTCGTAGTTTTTATACCCGAACGAAACCAACTTTGGTATAAATCTTTCTCACTGGCGCGTTGTTTGACAACTCTTGTTCATTTGTTGTCCTGCAATTTGATTGGCTGAATGCTGTGTGATGAAAACAATGTAGATCTAATTTGATTGGCTGTTGTACTGAGAGCACACACGCTGACACGCAGCACACACGCTGATAGACAGACACGTACAAAATGAAAGCAACGGAGCGCTCCCAAATAACTTTTTAAGCTTTAGGTTTTGGGGAAAGTAGCAAGTCATGTCAAGTCAAAAGGCTCAAGTCCAAGTGAAGTCACAAGTCATTGATGTTAAAGTCTAAGTCGAGTTGCAAGTCTCTTTACATTTTGTCAAGTCGAGTCTAAAGTCATCAAATTCATGACTCGAGTCTGACTCGAGTCCAAGTCATGTGACTCGAGTCCACACCTCTGCTGTCTGTCGTATGTGATCACAGAATGTTCACGCTTTGAGCCAGCCATGAAATTGACAGAAATGACGGGTGTTTTTTGCCAAATCGCTCTACACTCCCAAGAGCGTTAGCGAGCCGCAGCATAGCCATGTGCCGCCATCTTGCCTCTCAAATAAAGAACCAAATCTGTTTCTTTACTATAGTGGCTTCGATAACGGGAACCGTTTCTCAAAAAGGGATTTGAATCCATGGAATCGGTTCTTTTCTTATCGAACAATCGGGAGAACCGGTTTTCAAACATCATCCCTACAGAGTCCACCTTTGGGATGAATTAGAACGGAAACTGAGAGCCAGGCCTTCTCGACCAACATCAGTGTGTGAACTCACCATATAAACACACTCCGCAACCTTGTGGAAAGCCTTCCCAGAAGAGTTGAAGCTGTAATAACTGCAAAAGGTGGACCAACATCATATTGAACCCTAAGGGTTAGAAATGGGATGGCACTTCAAGTTCATATGTGAGTCAAGGCAGGAGGCCAAATGCTTTTGTCAATATAGTGTAAATATAGATCTCAATGTGTATGTGCTGAAAGTTTCATTTATGATTGCTGGCCTTGGTAAAAGCTTAACTCTTTTAGAATTTGCTCACATTTGCCTTTTATTTAGACTCGCCGAGATGGTTGTTTAAAAAACATGCGTAGCAAAATGTGTTTTAAGGACTCCGAAACAAGATCAAATTCAAATATTATCAATATAATACTTTAATGGGAAATTATAAACGTTAAGAGTATATAAAACAAACTTTTATCAAAGTGATCACTGTGCGTTCTTCCACTCTGCTCCCTTGGACTGGAGTGCGTGCCACTTTTGTAAATTCTTGCACTCTTTCGCCTTTCTTAATTTCCACATGAGGAAATCTAAAGAAAATTATCCTTTTTGCGATTTGAATGGTTCCAACCGCCTAAAACAACGCAAGTTTTGACAACAGACGGCCCACCACTTCGAGCCTTGCTTAGTTCATGAGCCGAACGTGAGGTCAGGTGAATACAACCTATAGCCCTTAATCACAAGTGTCTGAAAGGGCTTCACAAACTCACAGCATCCCCTGATCTAAACCCACAGCCGGGCAAGGAAAAACTAAACAGACCCCAGCTGGGGAGAAAGAAGAAAACCTTAAGAAGGGACCGCAGATATTGGGATCCCACTTCCAGGGTGATCAACTGCAATGGATGAACATACGGCACAATACAAACGGCAAGATGGTGCTACAGTTGAGTATTTTGTACGTAAGTAGCAAAACCTTAAAATCCCACCTTAAGTGTACCAGGAGCCAGTACAGGTGGGCCAGTGTAGGCGTAATATGATCCAACTTTCTTGTCCTGGTCAAAAGTATAGGAGCTGCATTGTGTACCAATTGCAGTCTTTTAATGCTTGACATGGGGAGACCAGAAAATAATTACAGTAATCAAGACGCGATAAAACAAACGCATGTGTAATGATTAGAGTGTCGCTAGTGGACAAAATGGGACTCATTTTTGAGATATTACGGTGCTAAAAGGAGCCCGTTTTAGTAACACCCTGAGGCACTTGTTGATGTTGATACGCGTCTGTGATTCAAACACTCATTTTTGGTGGATTTTTTGACATTATATGTTACAAATCTGTCTGGAGGGGGGCTTTTGGTGTTGAGCTCTGTTAGATCAATGAGGGGTCTATCAGATTAATTAAAGAGAGTGTAGTTTTTCCACTCAACTGACGGTCTGGGGGACGAATCCCACCTGGAAATGACATCAACCTGGCCCCTTAGTTTAGTTCAAAACTTGGGAGACAAATACTTAGACGACTGTACCCACATTGGCAGATCCTTGCATTGACATTTTAACACTGAACACCGGCGTCCCAAATATGTGATCTACATAAATGAGGCGTTCTTTAAGACACCTCTTTAAGTCCTTTTTCTTTTTGGAAATTCCACATTTTTTTCATAATGTGATTTATATAACTAAGGTGTTGCTGTAGCTTGTTTACTTTGGATGCAGTCAGTCAGTCATTTGTTCAACTTCTTTCGTTATACTAGTGGTGTTCCTCAAAGTTCATTTTTAGGTCCTCTCTCTTTCATCATTTGGGCTATTCGACTGGTGGCCATCCGGATCAGTTCAAAAAACTTGCGAAAGACTCACATTTTTTGCAGCAGATTCTTAAAAAAAACCTAGAGTGCTGTCATAGAAATTATGTTTGATTAGCCTTTTGCAAAAAGTTCTTTAAAACAGCAAAGAGCTTCAGTAACTGACAAAATAAATAGACCAAAATAAATGGACCAAAATTAAATCTCTACTGTAGAGGACGCTGGTTCTCCAGAATATACAAGACTAATGGTACATATATACATATGTATATGTGTATATATGTATGTATATACATATATATACATGTGTGTATGTGTAGGTGTGTGTATGTATATGTATGTACATGCATATATATGTGTATGTACGTGTATGTGTGTGTAAGTATGTATGTGTATGTGTGGGTATGTATGTGTATATGTATGTGTGTATGTGTGTGTATATATATGCATATGTATATATGTGTATGTATGTGTGGGTATGAATGTGTATGTATATATATATGTATGTGTATATATATATATATATATATATAAATATATATGTATATATATATATATATATATATATATATATATATATTTATATATATATATATATATATATATATATATACACACATTCATACCCACACATACATATATATATATATATATATATATATATATATATATATATATATACATACACACACATACATATATATATATATATATATATATATATATATATATATATATATATATATATATATATATATATATATATATATATATATATATATATATATATATATATATATATATATATATATATATATATATATATATATGTATGTATGTATGTGTATATATATATATATATATATATATATATATATACATACATATATATATATACATACACACATTCATACCCACACATACATACATATATATATATATATATATATATATATATATATATATATATATATATATATATATATATGATGGCTGCTAACCAAGGGTGAAGTGTCTTGCCCAAGGACACAACGGACGTGACTAGGATGGTAGAAGGTGGGGATTGAACCCCAGTAACCAGCAACCCTCCGATTGCTGGCACGGCCACTCTACCAACTTCGCCACGCCGTCCCTTATATATATACACATATACATGTGTATATGTGTACATACATATGTATATATTTACTTTGTATTGAGAGAGCGAGTGGGGTGGATAAAGTTGGGATCTACGGGCATGCTTGGGGGCGGTAAGATTGGTGGTGGGTCTACTGGTTGCAGGTCGTTTCCTCCCCAGACCGGGATGGCTGCGTACCGCTCGCCTCTCGGCGGCGTTCCCCGGCGCTGTCTGCGGCTGTATGGGGCTGTGGCGCTGGGTGTGGTCGGCGGTGCGTTGGGGTGTTGGGTTGGCCGAGGTGGATGTCCGGTGGCTCGATTGGCCTGGCTGTGGATGAGTTGGGGTCGGTGGGTTGGCGGCCTAGGTGGTAGCTGGGGATGTGCGTTGTTGTGGTTTACGGGGTCGGTCGCTTTTTTGTTTAGGTTTCGGCGGCCGCGGGTATTTGTACTGCGAACAGGCGGTGGTGGTGATGGTTGCTGTGGTGCTACCAGCGGTTGGCATTGCTGTGTTGGGTTGGAGTGGATGGGGGACTGTGATTGGTATCTGTGCGCTTGTGGGGTTGCGGGGGCTGGCTGGCGTTGGCTTGCCGGCTGGTTTGGGTACTGACATGCGGACGGGATGAATTGGCTTCTTCCCCCGTTGAGGGGCTCCGTCCCCTGGCCGGAACTCATATGGGCAAGTTGCAGTATGGATGGCCAGGATGCGGTGTTTGCATTGGGCATGGGGGCTGTGCAGTTTTTCTGCATTCGGTTGCTGGTATGGACTCTGCAGAGTTGGGTTGGGGCGAGCGGGGACTGGCTTTGTTTGGCGGGGGTCGGACTCGCGTCACGTTAAAGTGGTCTGGTGTGGGTCACGGGCCGTAGTTCCTGGTTGTCGCCTGCTTGGACTGGGGGTGGGTATGCCCGGGCCCTCTACTCCTCCTACTTATAGCACACACACTCACACATATATAAGACTTTGGGGGATTGTCCTGCGGGGAGGCATGGCGGGGGGATGAGGATGCTTCCTCTGGGGCTCCAGTCCTCCTGTCTTGTCCCCTGCTCATCCATCCCTCAATCTTAGCTGCATATTAGACACTTTGGATTTGGGGGGCTCGGCTTGGTTGGGACCCAGCATGACCTTGATGTCCCCCAATTTTAATCACATTATTAGTTCCCACAAGCATACATATCTCACTCACGCTACAGTACACACATCAATAGGAACTGGAGGTCGGCTGTAACAGCTGACCTCCTAATTTTAACTACACAGTAGACACTCTAGGGGCCTTGTACACATGCATGGGGGGTTGGGGTTCGGGAGTACGGCGCACCCCTCATTGCCTCCTCGGCCGGCGTGGGTTGCGGGGACTGCGGTCTGGTAGCCTGCCATTCCCGGGCAGAGACCTCGCTGGGGTGTCAGGCTTTTATTCATTTGTTAATGTTGTGACTGGTGGCAGCGCGCGCGCGTGGTGGTTGTCGGGGCTGACGAACTTCATACTCGTTTACGTTCATGTTGGTTGGCTTGTCGGGTGTGGGCCTGGGGTTCCCTTGCGCTCTTCCGCCGCGCCGCCCTTTGCGCCCGGTGTCAAGCCGTCGTCTGGGGCGGGCTTGTCGGGAGTTGTCCCTGGGTGACGGGAGTGCGCGGCCGGACCTGTGGGGGTTGGGGAGGAGATCGGCTGGTTCTCAGTGGGCAGTGGGTGCCGGGACTTGATCGCTGTCCCGCTGGCCTGTGTATGGATTTGTTGTTGTATATATGAGTGTGTGTGTGTGCATGTGGATGGATGGATGTAGTTATGTAAATGTGTGTATGTATGTGTATGTATGTATATGTGTGTGCATGTATGAGTATAGGTATGTGTGTGTTTACAGTATATATGTGTATGTGTATATGTATACAGGTAAAAGCCAGTAAATTAGAATATTTTGAAAAACTTGATTTATTTCAGTAATTGCATTCAAAAGGTGTAACTTCTACATTATATTTATTCATTGCACACAGACTGATGCATTCAAATGTTTATTTCATTTAATTTTGATGATTTGAAGTGGCAACAAATGAAAATCCAAAATTCCGTGTGTCACAAAATTAGAATATTACTTAAGGCTAATACAAAAAAGGGATTTTTAGAAATGTTGGCCAACTGAAAAGTATGAAAATGAAAAATATGAGCATGTACAATACTCAATACTTGGTTGGAGCTCCTTTTGCCTCAATTACTGCATTAATGCGGCGTGGCATGGAGTCGATGAGTTTCTGGCACTGCTCAGGTGTTATGAGAGCCCAGGTTGCTCTGATAGTGGCCTTCAACTCTTCTGCGTTTTTGGGTCTGGCATTCTGCATCTTCCTTTTCACAATACCCCACAGATTTTCTATGGGGCTAAGGTCAGGGGAGTTGGCGGGCCAATTTAGAACAGAAATACTATGGTCCGTAAACCAGGCACCGGTAGATTTTTCTGGGGGTACGCTCTGGGCCTGCTTGTCAGGCGGGGGTTGGCGTCTCAGGCTACTGCATCCGGACTGCGTGTCTGGAGCTCCTGGGTCCCACCGTCCATCCCTTCCGGGTGCCCGTCTTGGTTGGGGCCTGCTGGGTCTAGTCCCCGCATCTATTGTGGTAGCTTGGTGCTGCAAGCTATTCCGAGGTGCTGCGAGTCAGCCAGCTGCTGGGGTAGTGACCTTGTGTGTCAGCACGTCTGTGATCTTCTTTTAATTATTTTTTATTTTTTAATTTTTTAATTTTTTTAAATATATAATTATTTGTATTATTATTTATTTATTAATTTATTAAATTATTAATTAATTAATTTTTTATATATATTTTATTAATATTTATTTTTATTTTCCCCTCCCTCAGGGGGGAACTCGACAGGGCGGTTGCTGGTTGTTCCATCTCCATCGTTGGGGTCCCTGCAGGTGGGGTGGGTGGTTCCCGTGGCCCCGTGCTGGGCGGTCCTGCGGCGGCCGGCTTGAGTGGGGTGGCCAGGGGCGGGCCGCGCCGTGCTCTCCGGGGGTGGGGGTTGGGCTCGTGGGGGCCCAGTTGCTGGTGGAGCGGGGGAGGTGTTCCTGTCCGGTTGCGGGGAGTCTCTGGGCCCCCCGGACGGGTTGTCCCGCCTTTCTGCCCGTGTGGGGTGTGGTCTCTCGCTGGCTTGAGTTCTGGCTGTCCCCTGCTTCTCTCGTGCCTTGTCCTCTGTCTGCGGCCTGCTGCTGGCTCTTACGGGCGACACAGTGGGCCTGGCTCTGGGGTTCCTGTCGCTGGCCGGCCTGGCTGCGTGGGGCCTGGTTCCCTGGGCACCACACCTGCTGTTTGTGGGTTGGGCTCTCTGGGTGGCTGGGGCCGTACTCTGGCTCCCACACACACTGGGAGTCAAATATATTGTACATACAAATACACATATACTCACATACATACATACATAGGTACCTACGCTCCCACATACATACACAAATACAGTACATACCTACATACTCAAAGTTCGTACATCCACACGCACGTTCACTGTACAAACAAACATATACACATACTGTACATATACATTCACTGTACCAAACATACATAAACACATTCTGTACATATACAAGTACATATACATACTGTACATACACTCATGCGCATAATCAGGTTTCATCTAACATATATTAACGTTGTTGCTCTAGGGGAAACTAGGTAACACATGGCACACTGACAAAGCTTAACCTATTACTATAACAATCTACAAGGTTAATATAGGTTGCTTATCTTTCTTCCCCTCCATTTTTCTGCATTCTTTTGTATCTGTAGTTATCATTCATTACGTATATGTATTGTTGCATTTGAACAACTGTATTGTTGATAATAGAGGTCAATTATTGGTATTGTTCATTATCAATAGCGCTATTTCTATTGGTATTTGTATTGATCCATTTGTTGTGTAATAATGCTCATTGTCATTTCTGTATTATTATTTATTTCGCTAACTACTTCTTTGCTGGCACTTTTACCATCATATTTGTACATATCGTATTTGCTGATGTTGCTCTATTGTTGTTGTTGTTGTTATTGTTGTGTTTGCTGTTGTTGTTTTTGTCTCTCTGTCTAATCCCCCTCTTGTCCCCACAATTTCCCCCCCCTGTCTTCCTTTTTTTCTCTTTCTATCCCCTCCTGCTCTGGCCCGGCTGCATCAAATGATAATATAAATACATTTAATAAAGTCAAATACAAACCCCGTTTCCATATGAGTTGGGAAATTGGGTTGGATGTAAATATAAACGGAATACAATGATTTGCAAATCCTTTTCAACCCATATTCAATTGAATGCACTACAAAGACAAGATAATTGATGTTCAAACTCATAAACTTTATTTTTTTTGTTGCAAATAATAATTAACTTAGAATTTCATGGCTGCAACATGTGCCAAAGTAGTTGGGAAAGGGCATGTTCACCACTGTGTTACATGGCCTTTCCTTTTAACAACACTCAGTAAACGTTTGGGAACTGAGGAGACACATTTTTTAAGCTTCTCAGGTGGAATTATTTCCCATTCTTGCTTGATGTACAGCTTAAGTTGTTCAACAGTCCGGAGGTCTCCGTTGTGGTATTTTAGGCTTCATAATGCGCCACACATTTTCAATAGGAGACAGGTCTGGACTACAGGCAGGCCAGTCTAGTACCCGCACTCTTTTACTATGAAGCCACGTTGATGTAACACGTGGCTTGGCATTGTCTTGCTGAAATTAGCAGGGGCGTCCATGGTAACGTTGCTTGGATGGCAACATATGTTGCTCCAAAACCTGTATGTACCCTTCAGCATTAATGGCGCCTTCACAAATGTGTAAGTTACCCATGTCTTGGGCACTAATGCACCCCCATACCATCACAGATGCTGGCTTTTCAACTTTGCGCCTATAACAATCCGGATGGTTCTTTTCCTCTTTGGTCCGGAGGACACGACGTCCATAGTTTCCAAAAACAATTTGAAATGTGGACTCGTCAGACCACAGAACACTTTTCCACTTTGTATCAGTCCATCTTAGATGAGCTCAGGCCCAGCGAAGCCGACGGCGTTTCTGGGTGTTGTTGATAAACGGTTTTCGCCTTGCATAGGAGAGTTTTAACTTGCACTTACAGATGTAGCGACCAACTGTAGTTACTGACAGTGGGTTTCTGAAGTGTTCCTGAGCCCACGTGGTGATATCCTTTACACACTGATATCGCTTGTTGATGCAGTACAGCCTGAGGGATCGAAGGTCACAGGCTTAGCTGCTTACGTGCAATGATTTCTCCAGATTCTCTGAACCCTTTGATGATATTACGGACCGTAGATGGTGAAATCCCTAAATTCTTGCAATGGCTGGTTGAGAAAGGTTTTTCTTAAACTGTTCAACAATTTGCTCACGCATTTGTTGACAAAGTGGTGACCCTCGCCCCATCCTTGTTTGTGAATGACTGAGCATTTCATGGAATCTACTTTTATACCCAATCATGGCACCCACCTGTTCCCAATTTGCCTGTTCACCTGTGGGATGTTCCAAATAAGTGTTTGATGAGCATTCCTCAACTTTATCAGTATTTATTGCCACCTTTCCCAACTTCTTTGTCATGTTGCTGGCATCAAATTCTAAAGTTAATGATTATTTGCCAAAAAAAAATGTTTATCAGTTTGAACATCAAATATGTTGTCTTGCCGCGACCCGACCTCGGATAAGCGGAAGAAGATGGATGGATGGATATGTTGTCTTTGCAGCATATTCAACTGAATATGGGTTGAAAATGATTTGCAAATCATTGTATTCCGTTTATATTTACATCTAACACAATTTCCCAACTCATATGGAAACGGGGTTTGTACAAATAAGGCAACAAGAGAAGTATCCTACACTTCTCTTTTGTAAAGTAAATCTGAACAGCCGATATGGGCATCAACATCAACTATATGATTTGCCTGAGAAGCTGGACAGGACCAAAAAAAAAAAAAAGACTAATGGTAAAGGGAGAAGTCTGACCCCGCGGTCCTGAGCTTTCTGGAAATATGTCCCCCAAACCAATTTAGTTGAATATCACTGTTGCTTGACAGTCTTGCCAAAGCCAGCCGAGAAGATAATTGACATCCTCTGAATCAAGAAAATACTTCATTGTGTTGTCTTTTATTAAAGACATTTCCAGTTCTGATACATTTGCTATCATCTAGCACCGGAGTGTCAAACTCATTTTTAATGAGGGTCACATTGCAGTTATGGCTGCTCTGATGAGGGGCATTTACGAATATAAATATATAAGAATTCATTCACCTCATGAGATTATTACACTATTGCCTACATACTTGCCAACCCTCCCGATTTTTCCGGGAGACTCCCGAATTTCAGCGCCTCTCCCGAAAACCTCCCGGGACAAATATTCTCCTGAAAATCTCCCGATTTCCAGCCGGAGCTAGAGGCCACGCCCCCTCCAGCTCCATGCGGACCTGAGTGACGAGTCGACAGCCTGTTTTCATGTTCGCTTTCCCACGATATAAACAGCGTGCCTGCCCAATCACGTTATAACATCTACGGCTTTTAGAGATTGCACAACTGCGCACACAACAAGGAGAAAAGCAGAAGAACGAGGAAGATACAGCCATGGCGACGCCGACGACGAGTAAGATGAAGAAATACGCTTGTAAGTTCCAAAACGAATGGAAACAAGAATTTCAGTTTATCCAGGACAGTTCAAAGGGGAACTGTACATGGGCTAATTGGAAGGTCACATGAAGTTTGGAGCTCTGTAGCAACTGACTGTGCAGAAAGTCGGCGACCTCTTTGCACTATGCGCTTCAGCATCCGTTGACCCCTCTGTCATTTTACGGGGCCTACCACTTCGTGGCTGAGTTGCTGTTGTTCCCAAACTCTTCCATTTTCTTATAATAAAGCCGACAGTTGACTTTGGAATATTTAGGAGCGAGGCCATTTCACGACTGGATTTGTTGCACAGGTGGCATTCTATGATAGTTCCACGCTGGAAATCACTGAGCTCCTGAGAGCGGCCCATTCTTTCACAAATGTTTGTAGAAACAGTCTCCATGCCTAAGTGCTTGATTTTATACGCCAAGTGATTAGGACACCTGATTCTGATCATTTGGATGGGTGGCCAAATACTTTTGGCAATATAGTGTATACTGTAAAAAGAAAACGTTTGATTTTGCAGTAAAAAAAAAACTGGCAGCTCAGTTGTAACAATTTTACTGTAAAATTAACATAGATTTTACTGCATATTACTGTAAATGGAAAAACGTTACTGTAGTTTTTTTTGTGTGTCTTTTTTACAGTGTGCAATTTGAATAACTTACTTTGGAAATCATAAGTCAAAGAGATATTTATTTTTATTTTAACAAAAAAAAAACAAGTTTGAAATGTATGATAGTATAATATTTGTTGCATATATACCTAATATTGAAGTTAAAAAGATATGCAGTTGCATGAAATACCTGTATTGTTTTTGTCAAAATTGAAATTACGAATACGTTTAGTAAGAAACTACGCATATTTTTTTTAAAGACTTTTGTGGGCCACATTAAATTATGTGAATTGGCCCCCGGGCCTTGAGTTTGACATCTGTGATCTAGCATCTACTAATATTCAATAACTTATAGTTCTTCAAACCAAAACTAAATCTCACGTTTTTATTTGAGGGTCGAACTGTTGCCACTTAAAACCTGTAAATCTGTTTTCCTACGCTCTACTTTTGGTATGATTTGGTTTTGAATGAAAATTCAGTAGTTTTTTCTCCCAGATTTTTCGTATACTGTCTGTCAACCGCCCGGCCAAATATTCCGGATAACAAACTAATATGTCTTTCTGCATATGACAGGAATCAAATGCCCGAACAAAGAAGCCCATGTGTTGCGGACTCGGTCTATGTATTTTTTTTATTTTTTTTATTGACTATGACTATAAAACCCATCAGGGGAGCGGAAAATGTCATGATCTATTGTGGCTGGCCTCTTAGGATGCTTAAACAAAGGTGACGTACAGGAAAAACTCTTTTTACAAGGCGGTCCCTCCCAACTCATGGCCTTGTTTGCCAATAAGAGTCTTAAATATAGATAAAAGTCATGTGTATACTGTAAAAAGAAAACGTTTGATTTTGCAGTAAAAAAAAAACTGGCAGCTCAGTTGTAACAATTTTACTGTAAAATTAACATAGATTTTACTGCATATTACTGTAAATGGAAAAACGTTACTGTAGTTTTTTTTGTGTGTCTTTTTTACAGTGTGCAATTTGAATAACCTACTTTGGAAATCATAAGTCAAAGAGATATTTATTTTTATTTTAACAAAAAAAAAACAAGTTTGAAATGTATGATAGTATAATATTTGTTGCATATATACCTAATATTGAAGTTAAAAAGATATGCAGTTGCATGAAATACCTCTATTGTTTTTGTCAAAATTGAAATTACGAATACGTTTAGTAAGAAACTACGCATATTTTTTTTAAAGACTTTTGTGGGCCACATTAAATTATGTGAATTGGCCCCCGGCCTTGAGTTTGACATCTGTGATCTAGCATCTACTAATATTCAATAACTTATAGTTCTTCAAACCAAAACTAAATCTCACGTTTTTATTTGAGGGTCGAACTGTTGCCACTTAAAACCTGTAAATCTGTTTTCCTACGCTCCACTTTTGGTATGATTTGGTTTTGAATGAAAATTCAGTAGTTTTTTCTCCCAGATTTTTCGTATACTGTCTGTCAACCGCCCGGCCAAATATTCCGGATAACAAACTAATATGTCTTTCTGCATATGACAGGAATCAAATGCCCGAACAAAGAAGCCCATGTGTTGCGGACTCGGTCTATGTATTTTTTTTATTTTTTTTCTTGACTATGACTATAAAACCCATCAGGGGAGCGGAAAATGTCATGATCTATTGTGGCTGGCCTCCCAGGATGCTTAAACAAAGGTGACGTACAGGAAAAAGTCTTTTTACAAGGCGGTCCCTCCCAACTCATGGCCTTGTTTGCCAATAAGAGTCTTAAATATAGATAAAAGTCATGTCAATTCATCCATTTCATTGGTCAGTTTGTGTTAATAGTGCACAAACAGTAAAGTTTGCAGAGTGGAAACTTTACTGTTTTTACGACTGTGGAAAGTTTGGATGTTTGGGGTGGAAACTTTAAAATTTTCCACAGTTTGAGGTGCCATGTCATCTGCAGCTGTTGGTGCACTGTGTTTTCTTAGGTCCAAAGTCACTACAGCTGACCAACTTTATGGAGATACAGATTAAATTTTTCCGACAGGACTTGGCACCTGCACACAGAGCCAAAATGACCAATACCTGGTTTAAGGACCATGGTATCCCTTTCCTTCTGCTGCGCTCCATTTAGTTGTGAGCGTTCCAGTTACGAGGTCGGAAATCAAGGTGACCATGTCCGCGAAAGCTATTTTTGCGCTTGCCTTGTCTGAATATAAACGACTTGTGGGAAAATATGCACTATTTCTGCAACCTTCAAGTACGGTGGATGAAGAGGAAACACAGATGCTATTGCTAGCGATGTAGATAAATGCAGTTTACACTACAGTGACATTACCATATATAAATGTACAGCAATACATTTTATATGGCTGATTTACTGCGACAAAAACTAATCAGAAGTGCTAATAACGGATATTATAGAAGGGGACATCATTGTTTACATCCAGAGCAGCCATCTATGAAACAAACTCAGAAGAGTTTTTTTTTTATTGCCATTGTTTGTGAACGAGTTCACAAACTAGGAATTTTACTTGGCGCAATCGTGCAACATAAAACACATATAACACAGAATAGAATAACATGAGCTGTAACTGAGCTATCAGATCTTGTTATTGTTCATGTGCCTGATGGCCGAAGGGAAAAAACTGTTCAGGTGGCGGGAGGTGTGGGTCTGGATGGACCGTAGTCTCCTGCCTGAGGGAAGAGGAGAGAACAGTTTGTGTCCAGGGTGAGAAGAGTCAGCTGGGATCCGACCCACACGCCTCCTGGTCCTGGAGGAGAACAGGTCCTGGAGGGGTGGGAGTTTGCAGCCAATCACCTTCTCAGCAGCACGTACGATGCGCTGCAGTCGATGCTTGTCCCGGACTGTGGCGCCGGGGAACCACACTGTGATGGCGGAGGTGAGGATGGACTCGATGATGGCTGAGTAGAACTGCACCAGCATCTCGGTCGGCACCTTCAGTTTCTTCAGCTGCCGCAGGAAGTACATCCTCTGCTGGGCCTTCTTGATGAGGGAGCTGATGGTTGGCTCCCACTTGAGGTCCTGGGTGATGGTGGTGCCCAAGAAACGGATGGAGTCCACAATGGAGACGGGGGTGGGAGAGTCAATCAGGGTGAGGGGGATGGTGGGGCTTTGACTTTCCTGAAGTCCAAGATCATCTCCACTGTTTTCTGGGCGTTCCCCTCCAGGTTGTTGAGGCTGCACCAGGACGCCAGCCGGGCCACCTCTCTCCTGTAGGCGGACTCGTCGCCATCTGAGATGAGCCCGATGAGAGTAGTGCCGTCCGTAAACTTGAGCAGCTTTACCTGCTGGAGGTGCAGCAGTTTGTATACAGGGAGAAGAGCCAGGGGGAAAGTACACAGCCCTGAGGAGTACCAGTGTTCGTGGATCGACTGTCCGAGACAATCTTCCCGAGCCGCACGTGCTGTCTTCTGTCCGTCAGGAAATCATTGATCCAACTGCAGAGTCGGGCACGCTGAGCTGGTAGAGCTTGTCTCGTAGCAGTCCAGGGAGGATGGTGTTGAAGGCAGAGCTGAAGTCCACAAACAGGATCCTAGCGTAGGTTCCTGGGGAGTCCAGATGCTCCAGGATGAAGTGGAGGGCCAGGTTCACTGCATCATCCACAGACCTGTTGGCTCTGTAGGCGAACTGCAGTGGGTCCAGGAGGGGGGCAGTGTTGTCCATGAGGTGGGGCAGGACTAAGCGCTCAAAGGACTTCATGACCACAGACATCAGTGCCACCGGCCTGTAGTCATTAAGTCCTGTGATTTGTGCTTTCTTGGGGACAGGGACAATGGTGGAGGTCTTGAAGCAGGGTGGTGAAACTCGGGGTGGGTGAGAATGCTCCGACTTTCAGAGTCGGCAATTGGAATTCTGACTGGGAACTCAGAAATTCCGACTTCCCAGTACAAATGAAACTTGGCCAGAAAACTCACCTGACTTTGACAAAAGGAAAATGCGATATGTCAGGACTCAACAATGCGGAAGAGCTGAAGGCCACTGTCAGAGCAGCCTGGGCTCTCATAACACCAGATTGCCACAGACTGATCCACAACATGCCACTCCAAATTGCCGCAGTAATTCAGGCAAAAGGAGCCCCCACCAAGTATTGAGTGATAAACATGTTCTTTTCAGTTGGCCAACATTTCTCAAATCTTTTTTTCTTATTGGTTATCAGTAATATTCTAATTTTCTGAAACACTGAATACTGGATTTTCATTACTTTTCTGATGTATCCATCAACATTTAAATATATAAACATTTAACATATATCATTGTGTGTCTAATGAATGTACAAAACCCAAAACCAGTGAAGTTGGCACGTTGTGTAAATCGTAAAAAAAAACAGAATACAATGATTTGCAAATATTTTTCAACTTATATTCAATTGAATAGACTGCAAAGACAAGATATTTAATATTCGAACCGAGAAACTAAATTTTTTTCTGCAAATAATCATTAACTTAGAATTTAATGGCAGCAACACATTGCAAAAAAGTTGGCACAGGGGCATTTTTACCACTGTGTTCATGGCCTTTCCTTTTAACAACACTCAGTAAACGTTTGGGAACTGAGTAGACCAATTTTTAAAGCTTTTCAGGTGGAATTCTTTCCCATTCTTGCTTGATGTACAGCTTAAGTTGTTCAACAGTTGTCCGTTGTCGTATTTTACGCTTCATAATGCGCCACACATTTTCAATGGGAGACAGGTCTGGACTACAGGCACGCCAGTCTAGTACCCGCACTCTTTTACTATGAAGCCATGCTTTTGTAACACGTGGCTTGGCATTCCATCCATCCATCCATCTTCTTCCGCTTATCCGAGGTCGGGTCGCGGGGGCAGCAGCTTAAGCAGGAAAGCCCAGACTTCCCTCTCCCCAGCCACTTCGTCCAGCTCCTCCCGGGGGATCCCGAGGAACCACCACCCCGGTCTGCCAATCCAGAGGTACCGCCCCCGATGTCCACGCGATGCTGCAGAGTCTTGTCAACCAAGACAGGCCCACAGCATCCAGAGCCTTAAGGAACTCTGGGCAGATCTCATCCACCCCCGGGGCCTTGCCACCGAGGAGCTTCTTAACTACCTCAGCAACCTCAGCCCCAGAAATAGGAGAGCCCACCACAGATTCCACAGGCACTACTTCCTCATAGGAAGACGTGTTGGTGGGATTGAGGAGGTCTTCGAAGTATTCCCTCCACCGATCCACAACATCCGCAGTCGAGGTCAGCAGAACACCATCCTCACCATACACGGTGTTGATAGTGCACTGCTTCCCCTTCCTGAGGCGGCGGATGATGGTCCAGAATCGCTTCGAAGCCGTCCGGAAGTCGTTTTCCATGGCTTCCCCGAACTCCTCCCATGTCCGAGTTTTTGCCTCCGCGACCGCCGAAGCCGCACACCGCTTGGCCTGTCGGTACCTGTCTGCTGCCTCAGGACTCCTATGAGCCAAAAGAACCCGATAGGACTCCTTCTTCAGCTTGACGGCATCCCTCACCGCCGGTGTCCACCAACGGGTTCTAGGATTACCGCCACGACAGGCACCAACTACCTTGCGGCCACAGCTCCAATCAGCCGCCTCGACAATAGAGGTGCGGAACATGGTCCATTCGGACTCAATGTCCAGCACCTCCCTCGTGACATGTTCAAAGTTCTTCCGGAGGTGGGAATTGAAACTCTCTCTGACAGGAGACTCTGCCAGACGTTCCCAGCAAACCCTCACAATGCGTTTGGGCCTGCCAGGTCTGTCCGGCATCCTCCCCCACCATCGCAGCCAACTCACCACCAGGTGGTGATCGGTAGAAAGCTCCGCCCCTCTCTTCACCCGAGTGTCCAAAACATGAGGCCGCAAATCCGACGACACAACTACAAAGTCGATCATGGAACTGCGGAACTCGGGTGTCCTGGTGCCAAGTGCACATATGGACACCCTTATGTTTGAACATGGTGTTTGTTATGGACAATCTGTGACGGGCACAAAAGTCCAATAACAAAACACCGCTCGGGTTCAGATCCGGGCAGCCATTCTTCCCAATCACGCCTCTCCAGGTTTCACTGTCGCTGCCAACATGAGCATTGAAGTCCCCCAGTAGAACGAGGGAATGACCCGGGGGAGCACTCTCAAGTACTCCCTCGAGTGAATCCAAAAAGTGTGGGTACTCTGAGCTGCGGTTTGGCGCGTAAGCGCAAACCACAGTCAGGACCCGTCCCCCACCCGAAGGCGGAGGGAAGCTACCCTCTCGTCCACCAGGTTGAACTCCAACATGCAGGCTCTGAGCCGGGGGGCAACAAGAATTGCCACCCCAGCCCGTCGCCTCTCACTGTCGGCAATGCCAGAGTAGAAGAGAGTCCAGCCCCTCTCGAGAGAACTGGTTCCAGAGCCCTTGCTGTGCGTCGAAGTGAGTCCGACTATGTCTAGTCGGAACTTCTCCCCCTCGCGCACTAGCTCAGGCTCCTTCCCCCCCAGCGAGGTGACGTTCCACGTCCCAAGAGCTAGCTTCTGTAGCCGAGGATCGGACCGCCAAGTGCCCTGCCTTCGGCTGCCGCCCAGTTCACATCGCACCCGACCTCTATGACCCCTGCTATGGGTGGTGAGCCCATTGGAGGGGGAACCCACGTTGCCTCTTCGGGCTGTGCCCGGCCGGGCCCCATGGGGACAGGCCCGGCCACCAGGCGCTCGCCATCGTGCCCCAACTCCGGGCCTGGCTCCAGAGGGGGGCCCCGGTGACCCGCGTCCGGGCGAGGGAAATCTGGGTCCATAGGTTTTATTTTTCATTGAGGTCTTCGAGCTGCTCTTTGTCTGATCCCTCATCTAGGACCAGTTTGTCTTGGGAGACCCTACCAGGGGGCATAAAGCCCCCGGACAACATAGCTCCTAGGATCATTGGGACACGCAAACTCCTCTACCACGGTAAGGTGGCAGCTCAGAGAGGAGGGCTTTGGCATTGTCTTGCTGAAAATAAGCAGGGGCCTCCATTTAACGTTGCTTGGTTGGCAACATATGTTGCTCCAGAACCTGTATGTACCTTTTAGCATTAATGGTGCCTTCACACAGATGTGTAAGTTACCCATGCCTTGGGCACTAATACACCCCCATACCATCACAGATACTGGCTTTTCAACTTTGCGCCTACAACAGTCCGGATGGTTCTTTTCCTGTTTTGGTCCGGAGGACACGATGTCCACAGTTTCCAAAAACTATTTGAAATGTGGACTCCTCATACCACAGAACACTTTTCCACTTTGCATCAGTCCATCTTAGATTAGCTTGGGCCCAGCGAAGCCGGCGTCATTTCTGGGTGTTGTTGATAAATGGCTTTTGCTTTGCAAAGTACAGTTTTAACTTGCACTTACAGATGTAGCGACCAACTGTAGTTACTGACAGTGGTTTTCTGACGTGTACCTGAACCCATGTGGTGATATCCTTTACACGCTGATATCGGTTTTTGATGCAGTACCGTCTGAGGGATCCAAGTTCACAGGCATTCAATGTTGCGTGCAGTGATTTCTCCAGATTTTCTGAACCTTTTGATGATATTACAGACTGTAGATGGTGAAATCCCTAAATTCCTTGCAATAGCTCGTTAGGAAATGTTGTTCTTAAACTGTTCGACAATTTGCTTATGCATTTGTTGACAAAGTGGTGACCCTCGCCCCATCCTTGTTTGTGAATGACTGAGCATTTCATGGAAGCTGCTTTTATACCCAATCATGGCACCCACCCGTTCCCAATTACCTGTGGGATGTTCCAAATACGTGTTTGATGAGCATTCCTCAACTTCCTCAGTCTTTTTTGCTACTTGTGCCAGCTTTTTTGAAACATGTTGCAGGCATCAAATTGCAAATTAGCTAATATTTGCAAAAAATGACATAGTTTTCCAGTTCCAACGTTAAGTATCTTGTCTTTGCAGTCTATTCAATTGAATATAAGTTGAAAAGAATTTGCAAATCATTGTATTCTGTTTTTATTTACCATTTACACAACGTGCCAACTTCACTGGTTTTGGGATTTGTAAACAATTTCACATTTTGAATGAAATTACTAAGATGAATCAACACTGAGGTCATGTTGTAATTTATTGAGCAGCACTTGTAAGTGTAACACAAAAATTAACTATTTTTAACATTTTTAATATTAATGCATGTGGTGACATTCAAAGTGTCTGACAGACATTTTTCCCCCTTTTAACAATAATGGACTGATCAGCCAGAGAGTAAGATGAATGTTTGATTGATGTTAATGACCGTGGTTGTCATTAACCATGCTTTTCCTCTTCTCCATTACTAGTAATACCCTTGTGTAGTGCAAAATACAAACAAAAAAGCTATACGTCAATAAAGAGGTATTTTTCTCAGAAAATGTTGGTCTAATCCAGATTCGAATGACTAAATATTTCAGGGTTTTCAAAAGGTTTTAGAAATATCCAACGGTGTTAGTGAAAAAATGCTTAATTCCTTATTCCTGTAACTGGTTGATTGATTTTGGATGTGGTCTAAAAAACATGGTGTTATGTTTTATCTAAAGAACAAACACAGTCATACTAATTTATCTTAATACAACACACATCTTCACTGTCTTGATGATTTGTCCCAGATGCTTAATTAAGGCGCAATCCGGGCACAGTTAACACGAAGGTTCCTGGGAAGTTTTTACTAGCACAATCCATCGAATCTGTATAAAATTATTTTTAAATGAAATGTCTGAGATAATGTTATTTTGTCTTTAAAAGTCCATTTTGGATGATGCTGGAATGGCTGCAAGTCATTAGATAAAGGTGTAGCCAAAGTTTAGAAGAAACTTGCCCCTGGAGGGTTGCCAGTTGTTTCATATCAGGGCGGCGTCCATGTATGTTCTTCAATATTTACGATAGTGAAGATTGATTTAATTAATTTTTCAAGTGAATCCAAAATACCTCACATTATCTCGACTGGGAGAGTATTCGGGGCAGGTCAAAGATTAGAGAAGATAACAAAATACCATTCTAGGAGTTATTTTGAATAGACCAAAAAGTTAGGGAGTAGAGGGCCCACGCTGAAAAAAAATCTAACTAAATGCAGTAATTAAAAAATGGAATAAAGTTATGTGAAAGTCTAAGTCAGGGATGCCAAAGTGCGACCCCCGGGCCCAATTTGACCCAAAGTGTCTTTTCGACTGGCCCGCCAAAGGATGGCTACCAAATGTATTACATATTTATACTGACCAGTTTTAAGCTAAACAATCATTGATTGCATGTCCGCAAGGCTATACTGTGAAAAAATAAAAATAAAAGTCTGGTAAAATCATCACTGGTAGCATTTTCCCATTTACAGTATTGCACTGTAAAAACAATGGATGTAGATTTTACAGAAAAAAAGTAGCTGCTCAGTCATCAGAATGTTACGATATAATTACCAGAGGTACTGTTTTTCAGTAAGGCACTGTAAAAAAAAAAAAAAAAAAAAATAAAATCCTGGATTTTCTGTAAAAAAAAACTGGCAGCTGAGTCGCCAAACTTTTACAGTAAAAAAAACAGTGGTACAGTTTTTTTATTTATACGATAACATTGTGATTTTTTCTTCTTCTCGATTTGATGATAAAACGCTGGCATATCATTCACTTTAATGTAAAACATAAGAGGTAAAATGTTTTTAATTTACAGTAATTTGGTGTAAAGCCCCTGAAAATTCCACTGTAAAATTCTGGTGACTGAGCTGCCAGTTGTTTACTGTAAAATGTATCGATTTTCCTTTTCCAGGCTAACTAGTTGCTATTCATTAAACCTGACAATATTTACTAATTTATTCTTATTTATGAGGCTAAATTCCTCACTCCTGGTGCTGTTGCATGGTAAAAATCGCTGTTTGACTTTTGACCATTAGCACATTTGCACTTTGGCTCTTGGAGACAGAAAGTTTGGGCACCCCTAAATGAAACAAGAAAAAAGTTGGGGATTGTATGAGAAAGTCATTAGGTTACGAGAATAAGTTGTCAAAGGAGCTGTTTGCAATCCTTACGCAGATACTTAACTTTCTAATGTGTTTTTAAGCATCAAATTCCGCCCTTGTTTAACTCATAAAGATCTTATATACAAAACCCAAAACCAGTGAAGTTGGCACGTTGTGTAATTCGTAAATACAAACAGAATACAATGATTTGCAAATCCTTTTCAACTTATATTCAATTAAATACACTGCAAAGACAAGGTCTTTAATGTTCGAACAGAGAAACCTTTTTTTTTTTTTGCAAATAATCATTAACTTAGAATTTAATGGCAGCAACACATTGCAAAAAAGTTGGCACAGGGGCATTTTTACCACTGTGTTACATGGCCTTTCCTTTTAACAACACTCAGTAAACGTTTGGGAACTGAGTAGACCAATTTTTGAAGCTTTTCAGGTGGAATTATTTCCCATTCTTGCTTGATGTACAGCTTAAGTTGTTCAACAGTCCGGGGTCTCCGTTGTCCGTTGTCGTATGTTACGCTTCATAATGCGCCCCACATTTTCAATGGGAGACAGGTCTGGACTACAGGCAGGCCGGTCTAGTACCCACACTCTTATAATACGAAGCCACGCTGTTGCAACACGTGGCTTGGCATTGTCTAGCTGAAATAAGCAGGGGTCCATGATAATGTTGCTTGGATGGCAACATATGTTGCTCCAAAACCTGTACTCGTCAGACCAAAGAACACTTTTCCACTTTGCATCAGTCCATCTTTGATGAGCTCGGGCCCAGCAAAGCCGGCAGCGTTTCTGGGTGTTGTTGATAAATGGCTTTCGCTTTGCATAGTAGAGTTTTAACTTGCACTTACAGATGTAGCGACGGACTGTAGTTACTGACAGTGGTTTTCTGAAGTGTTCCTGAGCCCATGTGGTGATATCCTTTACACACTGATGTCAGTTTTTGATGCAGTACCGCCTGAGGGATCAAAGGTCACGGGCTTAGCTGCTTACGTACAGTGACCTTTTGATGATATTACGGACCGTAAATGGTGAAATCCCTAAATTCCTTGCAATAGCTCGTTGAGAAATGTTGTTCTTAAACTGTTCGACAATTTGCTCACGCATTTGTTGACAAAGTGGTGACCCTCGCCCCTCCTTGTTTGTGAATGACTGAGCATTTCATGGAAGCTGCTTTTATACCCAATCATGGCACACACCTGTTCCCAATGAGCCTGTTCACCTGTGGGATGTTCCACATAAGTGTTTGATGAGCATTCCTCAACTTTCTCAGTCTTTTTTGCCACTTGTTCCAGCTTTTTTTTTTAAACATGTTGCAGGCATCAACTTCCAAATGAGCTAATATTTGCAAAAAATAACAAAGTTTTCCAGTTCGAATGTTAAATATCTTGTCTTTGCAGTCTAGTCAATTGAATATATAGGTTGAAAAGGATTAGCAAATCCTTGTATTCTGTTTTTATTTACCATTTACACAACGTAAAACTTCACTGGTTTTAGGTTTTGTAGTTATGTTTCTGGGGTTTGAGAAATTTAACAGTGAGCAAATGGCAAGCAGCTCATTTAAGTAAAGAGATAACATTTCATTGAAAAATGAGACAACTTTTATGATGCCTTCATATTGATTTTATGTATTAATATTACCAGAAATTAACTTGTAATCTTATATTTGTTTGGCAGTTAAAGTACGAGGTGATGGTGTGTCAGAAAAGTTCCAGGAATGAACAAATCGAAGTAATCCCTCTGGACTCCCAACGCTTTCCCAGCTTCCTGTGCCACGCCTTCATGCGCCCCCGCAGGGAATCTTCATGGATCCATGTTCGTCAACATCTTCAAAACGGGTCCACTTGATGACCACCCCCCTAAGCTTTGGATAGAGAAAAAAAATCAGCCGCAGCCGCGTCAGGTGAGTCGGGGGGAGTTGTCTTGTAGTCAGTCATGGTGAAGTCGTCTCGCACACTGAAAGAGCAAACAGCACGGGATCTCCTTTGTAGATGTGCCGGCTGATGATTGTCTAGCCCCATGGCAGTGAATAATGCGATAAACATCAGCAATGCTGCAACTTTTCTGACACATCTAGTTTCATTTAAAACTGTATCATTAACGATTTTAGCGTTCTGTAAACGATGACGTCAGACAGGGGTCCCCAAACTACGGGAAGTCTCAAGTTTTTATTTTTATTTGTCTGACCGCTTCTATGTTAGCTATTTCTCAGTGTTTATAATGTCTATTTTCTGCTGAATCTACTCTCTATTTTATGCTGCCCCTTTTTTTTGTGCTGCAGCTATTACATATACTGTAATACTGTACATCAGGGGTGTCCAACTCATTTTAACTCAGGGGCCGCATGTAGGGATAAATCTGTGCACACACACACACACAGCCCGGCCCCCGGCCATATTTTTTTAACCCAATGCGGCCCCCGAGTCAAAAAGTTTGGTGACCCCTGACCTAAGACAATCCACACTTAATAAATCTATGACTCTGCCTTCATAGTTTCGTATTCCTGTCCGTAAGTGAGAAAATAACCCAAAACAACGGGAACAGAACTTAACAGTTACATAGCTTCAGCATCTGCTAACATTAAAAAAAACAAAAAACTGTTGCATTAACAAGCATAGCAATTAAACTAAACAATTTTAGTGTAATAACAAGCTGACTGCAATGTCCTTCCAAAGAAAACAAATGGAGTCCCACATTCAGTGTAGCCTACACAAGTACTGTATATTCCCACCAAAGCCTTTTGAGGACGTTAATCTCAAATGACCCAATGAATAAACATTTGGGTTGTCATTTTGTGTGTGTGTGTGTGTGTGTGTGTGTGTGTGTGTGTGTGTGTGTGTGTGTGTGTGTGTGTGTGTGTGTGTGTGTGTGTGTGTGTGTGTGTGTGTGTGTGTGTGTGTGTGTGTGTGTGTGTGTGTGTGTGTGTGTGTAGTGTTTTTCAAACACCTCCAAAAGCAGTGCTTGGTTGACTTGCCCTGACATGGCGTTCTCTTCTTAAGAGGCTACCACCTCCATGCTTGGCCTGGCATGGCTCGGCCTGTCATGTGCTCCTCAACATTCCACCCCTTGAGACGGCAAAGCAGCACAGAGAGCATTACTTTTTTGTACCAATTGTATAATTTATTTAAATATATTTTGTTTTATCATATAGTACAAGCTGTATAACGCTGTGCCTCACTTAATTTATCGTAGATCTCATGGTTTTACACTATGTACAGACACATGGTCGCGGTCTACTGTGGAGTGATGATTCAAATACATAAATAAAGGCTTTCTCGGGAGCGTCTGGGACTTCCCGCTGTCGTCATCTCCATGTCGCCGATAAAACGTCTCGCTAGGCGATCAATAGTTTAGACACAGTTGTCCATTTGCAAGCCAAGCAGCGGCCTCATTTGACATTTAGAGGTTGGGGAGAGGGGAGGTCCTTGCACCATCCATTATGATCCATGTCAAGAGTAGAGCCAACTTCAGTAGAAGGACGCGTGTGTGCTTGATCTCAATCAGAGCTGGTCACAGTAATTTAGGGCACTTTTCCAAGAAGTCCTAGCCACTTTTTCCCCCTTTTGAAAAACATCCTGGATAGCGGCTGTTGAGGCGTCAACCTTTAAAAGAAAGAACAAAGACAAATTCACTGCTTTTTTTCTTTGACTTGGGAGTAGATTTCAGAAAATTATTTGGTTTCCTTAGATAATAAAAAATAAAAAAAACCGTTAATTTTCCAGGGATGTGCTATGCTGCCTTGAAATTGTTTTATTTTATTTTATTTTTTTATTTTTTTTGTGCTGTCCAGCTACTCAGGCAAATCATACTGTTGATGTAGATGCCCATATCGGCTGTACAAATGTACTTTACAAAAGAGAAGTGTGGGATACTTCTCTTGTTTCCTTATTTGTGTTTGACTTTATTAAAGGGATTTATATTATCATTTGGTGCAGCCGAGGGGATAGGAAGACAGAGGGGGAAATTGCGGGGACAAGAGGGGGATAAGACAGAGAGACAACAACAACAGCAAACACAGAAAATAACAATAACAACAACAACAGAACAACATCAGGATATGTACAAATATGATGATGAAAGTGATAGCAAAGAAGCAGCCAGTGAAATAAATATTAATAACACAGAACTGACAATGAGCATTATTACACTGCAAATGGAGCAATACAAATACCAATAGAAATAGCACTATTGTTAATGAATAATAAAAATAATTACCTCTATTATCAACAATACAATTGTTTCAAATGCAACAATACATATACAGTCGCAATCAAAAGTTTACGTAAAGAAACCACCACAATGCTTGACGGTGGGAATGGTGTTCCTGGGATTAAAGGCCTCACCTGTTCTCCTCCAAATATATTGCTGGGTATTGTGGCCAAACAGCACAAGTATGTGCTCCAATCACTCTATCACAAAAAAATAAGAGTTGTAGAAAGTATTGGAAACTCATCATCATTTTAATGTAACTAAACACTAACCGGCAGAAGTATTACCATGGTTATCATTTTTACCGTTACGTCCCTATAGCCTACTAAGCCTGAAGAAATGTAATTTTTAGCATGTATAGCTATTAAATACATGTAGTACACGTGTTGAAATATGCAAATAAGTAAAACTAGTCTGCTCGGTGGCCTTGTGGTTAGCGTGTCTGCCCTGAGATTGGTAGGTCGTGAGTTCAAAACCCGGCCGAGTCATACTGAAGACTATAAAAATGGGACCCATTAACTCCCTACTTGGCACTCAGCATCAAGGGTTGGAATTGGGGGTTAAATCACCAAAATTGTTCCAGAGCGCGGCCACCGCTGCTGCTCACTGCTCCCCTCACCTCCCAGGGGGTGGAACAAGGGGATGGGTCAAATGCAGAGGGTATTTTTCAACACTATTAACAGTGTGTTCTGAACTCCTGTTTCCATGCAAGTGTCTTAATGAGCAGAATGGCACCGGTTGGTTCATTTTGAACATGCTCAACAGAGTTACATCACATGCTTCATCTGCCATTGTCATGGCCTAAAATGCCTGATTTCACAGCAGCTTTTTTTTAGCACATTTTCAGTACGTCTACCATATTTGTGTAGACATGTCCCGATCCCGATCATGGAATCAGAACGGCGGCAGATATTTGCCTTTTTTAACTGATCGTCGATCAGCTGATGAGCTGACGAGCCCAGCTGATCTTTACCACAGCCGTGTGCCAGTGTCTACGTCATAGGTGTCAAACTCAAGGCCCGGGGGCCAAATCTTTCAAAACAAATTATAAATCAAATTGTAGACTGTAAAATTTACAGTATATTTTACTGTTAAATTACGCTGACTGAGTTTTTTACCGTAAAATCAACTTTGGTGCTGTTTTTTTCCATATACAGTAAGACACTAAAACATTAAAGAAGAAACAAAAAAAAAACATTAAAACAACAAGATTTTACGGTAAAAAAAAAAAAAAAGACAGCTCTGTTGCTTGAATTTTACTGCTAAAAACAGTGGTATTGTTTTTCCATTCCATTCCATGTATTCTATTTTTTTATATGCTGTAAAAAAAACACTGTTTTTACTGAAAAATTCTGGTGACTGAGCTGCCAGTTTTTAAAGTAAGATTTAAAAAAATTTTTTGCAGCTTATGTAAAAAAATATTGTTAATGTATTATATATATACTGTACATGTATATTCATATATTACTCATTGTTAAATGCGGCCCTCGCAACCATAACTGCGATGTGGCCCTCAATGAAAATGAGTTTGACACCCCTGGTCTACATGGTTAAAGAAAGATTCCTTCTAAAGAGATGCACATTCAGAGAGAGACAATTACGTTTTGTGATTTCTTTTTACACAGTTTCACAAATTCCTGTAGGCTGCGTTTCTTGCCAGAACACCGGCTCAAATTTGAGAGCCGGCTGCAACGAACGCGTCGTCTATCGACAATGCAAAGCCGCTTCTAAGATAATACACCCTCATGGTGGGAAATAAACTAAGGTTATTCCAAGTACTGTAACATTATCACGAGTGGAAAAGGAATGGCTAAGTCTTAAACACGCATACACATTCTTGTATTTGTTACCTTCTTGAGACCTCCGAAAAATGCCTACCCCCTCAGGAACACCCTTTCTAGCTATATAAAGATTTGTATTTACAACATTAATATTATATACATACTATGCAAATATAAAAAAGGCAAGCTTTTAGTTTGTTTTTATTTTTTTGAATTTTTTGTTTTTAATTGGTTTTTAATCTTTATTATTTACTTCAAGTTATTACAGTATGTCTCTATATACATATGTATTTTATTTTTGTATTACTTTTGGCCAAAGGGGGCACATTTCAATTTCTTACACACACTTGTTATTACATTTGTTGGCCAGCGGGGGAGCACTTCAAATTTTTACACACACTTGTTACTTCATATGTTGACCAGAGCGGGAGCACTTTTAAAACCAACACACCGTCAATTTGAAAAATCCCTCCTTTTTGGGACCACCCTAATTGTGATAGATTTCACCACCAGGTGTGCAAATGAGACATTCTCTATTAGATGCAATGGTTTTCAGTATTGGGACCATGATTTATGTCCTAACTTGTTCACCGGTCCTCATATGGAAGGTACTTTTCCTTGTTGATGTCTCAAGAAGGGTAGAAATACAAGAATACACACACACACACACACACACACACACACACACACACACCGAGCAGGGCGACACAAGAAGCTAACCGCTAAATGTTAAAGTACCAATGATTGTCACACACACACTAGGTATGGCGAAATTATTCTCTGCATTTGACCCATCACCCTTGATGACCCCCTGGGAGGTGAGGGGAGCAGTGAGCAGCAGCGGTGGCCGCGCCCAGGAATAATTTTTGGTGATTTAACCCCCAATTCCAACCCTTGATGCTGAGTGCCAAGCAAGGAGGTAATGGGTCCCATTTTTATAGTCTTTGGTATGACTCGGCCGGGGTTTGAATTCACGACCTACCGATCTCAGGGCGGACACTCTCACCATTAGGCCAACCGCTATGTGTAAGTAGAAGTGATCGATTCAGATGTCAATACTATCGATACCAAGTCTAGTATTAGTATATGAACGAAACTAAAGAGATTAGATCACATTTTTTCTATCATCTTGTTCTTATTATCAAAAAAATAGTTTTGGGTCGTTTTTGTTATTGTTTACAAACTCAGGGAGTAAGACTCTGGATACTGGAAGGCCTCGGAGGAAAAACCAAAATGATTTAAATGGGAGCCAATGATAGTTTAGTTATTGTGCATTAGCCACTTTAATTTGTTAAAAAAAAATATTGTATTCAATCGACATATACTATCTTCAAAACGTGTTATTGTGTTTACTTTAGTGACTTGTTAAAAAACATTTTCAGTTCTATAATCTTTTGTCAAGTATCGAATCAGGACGTGAAATCGGATTGGATCTGGGGCCAAAACATTGGATCGGGATTGGAGGCCAAAAGTGCTGATCGGGACACCCCTAGTGGGTTTTTTTTGCAGGCTTTGATATTTTGTTGCAGCACGTGTAAACTGACTTTCGCCGTACTTACGCAGGAAAAGTCTATTCCAACTATAGATTTTTTACAAATTCCTACTAAATTCTCACACATGGTCATATTTCTCCTGATGGAAAAAAAGCATGTCTATTCTCACGTCATCATTCAATATTGAAAGTTGAGGATATATCAGTAGTACCTGTTAGGATGTGTTAGCCTCCCGTGCACTGCGGGCTGCCCGCTAGCCGCGTGAGAAGCCGTGCACATCTTTTGAAATCTGGAATAAAGAAAAAAAAAAGAACAAAACAGGATTGGCCTTAATGACTTTTCATTGAGATACTGTCTGTGGTTCTTGGGAATGGTAGCATGCGTCGAACGATGAGAAGACATTGTTGGCTTGCTTACATGCCGGTATCGTGCAGTCTCTCTGGTGGTACAATTTGTGCACGTGCTCCCTGCACTTGGGACTGAAGTAGAGCGGACCTGTAAGACAACATGCAAGACACATCAAACATCTGTTTCAGATCTCAGAGCCAATATTTCTTAGCGCTCAACCGCCCGGCATCATCAATACTGCGTCTTTATAAAAGCCCACTCAGACATCATCACACCCTCTGACACGTAGTGTAAATCTTACCTGTTCTGTGTTTCAGGTATTTTTCCTTTTTTCTAAGATCCTCGGGGAGTAGGGCTGTCGAAGAAGACATACAAGGAGTGTCAGCTACACATTACAATACAATATGATAACTTACAGTATATGGTACTTTTAAGGGGAACCCCTTGACAACATACAGTACAGGCCGAAAGTTGGGACACACCTGCTCATTCAATGTGTTTTCTTTATTTTCATGAATATTTACATTGTAGATTGTCAGTGAAGGCATCACAACTAGGAATGAAAAAAGGTGAAATACCTGAAAACAAGTTTTATATTCTAGTTTCTTCAAAATAGCCACCCCTTGCTCTGATTACTTTTTCGCATTCTCTCGATGAGCTTCAAGAGGTGGTCACCTGAAATAGTTTTCACTTCACTAGTGTGCTTGAAGCTAATCGAGAGAATGCCAAGAGTGTGCAAAGCAGTAATCAGAGGAAAAGTGTGGCTATTTTGAAGAAACCAGAATATAAAACGTGTTTTCAGTTATTTCACCTTTTTTTGTTACATGTGCTCATTCATAGTTTTGATGCCTTCAGTGACAATCTACAATGTAAATAGTAATGAAAATAAATAAATTGCATTGAATGAGGAGAAGGTGTGTCCAAACTTTTGGCCTGTACTGTACCTGTACACTAGTCGTAGTATGAAGAATAATGTACTCTATATAATATACATAAATGGCACAAACAAACAACATAGAGGCCAATTATTTGCTTTAAGGATTACATCTGGTGTAAATAGTCGAGGTGTCCCGATCTGATATCAACCAAAAAAACGTGTATCGGAATTTATCGGCATATTTAAGGCTATGCTCCAGAAATTCTATTTAGTAGTAACTGGAGCCAGCCACCAAAATGGTCCTAAAAGTCTTCAATTTGACTTGTTGAAACCTGCAGAGACCTTGATTACAAAATAAACATGATATGTATGGACTCATAGCATATTGGATTGATATCGGTATTGGTCAAAACTCAAGGCTGAAGTATCGGTATCGTGTCGGAAGTGAAAACGTTTTTGAAAGTTGTGAGCGCTAGCCAGTGAGCTGAAACACCAAACTGTCAACTTTGGTTCTGGTATAATTCTGTTTGTGTCGCACCTTTTGGAACAGATCACCAACAACTGAGGAACCTCTGTAGTTGAATGTTCTGAACTCCTGATTCTATGCCAGTGTCGTGTTGATCAGAATAAAGCTGCATGAAGTTGGTATACAGTAGTGTCCACGTAGCTCGTCTTCCCATATAGCTAACGTCATGTTCTTGTACTTCCTTACACAGCAAACTCGTTACTGCTTTTAAATCAACAGCGCCTCTGCTGACCACAGCCAGTAAATGCACGACATCTACTCCTAATTGCATTCAAGACAGCACTGAACAATCATTCCCACTTAGTCGACTGAATTGGTTACAATTGATTATATTGATTTAACGTAGATGATACCTCGTACTGCTCGTTAGCATAGCTCTAACTTTACTTTTACCCTAAAGGCTGACTTTTTTGTCATTTCAGTACATTTTTGCTGTATTTTTTACCCATAATTTTTGTTGTGTTACTCCATTGTTCATGATTTTTCCCTAGAGGGTTTTTTAACGTTAAATTATGAAATTTCCGAGTCGAATTCACAGGTGAACGATAGACTGGCGTGTACTATAATTTGCCAGAACCCACTGACTTTTTTGTCCTTTCAGTAGATCTTAGCTGCATATGTTGGCCATAATTTTTTTTATTACTCCATTACACATGAATTTTCTAAGAGGGTTTTTTCACATTAGATTTAAAAATGTCCATGTCGAATTCACAGATGTACGATACACTGGCATGTGCTATGACTTTGGTTGATATCGTTATGGATTAATATTGGGATCGGCCAAAACTCACTGACCTTTTTGTCTTTTAAGTACATATTTGCTATATTTTGGCCATAATTTTTGTTGTTAATCTATTATACTCGATTTTTCCTAAGATAATTGTTTTCACGTAAATGTTTTTAATTTCCATGTCAAATTCACAGGTGTACGATACACTGACTTCTATGATTCGTGCTAATGTCGTATCAGATTAATATTGGTATCGGCCAATACCCACTGACTTTTTAGTTTTTTTAGTAAATTTTTGATATATTTTGGCCATATTTTTTTGTTACTCCATTTAACATGATATTTCCTAAGAAGGGTGTTTCATGCTCAATTTTTAAACTGCAATGTCAAGTTCACAGGTGTACGATACACTGTCATGTAGGGTTCTATCATTAGTGCTGATATCGTATCGGACTATCGGCCAATACTCACTGACTTTTTTTGTCCTTTCAGTAATTTTTGCAGTATTTTTGCCATAGTTTTTGTTGTGTTACTCTATTATATATAATATTTCTAAAGAGGGTTTTTTTTCACGTGGAATTTTTCAATATCCATGTCAAATTTCTAGGTGTACAATACACTAGCATGTATTATGATTTGTGCGGATATTGTATAAGGTTAATATCGGTATCGGCCAATATTCGCTGACTTTTTTTATCCCTT
This sequence comes from Entelurus aequoreus, assembly GCF_033978785.1. Taxonomy (NCBI): domain Eukaryota; kingdom Metazoa; phylum Chordata; class Actinopteri; order Syngnathiformes; family Syngnathidae; genus Entelurus; species Entelurus aequoreus. The sequence continues at coordinate 22,352,089 of NC_084753.1, read as the reverse complement.
TATTACATTTTTGCCGTATTTTTTTCACGTTAAATTCCCAAAATGTTCATGTCAAATTGGTGTACCATACACTGGAATTCACTATAATTCATGTTGATATCGTATTGGAATAATAACTGTATTAGTCAAGGCTGACTTTTTTAGTCCTTTTGTAAAAATGTTGCTGTATATTTTCGGCAAGATTTTTGTTGTGTTACTCCATCATACGTGATAGTTCCTAAAAGCACGTTTTTATCATTTTAAATTAAAAAAATTAAATGTCAAATTTCCGGGTGTATGATACACTGGCATGTAACTATGATACGTGCTGTTATCGTATCAGGTTAAAATTGGCCAATACTCAATGCTCAGTTATCTGTATTGTATCCAAAGTGCAAAAGTTGTATTGGGACTAGGGTTGTACGGTAAACCGGTATTAGTATAGTACCGCGATACTAATGAATCATATTCGGTACTATACCGCTTCTAAAAAGAACCGGTCCGCCACAAGTAGATCAATAATTCATTTTCTACCACTTGTCCTTAATATTGTTGACAAAATTCTAGAATGATAAATAACACAATATGTTACTGCATACGTCAGTAGACTAAATTAGGAGCCTTTGTTTGCTTACTTACTACTAAAAGACAAGTTGTCTTGTATATTCACAATTTTATTTAAGGCCAAACTTGCAATAAGAAACATATGTTTTATGTACCCTTAGATGTTTTGTTCAAATAAAGCCAATAATGCAATTTTTTTGTGGTCCCCTTTATTCAGAAAAGTACCGAAATAATTTTGGTACCGGTACCAAAATATTGGTATCGGGACAACAATAATTTGGACATACCTTATTTTTAATTGTGTATAATTGATGGTTGCCCCATGCCATATCCTTTTTGTTCAAAGGGCACAAAAGCATTTTGGATCTTTTGTTGTTGTTGTTCAAATCTCCCAATCAATGTCAGATTTAAATAAAAATACCAAGCATATAATGTGTTTTTATTTTTATTTTTTCTTATTCAACCCTTTGAAGGCATTTTTGATCAAATGATCTCACAGTTGTATAAATAGTATACATTTGCATGAGTTTTTTTTTTGTTTTTTTTACCAATTTAAACTTGTCAATCAATCAATCAAAGTTTATTTATACATCCCTTAATCACATGTGTCTCAAAGCTGCACAAGCCACAACGATTCCCAAACTGTGGTTCCTGTCTAGTGATACGCCAAAGAATCACTCGATAAAAGTAGTGTTTTAAGTTAAGTTAAAGTACCAATGATTGTCACACACACACAAAGTGTGGCAAAATTATTCTCTGCATTTGACCCATCACCCTTAATCATCCCCTGGGAGGTAAGGGGAGCAGTGAGCAGCAGCGGTGGCCGCGCCCGGAAATCATTTTTGGTGATTTAACCCCCAATTCCAACCATTGATGCTGAGTGTCAAGCAGGGAGGTAATGGGTCCCATGTTTATAGTCTTTGGTATGAACTCACAACCTACCAATTTTTTTTCCTATATTCAAACACAGTGTTACTGTTCAAATTGTATGTAATGTGGCCAAAAATATTAAATATACTTGTTAAAAAAAAACTCTGCCTTGTTTTTTAATGAATAGTTAGGCCTACTCCGCTACTGTATTTTAATGTCGGTCATTATAGTGGTACTTGAAAAGCCAAGTGTTTTCTGAGGTGGTACATTTTTGAGAACCACTGCCTTAATTAAAATATACACTAATAAAAAATAAAATAATAATTAATGTAATTTCCTATTGGAAAATGTGTTTTCAAATTAAAACTTGAAAGTCAACTCGTGTCACAGAACACATTAAGGAGTTTTCACTGTACATGAAATACATGTTCATTGAATATTAACGGCGGCAGTATCAACATTTGGTGTAGGTGTATGTATATTATATTATCTGACCAAAAGGCCTTCAAAGGAGTAAAGAAAAGTTAATTGTACAATTTCAGCAAAAAAAAGTTTAAAAAAAAAAAAGAAAAGTGGAAGCGTTAACTTCCTAAACAACGTGACCACTATGCAGACACAACACGTAAGAGACTTAACAGCTTTGCAAGCCCGCCTGCACTCACCGACAACCTGATCCCCTTTGTCTGTTTTCAATCTGTGGAAATCCCTCTGGACCACGAGAGACGTCCTCCCCCGGCTTCTCCACGGGGCCTCGCGTCTCACCGGCTCCGACGCTCTCCTCGAGGCGCGGCTCGCGTTCCTCCCCGGCGCGGAGGTCTGGGTGCGGGTGGGCGTCGCCGTGACGAGCGTGAACCACAGGAGCACCAGTCCCACGGTGGCATGCATGTGCAGTCCCTTCATAGCTCTCAAAGAAAAAAAGTAAAAAAATGCACCTCTTCTTTTTTTTTGTAGCTGCAAGACAAGATGATAAAGTGCTTCACATTGACTAAAACTTTCACTTTCTTTTCTTTTTTCAACACAAAGTTGTCCCACAGGTTCAAAATTGGTGAATTTGCTCTAACTTTACGTGGCTTTTAATCCTCTTTGGTGAATAAGTCCACTGCGTCCGTTATGATCAATTAAATTCCCACACGCAAAAAGAAAAAGAAAAAAAAGTCCCTGTTTAAAGTATCCACGCATGGAAAGTAGCGCAAGTCATAAACCGGACATCCTGTGATCCGACATAAGTAGACTCGAGTCTCCCGTGCTCCATGTCCGGATCCGAACACTCCAACAGCGCGTGTCGAGTTGAGCCCCCTCTTTATTCTGCCACGCAGCGCCTTGGCCCGCCGTGGATGACTCACTCCGCGCTGTCCGCGATCCCATTAAGACGCACAGTGGATTGGCACTTGAGGTTTGCTGACCATCACTCGAACCGAGTCGTCCTCTTCCTTTTCTCTTCTGTATCTCTCACCGGAAGCCCATTCCAATACTGATATTTCCACGGAAAGTGGGTCTAATTGCCTCATCTGGGTCGTCGAGGAACAGAAGTCGCGGGTGACGCACTGTTCACCAAACTTGATTACGCACGGTGCGCGCGTTTCTTTGGACTTTTCCTGTCGTTATTGAGACTGCCTCCCCAGCCCACTCCCCCTAAAAAAAAGTGTCTGCAGGCGGTGCTCGTGAGAATGACGCGACAACAATACCAAAAAAAAAAAGTAATTGTTTTCCCAAGTATTTTAGTAGCATTTAGTTTTTTAAATGCGTAAAAGTGAAGTGAAGTGAATTATATGTATATAACGCTTTTCTCTAGTGACTCAAAGCGCTTTACATAGTAAAACCCAATATCTAAGTTACATTTAAACCAGTGTGGGTGGCACTGGGAGCAGGTGGGTAAAGTGTCTTGCCCAAGGACACAACGGCAGTGACTAGGATGGTAGAAGCGGGGATTGAACCTGGAACCCTGAAGTTGCTGGCACGGCCGCTCTACCAACCGAGCTATACCGCCCCCCAACCTGTCTGACCGGGTCCCTTCCCGCTGTTTTGTAAGCATAGGGCCGTGCGTAAAAAGGCTTGGTGCTGAAAGGACAGCGCGCTCTTGTCGCTCCCTTGCAATGCGGGCGTGCGTAACGGCGGAAGGTGAACATGTTGTACTTTATGAGGTGTACGAATGCTCAGAGGCAAGTAAGGGGGCCAGGATACATCTAATCCAGGGGTGTCAAACGTAAGGCCCACGGAACAGGTTTTATCAGGCCCGCGGGATGAGTTTGCTAAATATTAAGTTAAGTTAAAATACCAATGATTGTCACACACACACACTAGGTGCGGGGAAATTTGTCCTCTGCATTTGATCCATCCCCTTGTTCAACCCCTGGGAGGTGAGGGGAGCAGTGAGCAGCAGCGGTGGCCGCGCCCGGGAATCATTTTGGTGATATAACCCCCAATTCCAACCCTTGATGCTGAGTGCAGAGCAGGGAGGTAATGGGTCCCATTTTTATAGTCCTTGGTATGACTCGGCCGGGGTTTGAACTCGCGACCTACCTAATCTCAGGGCGGAAGTGTAAAAATGAGCCGAAATTTTGAATGAAAGAAACTGCTGTTGCAAATGTGTCCAGTAGATGTCGCGATAGCAATTGTTTGTATCTATGTAGATGATGCTGTATACAGTCGTGGTCAAACGTTTACATACACTTGTAAAGAACATAATGTCATGGCTGTCTTGAGTTTCCAATATTTTCTATAACTTTGTTTGTGATAGAGTGATTGGAGCATACTTGTTGGTCACAAAAAAACACATTCATGAAGTTTGGTTCTTTTATGAATTAATTATGGGTCTATTGAAAATGTGACCAAATCTGCTGGGTCAAAAGTATACATACAGCAATGTTAATATTTGGTTATATGTCCATTGGCAAGTTTCACTGCAATAAGGCGCTTTTGGTAGCCATCCACAAGCTTCTGGCAAGCTTCTGGTTGAATTTTTGAGCACAAATTTGGTGCAGTTCAGCTAAATTTGTTGGTTTTCTGACATGGACTTGTTTCTTCAGCATTGTCCACACGTTTAAGTCAGGACTTTGGGAAGGCCATTCTAAAACCTTAATTCTAGTCTGATTTAGCCATTCCTTTACCACTTTTGACGTGTGTTTGGGGTCATTGTCCTGTTGGAACACCCAACTGCGCCCAAGACCCAACTGATGATTTTAGGTTGACCTGAAGAATTTAATTTCCTTGACCACTTCCTTGAAGACAGCAGGAACTTCACTCGGTGACAGAAAATACCGTGAGTATGGCTCCCTGCGCTTCGTGCACCGTTTTCATGGATAGGCTGGCTATGCTAGAGGGCCGTGTCTGCCAGTTAGAGCAGAGTAATCTCGTAACTTTAGATGTTGCGGACACATCTGCTAGCGTTAGCTGTAGCGCGCTAACTAGCCCAGCTTATAGCAGCCCTAAGCGGCCAATAAGCAACAGTGAACCGGTTGAGACGTATAATAGATTTAGCCCTTTAGCTAGTCCTACACCCAGTCTACCGGGCACCACACCTTAGTCATAGGGGACTCCATCACCCGAAACATAAAGCTTAGCAAACCAGCCACAATTAAGTGCATTCCCGGGGCCAGAGCACCTGACATTGAAGCTAATCTTAGGGAGCTAACTCGCTACAGGCCTAGTAAACACGTACGACAGGCTAATCGCACCACTAGTTATGTGAACATAGTTGTACACGTTGGCTCCAATGACACTAGGATGAGACAGTCAGAGATTACAAAGAGAAACATAGCCAGGACTTGTGATCTCGCTAGGAAAATGTCCAGGCGTCAAGTAATTGTCTCTGGCCCCCTGCCTGCGAGAGGCAATGATGAGAGGTATAGCAGATTAGTCTCGCTTAACAAGTGGCTAACGTTTATTGATAATTGGCCCTTTTTTCTGGGGCAAACCAGGCTTGCTGATGAGAGACGGCCTTCACCCTAACCAGGAAGGCGCCATCATCCTGTCTAGCAACATAGATTTCTGTTTGAGTCACACTTGACTAACTGCACTAGAGCAAGCCTGGTCACAGGCAATTACAGAGTCTGCTAGTCTGGGTGAGGAGTCAGTTAAACTAGAACTAGCCAGCGCCAGGCTGGAAAATCCCTGCACACATAGCAATTCTCTTAGAATAATACACAACTCACATAATGTTTTTTCTGCAGTGACTGTGTCAGAGGTGGACATGCATTCTACTGAGGTGGCAAATTATGATGCGTTCAGTGTATCGCAGCACCAAGCAAACAATCTGAAAATTCCATCCATCCATTCATTTTCTTCCTCTTATCCGAGGTCGGGTCGCGGGGGCATCAGCCTAAGCTGGGAAGCCTAGACTTCCCTCTCCCCAGCCACTTCGTCCAGCTCTTCCCGGGGGATCCCGAGGCGTTCCCAGGCCAGCCGGGAGACATAGTCTTCCCAACGTGTCCTGGGTCTTCCCCGTGGCCTCCTACTGGTCGGATGTGCCCTAAACACCTCCCTACGGAGGCGTTCGGGTGGCATCCTGACCAGATGCCCAAACCACCTCATCTGGCTCCTCTCGATGTGAAAATTCCCGTCATATCAATTCCTAGATTTGGTCGAAATTACTTAAAGCGCACTACCCATAATAAACACAACATTATTAATATTGCTACTACGGATAATTTCAACAAAAACTCCTCAAAACAGCCCACTACCTATAATATGGGCTTTTTAAATATAAGATCATTGTCTCCCAAAACGTTATTAGTTAATGAGGTCATTAGAGACAACAATCTTAACGTCATTGGTCTCAGCGAAACCTGGCTCAAACAATTTTTTTGCGCTGAATGAGGCATCTCCTCCTAACTATACGAATGCGCATATTGCCCGTCCCCTTAAAAGGGGTGGGGGATCGCACTAATATACAATGAAAACTTAAACCTTACCCCTAACCTAAATAATAAATATAAATCGTTTGAGGTGCTTACTATGAGGTCTGTCACACCGCTGCCTCTCTACCTGGCTGTTATCTACCACCCCCCAGGGCCCTATTCGGACTTTATCAGTGAATTCTCAGAGTTCGTTGCTGATCTAGTGACGCACGTCGACAATATAATCATAATGGGGGACTTTAATATCCATGTGAATACCCTATCGGACCCTCCGTGCGTGGCGCTCCAGACTATAATTGATAGCTGTGGTCTTCCAAAAATAAAAACGTATTACCGTTGCATCACAACGGTAATACGATAGATCTAGTGTTTGTCAGGGGTGTCACCACCTCCAAAGTTATGATACTCCCATATACTAAAGTAATGTCCGATCATTACATTATAAAATTCGAAGTTCTGACTCATTGTCAACAAGCTAATAATTATAACTTCTTTAGCAGCCGCAACATTAATGCTGCCACAACGATGACTCTTGCTTGCCTACTGCCTTCGGTAATGGCACCATTCCCAAATTATGTGGGCTCTATTGATAACCTCACTAACAACTTTAACGACGCCCTGCGCGAAACCATTGATAGTATAGCACCGCTAAAGCTAAAAGGGGTTCCTAAAAGGCGTACCCCATGGTTTACAGAAGAAACTAGAGCTCATAAATTATCATGTAGAAAGCTGGAACACAAATGGCGCGCGACTTAACTTTAGGTTTTCCATCAAGCATGGAGTGATAGTTTAATAACTTATAAACGCATGCTTACCTTAGCTAAAGCTAAATATTACTCAAATCTCATCCGCCTCAACAAAAACGATCCTAAATATTTGTTTAGTACAGTAGCATCGCTAACCCAACAAGGAACTCCTCCCAGTAGCTCCACCCAAAGGACAGATGACTTTATGAATTTCTTTAATAAGAAAATTGAACTCATTAGAAAGGAGATTAAAGACAGCGCATCCTAGCTACAACTGGGTTCTATTAAGACAGATACGACTGTATATACGACGGATACTGCCCTCCAAAATAGTCTCTCTCTTTTTGATGAAATAACATTAGGGGAATTACTACGACGTGTAAATGGGATAAAACAAACAACATGTTTACTTGACCCACTTCCTGGGAAACTTATCAAGAAGCTTTTTGTATTATAAGGTCCATCAGTGCTAAATATTATAAACGTATCACTTTCCTCTGGCACTGTTCCCCTAGCATTCAAAAAAGCGATTATTCATCCTCTGCTCAAAAGACCTAACCTCGATCCTGACCTCATCATAAACTACTGGCCGGTGTCCCACCTTCGGTTTATTTTGAAAATCCTCGAAAGAATTGTTGCACAACAGATAAATGAACACTTAGCGTCTAACAATCTCTGTGAACCCTTTCTATCCGGTTTCAGGGCAAATCACTCTACGGAGACAGCCCTCGCAAAAATGACTAATGATCTATTGCTAACGATGGATTCTGATGCGTCATCTATGTTGTTGCTTCTTCATTTAGCGCTGCTTTTGATACCGTCGATCATAATATTTTATTAGAGCGTATCAAAACACGTATTGGTATGTCAGACTTAGCCTTGTCTTGGTTTAACTCTTATCTTATTGACAGGATGCAGATTGTCTCCTATAACAATGTGACATCGGACTATGTTAAGGTAACGTGTGGAGTTCCCCAGGGTTCGGACATCATACGCAAATATGGTGTTAGCTTTCACTGTTATGCTGATGACACCCAACTCTACATGCTCCTAAAGCTGACCAACACGCCGGATTGTAGTCAGCTGGAGGCATGTCTTAATGAAATTAAACAATGGATGTCCGCTAACTTTTTGCAACTCAACGCCAAGAAAACGGAAATGCTGATTATCGGTCCTGCTAGACACCGACATCTATTTAATAATACCACCTTAACATTTGACAACCAAACAATTACACAAGGCGACTCGGTAAAGAATCTGGGTATTATTTTCGACCCAACTCTCTTGTTTGAGTCACACATTAAGAGTGTTTCTAAAACGGCCTTCTTTTATCTCCGTTATATCGCTAAAATTCGTTTCATTTTGCCCACTAGCAACGCTGAGATCATTATTCATGCGTTCGTTACATCTCGTCTCGATTACTGTAACGTATTATTTTCGGGTCTCCCTATGTCTAGCATTAAAAGATTACAGTTGGTACAAAATGCGGCTGCTAGACTTTTGACAAGAACAAGAAAGTTTGATCATATTACGCCTATACTGGCTCACCTTCACTGGCTTCCTGTGCACTTAAGATGTGACTTTAAGGTTTTACTACTTACGTATAAAATACTACATGGTCTAGCTCCAGCCTATCTTGCCGATTGTGTTGTACCATATGTCCCGGCAATAAATCTGCGTTCAAAAAACTCTGGCTTATTAGTGATTCCCAGAGCCCAAAAAAAGTCTGCGGGCTATAGAGCGTTTTCTATTCGGGCTCCAGTACTATGGAATGCCCTCCCGGTAACAGTTAGAGATGCTACCTCAGTAGAAGCATTTAAGTCCCATCTTAAAACTAATTTGTATACTTAAATAGACCTCATTTTTAGACCAGTTGATCTGCCGTTTCTTTTCTTTTCTCGTCTGCCCCCCTCTCCCTCGTGGAAGGGGGGCACAGGTCCGGTAGCCATGGATGAAGTGCTGGCTGTCCAGAGTCGGGACCCGGGGTGGACCGCTCGCCTGGGCATCGGTTGGGAACATCTCTGCGCTGCTGACCCGTCTCCGCTCGGGATGGTCTTCTGCTGGCCCTACTATGGACTGGACTCTCACTATTATGTTAGATCCACTATGGACTGGACTTTCACAATATTATGCTAGACCCACTCGACGTCAATTGCATCCGGTCTCCCCTAGGGGGTCTGCGGTCCGCTCCAAGGTTTCTCATAGTCATTCACATTGACATCCCACTGGTTTGTGTTTTTCCTTGCCCTTTTGTGGGCTCTGAACCGAGGATGTCGTCGTGGCTTGTGCAGCCCGTTGAGACACTTGTGATTTAGGGCTATATAAATAAACATTGATTGATTGAGTGATTGGGTTGTAAGGCGCATTAAAGGAGTCATATTATTATTTATTTCTAAATTTAAAAACACTATCCTGTGGTTTACATAACATGTAATGGTGGGTCTTTGGTCAAAATGTTGCATAGATTATGTTTTACAGATCATCTTCAAGTAGCTTTCTGAGCGACTCTTCAGGATGCACCGTTTTGTGGGCGGTCTTATTTACGTGGCTCAGCTTGGACAGTGTCTTCTCCCCGTCATCTTTGTTGTAGCGGTGTAGCGTGCAAGGATGGGAGATGGAGCTAACTGTTTTAATGACTTTAGACTTTACTTCAATCAATAACAGAGCAGCATCTTCTCATCCGTGGCTCAATAATGCAACATCAACGCCGGAAATGTGTACCGGGAAAAAACGTCCGACCGGAACCCTCTAATAACTAAGTTCCGTGGGTGAATTATGTAAACCCACTACAGTTTTTAGCGCTTTGATAGCTAGTCTACTGACAGATATAAGTAAGAACTTTACGCTACTTTATATTAGAAATGTCAATAGCGGAAGATGAATGTTACATAACAAGAAGATAGAGAAAAAGAAGAAGCTTATGACTACGGTTTCACCACGGACTACAATGGCGGACGCGCGCACATTTTCAGGACTTATGTAGATTCCAAATACAGATCAGCAGGTACCAGAAGGTAAGAAAAGTTGGTTTTGCATCCATCCATCCATCCATCTTCTTCCGCTTATCTGAGAACGGGTCGCGGGGGCAGCATCCTAAGCAGGGAAGCCCAGACTTCCCTCTCCCCAGCCACTTCATCCAGCTCCTCCCGGGGGATCCCGAGGCGTTCCCAGGCCAGCCGGGAGACATAGTCTTCCCAACGTGTCCTGGGTCTTCCCCGTGGCCTCTTACCGGTTGGACGTGCCCTAAACACCTCCCTAGGGAGGCGTTCGGGTGGCATCCTGACCAGATGCCCGAACCACCTCATCTGGCTCCTCTCGATGTGAAGGAGCAGCGGCTTTACTTTGAGCTCCCCCCGGATGGCAGAGCTTCTCACCCTATCTCTAAGGGAGAGCCCCGCCACCCGGCGGAGGAAACTCATTTCGACCGCTTGTACCCGTGATCTTGTCCTTTCGGTCATAACCCAAAGCTCATGACCATAGGTGAGGATGGGAACGTAGATCGACCGGTAAATTGAGAGCTTTGCCTTCCGGCTCAGCTCCTTCTTCACCACAACGGATCGATACAGCGTCCGCATTACTGAAGACGCTGCACCGATCCGCCTGTCGATCTCACGATCCACTCTTCCCTCACTCGTGAACAAGACTCCGAGGTACTTGAACTCCTCCACTTGGGGCATGGTCTCCTCCGCAACCCGGAGATGGCACTCCACCCTTTTCCGGGCGAGAACCATGGATTCGGACTTGGAGGTGCTGATTCTCATCCCAGTCGCTTCACACTCAGCTGCGAACCGATCCAGCGAGAGCTGAAGATCCTGGCCAGATGAAGCCATCAGGACCACATCATCTGCAAAAAGCAGAGACCTAATCCTGCAGCCACCAAACCAGATCCCCTCAACGCCCTGACTGTGCCTAGAAATTCTGTCCATAAAAGTTATGAACAGAATCGGTGACAAAGGGCAGCCTTGGCGGAGTCCAACCCTCACTGGAAACGTGTCCGACTTACTGCCGGCAATGCGGACCAAACTCTGGCACTGATCATACAGGGAGCGGACCGCAACAATCAGACAGTCCGATACCCCATACTCTCTGAGCACTCCCCACAGGACTTCCCGAGGGACACGGTCGAATGCCTTCTCCAAGTCCACAAAACACATGTAGACTGGTTGGGCAAACTCCCATGCACCCTCAAGGACCCTGCCGAGAGTATAGAGCTGGTCCACAGTTCTACGACCAGGACGAAAACCACACTGTTCCTCCTGAATCCGAGGTTCGACTATCCGGCGTAGCCTCCTCTCCAGCACACCTGAATAGACCTTACCGGGAAGGCTGAGGAGTGTGATCCCACGATAGTTATAACACACCCTCCGGTTCCCCTTCTTAAAGAGAGGAACCACCACCCCGGTCTGCCAATCCAGAGGTACCGCCCCCGATGTCCACGCGATGCTGCAGAGTCTTGTCAACCAAGACAGCCCCACAGCATCCAGAGCCTTAAAGAACTCCGGGCGGATCTCATCCACCCCCGGGGCCTTGCCACCGAGGAGCTTTTTTAACTACCTCAGTAACCTCAGCCCCAGAAATAGGAGAGCCCACCACAGATTCCCCAGGCACTGCCTCCTCATAGGAAGACGTGTTGGTGGGATTGAGGAGGTCTTCGAAGTATTCCCTCCACCGATCCACAACATCCGCAGTCGAGGTCAGCAGAACACCATCCTCACCGTACACGGTGTTGATAGTGCACTGCTTCCCCTTCCTGAGGCGGCGGATGGTGGTCCAGAATCGCTTCGAAGCCGTCCGGAAGTCGTTTTCCATGGCTTCCCCGAACTCCTCCCATGTCCGTTTTGCATAATATTGCGAAAAAAATAGATAGTAGATATTATGTCTACTAACAGGTGCCATTTTTCGGTCTTTATACACGCACCATAATAATACTTGTATGTTTAATGCGCCAACAATCCATCAAGCGGTGCGGCTTCATACCTTACCGAAGTTGTACTAAAAACATTTTGACTGATTTTTGAGCGCCGTGTGTAATTTTAATTTTCCTGAGGGAAGTCTCCTGTTATTCTCAATGGAACATTTAAAGTTTTGGTGTTGTTTACTGGCGTCATCTTGCAGTTTACACGTATCTCTTATGTATGACTGCCATCTACTGGTCACACTTATCATTACACCAAGTACCAAATAAAATTGCTTCTAGTGAGTTGATTAAAAAAAAAAAAAAAAGTTAAAATCCCTTCTTAGAATCTCTAGAGTGTTATCATAGAGATGATCTTTGTCTAGGTCGTAAAAACAGCAGAGCGCTCATGTAAAATCAAATGTCTATTGGTTCTCCAGAGTAGAGAAAATAAGACCTATAGTGAAGGGAGAAGTCCGGCCCCTCGGTCCTTAGCTTTCTAAAAATGTGGACCCCAACAATTTAGTTGAAAAACCCTGCCCTAATGGGAACACACCGTTTTGTGTCTGTAGCTTTAATGCTCATGAGCTGTGTTTGTCCATGCCAGCAAAACGCCATTGTGCATATTTACATATACCGTATATCACATGGCAGAACTCCAGGCTTTATTTTAAGATGTGTAACGAAGCCTGCTTTAACCAAAGCTGCCCTTTATGAAGTGGTGTGTGTAGCCACTTCACTTTGTATAAAGGGAAGCCTTCGACATGTAACATTTCGTCATTTTGTGTCGAATTGATCGACTTTCATGGCCATTTGACAAAGCCTCCTGTGTCTGTTGCTTTTCTCCAAGTTCAGAGTAGATAATGGTTACATGCTGCCATCATCAATCATGGCGTTATCTCCATTCGGTGTATTCTGGACTGGTTGCTGAGGTAAATTGGCACATCCCTACTCCTTATTTCATCCAGCTCATCCGGCAGTTTGGCTGGAGAAGTCCAAAGTAGCAATATCATACTTCAGCTTTGGGAAAGGTATTTTCACTGGTCAGGAATGTAAGGTTAGATAGTTATTTTTTGGCGTAGGATTTATTTGGAAAACAACTTTGTATAATTTGACATGTTGATGATGTGTTAGAAGACGGTCAGCAGAATTGTTGTTCAGAACCGGCTGCAGCTGTGATGAAAGGAACATGTGTTTATTTTCTGCATGCCCCATTATGTTCTTATTGTTAATCCTGTTTCTGCTCTGCGAGAAGTCTGGATTACCATATAGGTGTCTGTGGTTAGCGTCACAATGTTACAACTGTGAAGCAGGCCGACTTTTAAAGGGAACTGTTCATCTGGTTAGTGTTCAAGGAAGATGTTCAGTGAGTGTTTGCGCTTTGTGGCTGGAGATGGAAATCGATTAATCAACATCCCCTTTTTAGCTGATTCTCTTCCTAAAAGTGCTAAAATATTAATTGCACCTATCAAGTTATAACTTCAATGAAGGACACATTCAGTAGATATGCATTTTAAAAAATATACAAATTCGTAGTATCTTGTCAGGAGACAAGATCCCGGACTCAGCTCAGATGTGTGGTGGATTGTTTTTGTATTTGCAAAAAGTAGTGTTTTTTTTCATCATCCCCATCATCATACCTACACTACCGTTCAAAAGTTTGGGGTCACATTGAAATGTCCTTATTTTTGAAGGAAAAGCACTTTACTTTTCAATGGAGATAACTTTAAACAAGTCTTAACTTTAAAGAAATACACTCTATACATTGCTAATGTGGTAAATGACTATTCTAGCTGCAAATGTCTGGTTTTTGGTGCAATATCTACATAGGTGTATAGAGGCCCATTTCCAGCAACTATCACTCCAGTGTTCTAATGGTACAATGTGTTTGCTCATTGGCTCAGAAGGCTAATTGATGATTAGAAAACCCTTGTGCAATCATGTTCACACATCTGAAAACAGTTTAGCTCGTTACAGAAGCTACAAAACTGACCTTCCTTTGAGCAGATTGAGTTTCTGGAGCATCACATTTTTGGGGTCAATTAAACGCTCAAAATGGCCAGAAAAAGAGAACTTTCACTGAAACTCGACAGTCTATTCTTGTTCTTAGAAATGAAGCCTATTCCATAAAATTGTTTGGGTGACCCCAATCTTTTGAACGGTAGTGTGTGTGAGACAAAAACACACGTCTTTCCCTTTTCTGTGCGTTTAAAAAGTGAAAAACTGCTATTTCAAAGCAGCTAACAACACGGGTAATGGAATTCATCTGCCCTTCCTGTAAGGCCCTGTTAAAAAAAGTTTAAAAACAACAACAACGCTCCATTTACGTGATGTGACCTGCATATTAAAGGGGGTCTATAATGCTAAACCAATTACCTATTTCTTGTATTGGGTAGCGTGACTTCTTCCCCCACATGAAAAACAAGATAGCTGCATGCAAATCTCTCTGAGTATGCAAGGGGCCTAGTTCTTCCTGCAAAAAGCAGATACGCACAAAAGATCAAACTATGCAATAGAATGGATCCCTATACTTTATTAAAAAAAAGATTTGTCGAGTGATATCAAACATTATCCGTCGGAGTTCCCAGACATATCAAAATATCAGACTGTGACGATCTGTCACTTCATGTCTTGTTATGTTTCCTTAGTAACAGTCTTATTTTAGTTCCACTTCCTGCATATCTCCATGAGCGCTTGTTCCCTCACCTGTTGCTGATTGGCAGCCTGGCACATCTGGTTGCAGTTGCCAATCAAGCTGCTATTTATGCCTGCCTCACCCTCCAGTCAGGGCTCGAGGATTGTTTCTTTGCAAATGTTACCGACTTCTAGCTGCATGCTTTGTGCATGACTACTCCTCCCTTGGTTGATAATAAATACTTGTCTTACCTGCACGACATCATCCTGTCTCTTGCATCTTGGGGTCACAACTACCGCAGTCATGAGTGTCCCTGACAGAATCCACGAGCCCTGACTGGAGGGCTCGTGGGGCAGGCATAAAAAGCATCCTGGCATACCTGGTTGCAGTGAGGGAACGAGTGCTCAGGGAGACATGCAGGAAGTGGAACTAAAATAAGAGCGCTGACAGGAAATAAACACAAACTACAGAAACATAACAAGACGTGAAGTGACAGATCATCACACAGATTCCATTCTACACGACAAAACAGGTGAAAACTTGGAAAAGCATGGAGGTCTACAACATTTTTGTGTGTGGCTGGGTCAAGGACATGGGTATTAAGACTCACGGCTAATTATGCATCGTTTTTTCTCGGTAAGGCTGTATTTCATGATTTAACTTTGCGTCTTGCGAGGGCGTCCATGTAAACAAACTACGTACGACGACTACCCCCGACAGCTGACACCCGTGACTGCATATCACCATATTTGATTGTTGTCATATGTACTCTGACATACACTATATTGCCAAAAGTATTTGGCTACCCATCCAAATGATCAGAATCAGGTGTCCTAATCACTTGGACCAGCCACAGGTGTATAAAATCAAGCACTTAGGCATGGAGACTGTTTCTACAAACATTTGTGAAAGAATGGGCCGCTCTCAGGAGCTCAGTGATTTCCAGCATGGAACTGTCATAGGATGCCACCTGTGCAACAAATCCAGTAGTGAAATTTCCTTGCTCCTAAATATTCAAAGTCAACTGTCGGCTTTATTATAAGAAAATGCAAGAGTTTGGGAACAACAGCAACTCAGCCACCAAGTGGTAGGCCACATAAACTGACAGAGGGGTCAGCGGATGCTGAAGCGCATAGTGCAAAGAGGTCGCCGACTTTCTGCACAGTCAGTTGCTACAGAGCTCCAAACTTCATGTGACCTTCCAATTAGCCCACGTACAGTACGCAGAGAGCTTCATGGAATGGGTTTCCATGGCCGAGCAGCTGCATCTAAGCCATAAATCACCAAGTCCAATGCAAAGCAAGGGATGCAGTGGTGTAAAGCACGTCCCCACTGGACTCTAGAGCAGTGGCGACGTGTTCTCTGGAGTGATGAATCACGCTTTTCCATCTTGCAATCTGATGGACGAGTCTGGGTTTGGAGGTTGCCAGAAAAACAGTACATTTCGGACTGCATTGTGCCGAGTGTGAAATTTGGTGGAGGAGGAATTATGGTGTGGGGTTGTTTTTTCAGGAGTTGTAGTTCCAGTGAAATGAACTTTGAATGCTCCAGGATACCAAAACATTTTGGACAATTCCACACTCCCAACTTTGTGGGAACAGTTTGGAGCGGGCCCCTTCATATGTGAGTCAAGGCAGGTGGCCAAATACTTTTGGCAATATAGTCTATTTGTGTACAAAAAAAAGACGCACAACCTTTTCTGACAAAGTATCTGATGTTAGTATCGCTTTGTTACATATTAAAATACAAATAATATTAAGATAATAATTCAATGGTAAACACTAAAGGAGTAAAGTACATAAAAAATATATCAAACAAAACTTTAACGAAGTGATTACTGTAAACTTGTGCATTCTTCAACTCTGCTTGCTCCCTTGGGCTGGAGTATGTGCCACTTTGTCCTCATCGCTGTAAAATCTTGCACTTTTCTACCCTTCTTGATTGCCTCTCGAGGAACTCTGAAGAAACATTTATCCTTTTTGCAATTTGAACGGTTCATACAGCCAAAAACAATGAAAGCATCGGAGCGTTTTTCTTTGAGAAAGACTAAATAGCGCCTAGTACCCATTGACAGACGCCAGCATGACTACTACGCATATTTATTAGCCGGACGTGTCATGTTAATCCAAGCATTTGGGACCTGTTTTGTGTACTTGAGATCGGCATTGAATCCATTGAAATCTAAATCTATTAATAATTTCGAAGAATCAATAAAAATACAATTTTGAATACATTTTTGACATTACAAAAGAGATTACATTTCATTTACACGCTGCGTTTGTACGACATATGTCAGCAGCCGAGAGGAGGTTTTGTAACGTGTAATCTGTTGCGAAATATTTTATTATAATTTATTTACCAAATAATACATTGCAGGAATCTGTATGAAACAAGAATTGATTCTGAATTAAATTAAATTAAATAACCCCAAGAACAAAATCACGTTGAAACGTGAGTTGTTGTAAAAATCCTATCCCTAATTATTATTAATATTATTATTATTATTACTATTATATCAACCTAAAGTTGACAGAACATGAGGGGAGGCAATCAGATGTTTTGTTAAATGTAACTTAAATCACCCTGTAATACATTAATTTATATTTTCCAAGCTATTTTTGTTTCTCAAGCGTGTCTTGTCTACAGCGGCGTGTCCTGGACCGGCACAGGAGAGTTGAAAACAACCCATCAACTCAAGTCTAGACTACTGTACGCGATCCAGAGCCACAGCAACCGTCTCGGTGTCCGTGTCCTCTGCATGCAGTGATGTAGCCTACATGCCATGGTGCGTTCGATGGCAACTCGGAAATATGAGGCACAACCTGTTACAATCAATTTAACGTTATCCAACTCGGAATTACAGGCTAGAAAAGTGCAAGTGGAGGTACAGGAAGTGCGCATGCCGCGTTCGCTACAGGTAAGCACGTATGTAACATTGTCTAAATATCATTCCCTTTCTTTGTATATAACTTTACTGATAGTAAGCTAACTTTGAGTAAAGCACTTTTCAAAGATCCTACGCACTTGAATCATCACCCGTTCCATCACAGCTAGCGTTGTTTAGCTGTTGCGGTGCTTTTTTAATGAGAAATTGGAAATAAGTGATGTACCATATTGTAATTGTATGCATGTTAGAAATAATTTGCAAACAGCAGGCCGCATAAGCGCTTCTTCTTCAGGTAGTCTCTGCGGAGGCTGTTTGTAGGCTACTTTACGCAACTGCTGCCTCTTTGTTGGACTCCGGTACTGCACGTTACTGCCAATAGTTTTTTTTGTCTGCCCTCAAAAGTAAAATTCAGATTTGGGGTTTATCAGAAAACATTCGGGTTTGAGCAAAAATAGCCACCCCCTAACGCCGCACTGATTGATTGAGAAGTTTATTGACATCTTAAAGAATTGCATCCATGTAATGCTTTAAAAAGGCAAATGGATGGCACAAAAAGCCAAAAGGCTTGTTTCCATTGTGGTCCATTAAATATCAAAGTATCACATTTGATACATTCGATAATAAAAGATATATAACCTGTAACATGTATATAAAAAAATTACGTTAAAAAAATTGATAAATTATGTACATATTCACAGTATACATGTCAGGTGATTTGAAAAACAATATATACAAAAAATAGGGGTTGGGGGTATATACACTATGTACATGACACTATGTACATGACTATGCACATGTTGACTCCAAGAGTGTGCAAAACAGAATGAGAAAATATATATACACTATAACCACATATAAACCTGCTTGATGCTTCGGAAAGTTGCTGGGGATCAATTTTGGTTCAGATCAGGTAGAGGTTGAGCTGAGCCATGATTTTATGGCAGTTTTAAAATTTAGTAGGGAAGTTCAAATTTTAAGGTCTGTTGGTAGTGCATTCCACTGTGTGGTGGCAAAATAGTAGAATGCATTTTTTCCCATGAGAGTCTTGAATTTGGGGGGGACGAGGTCTGAGGAACTCGCTCTCGTGTAGTACCTGTGAGCATCACTTACTCTGGTGAAATAGTTGGACAGGTACTTGGGGACAGTTTCTCTGAGTATTGTGAATACCAGGCACATTGCAATTTGGTGTACTTTTTCCTTAACTCTAAGCCATCCTGAACTGAACTTGGATATACAGTGAAATCTCGATATACAAACTTAATTGTGTCACGACCAGAATTGGACTCTAAACACAGGCGGAGGATATCAAAAGCAGTTCTTTATTTTGACAAGGGAAGGTATCCAAAATCGTGAGAAACAAAACAGGCTATAAAAACAGATCTATACATTTTTACAGTTTGTCCCTCATAATGTTGACAAAATAATAGAATTATAAATGACACAATATGTAACTGCATACGTCAGCAGACTAATTAGGAGCCTTTGTTTGCTTACTTACTACTAAAAGACAAGTTGTCTTGTATGTTCACTATTTTATTTAAGGACAAACGAGCAATAAGAAACATATGTTTAATGTACCCTAAGATTTTTTGTTGAAATCAAGCTAATAATGCAATTTTTTGTGGTCCCTTTTATTTAGAAAAGTATCGAAAAGTACCGAAAAGTATCAAAATAATTTTGGTACCGGTACCAATACCAAAATATTGGTATCGGGACAACACTAATTACCACTGAGCCCGCACGGACCACGGCTTGCAAACAGGTATTTTTTTGGGGCGCTTGCCCAGTGGTCAAGACACATTTGTCAACACCCATCCATCCATCCATCCATTTTCTCCTGCTTGTCCCATTTGGGGTCACGGGGGGTGCTGGAGCCTATCTCAGCTACAATCGGGCGGAAGGCGCCACCTCATCACAGGGCACATTTGTCAACACGATAACAAGAATTTCGCCTCCTGCACAGGCAACTTGCGGACAATGTGTTTGTGCTTTTAATCACCTGACGAGTATTCTAGCGTGATCAGCGCCCAAAGTCATCATTCCTCTGCAGCAACTCGACGCATCACCACCACAAATATGCAGAAAAAAAGATCCTCATTCACCACAATAACACATTTGAAAACACTCTGCCAGCTTAATTTGCATTCACTTTAAAGAGACGGTTGCAAATTGTTTCAGGACCTATCTCGGGCAGGATTCATCGTAGATGTGCTGTATTTCCCATTTTCCTCTAATTGCAGTCTCTCTCTAACACGCACGCACATCCTGACGGCAATACTATTAAGGGAATGAGTCATGGAGTCCTGTGTGTAAACCTAATGACTCACGGTTATTCACAAGCCATGCTGTCTGCACATCACACAAGCTATTGATCTACACTGGTAACTCTAAAGTCGTACATTCTGGAATTTCACCCCAACATTCTTCAACTAACATACCTCTAAAGTTGCGAGCTTGAGGCCTCCGTTGCAGCTAACATTAAAAACTGTACCAAGGGCCTGATTGACTAAGATCTATGTTTGTAATTACCACGCACTAAACGGCGTGTGCAATCTATAAAATTGCGGGTACTATTAGTGGCCGTGTTGCACGTGATTCGCTAACACTGCGTGTGCAATTGACAAGTGGTACTAACCGCCTTAGTTAAATGAGGATTCTGCGTGTACTAGGTTTGTCCCGATACCAATATTTTGGTACTGGTACCAAAATGTATTTTGATACTTTTCCAAATAAAAGGGACCACAAAAATGGCATTATTGGCTTTATTTTAACAAAAAATCTTACACTACATTAAACATATGTTTCTTATTGCAATCCAATAACTATTTTGTCCTTAAACAAAATAGTGACCAAACTAGACAATTTGTCTTTTATTAGTAAGTAAGCAAACAAAGGCTCCTAATTTGGGTGCTGACGTATGCAGTAACATATTGTGTAATTTTACATTCTATTATTTTGTCAAAATTATTAAGCGCAAGCGGTAGAAAATTGATTAATAATCCACTTGTTCATTAACAGTTAATACCTGCTTACTTTCTGTTATAACATGTTCCATCTACACTTCTGTTAAAATGTAATAAACACTTATTCTTCTGTTGTTTGGATGCTTTAGTTTTGGATAATACCACAAATTTGGATATCAATCCAATACCAAGTAGTTACAGGATCATACATTGGTCATATTCAAAGTCCTCATGTGTCCAGGGACATAATTCCTCAGTTTATAAACATAATATACATTTTTTTTAAACGAAAGAAGATTTTGTGATGCTAAAAAATATCGATGTAATCATAGTAGTATTGACTAGATACGCTCCTGTACTTGGTATCATTACAGTGGATGTTAGGTGTAGATCCACCAATTGCGTTTGTTTACATTTTGACGCCGGTGAGCTACGGTGTGTAGTGAAGCATGTTTAGCTATTCCTCGTCCTGCAGGGATGATACTTGTAAGAAACTTACTTTATTTGTCGCCATGGAGGCCAGGATTAGTGATTTAGAAGTAGCTAAAACACTGCAGACTGCGGCTGGTCTTTAGCCGCTCGCTTGCTACCCATGTCTTAAATCCCCTCTTCCTGAGGGCATTTCAGTGTTATAACTTCACCTGTATCGTTAGTGTGTGCGCTGCTGAACATGCTCCTCTGCTCGTAAAACCAGCAATGGCATGACGTGACAACGACAGGGTGCGGGGGCGTGGGAGACAGGTACTTTTTAAAAGCGGTATAGTACCGAATATGATTCATTAGTATAGCGGTACTATACCAATACCGGCATACCGTACAACCCTAGCCAATACCAATACCGATCACATGTATTTATGGTGAGTGCTGTTGACAGTTTAACAATATCAACACAATATTTCAACAAATTCTTTATTCTAATTTCAGCTAGTCAAAGTCAATTGTACACAATAATTAAACAAAATTAAAAACTATTATCTGCTACTCATTCAAACTCTTTGGTTTTTGCCCTCGGAGTCCTCCTGTGTCCAGAGAATTTTTCTTTGAGTTTGTAAACGTAAACGAAAACGACACAAAAAACATTTTGAGAAAATTAAAATATCAATCTGATCCCTCTGGAATCGATCATGCTATATACTAATGCTACCTTTAATATCAACACCACCAATTTACAGATCAATCCAATCCTGTGATGTCATGACACGGAGTCGAACCCGCGTTTCCTCTGCACCTGGAGCTGCAGGCAACTCTGCTAACCCCTCTGCTGGCAGCACACTCAGACACGCCTCTGCTCGCACTGAGCACAACACGCCCACACAGCAACAAGCCTGCAAGCAATCACTGATCAGCGCACCTGGACTTGACGAGGGGGAGCGACATAAACACCAGCGGACCCAAGGAACCTTTGCCAGAACGTCGCTAACCTTCCAGTAAGCATCACGTCTGGCATTCCTTTCCCAGTGATTTCCTCGTCCTTGTTTTGCTCTCTCTCCGTGTTTCCCCCTGGTTCATGCCCTTTTGTATTTCCACAGTGACTCCCCTGTCTTCCGTGATCGTGCCTTGTCACTCGACACCCATCCGGTTTCCTGACTGCCCTCCTCGATCCACGACCTCCCTGCTCGGACCCAGACCACGCTGCCCTGCTCTTGCCTGCCCACGAACTGCCTCTTCACCTTGCCCCCTTGGATAATGACAAAAGATACAACCAACATTTACAGACAACAACCCTTGGTAACATTTACATTATTAATCTTACACATTGTCAACACTCACTCACTTTGAGTAGCATACACACGCCACGTATTCATCAAAGGTTTCAAATAAACCTTGTAAACCGGAGTCCTGCCCTGGTTGTCGCCTCCTTCCCTTCTCTGATACATAACATGTGACATGCTTCCATCCACATTACTTCAACTTATAAGCACTTATTTATTGGTGTTGTTTAAAGCTACCTGGGCTTTGCTTTTATCATGCCTGCGCCTGGCTTGCTCTCGGTGTGTAACATGTTTCGCTTTGTCCTCCAGTGATAATGCTACATGATAATGATACTTAAGATACAAAGAAATGTAGTTTATTTTGCCGTAATATAGGTGATCATTATTGTTCCACTCTGCATATGGAGACACATAATTAGTTGCTGGTTGCTTGAGGAGGATCTGCGTTTGTGATCGGCATTAGAAGGCAATGACCAATAACATACTGAGACTCTCTGCCTCTAGATTTGCCCAAAAATCAGCTCGTATTCTTCGTCTCCAAAATCACATGGTCGGCATTCTGTCAAGCGGTGAAAAGCGGTGCATCATGGAAGACGCAAGAGGTTGTTGTGATTTTGAGCGGGCCCATGTCCCCTAAAGCAGTGGTCCCCAACCACAAGAAATTAAAACAAAAACAACAAAAAAAACATTTTTTTTTTTTATTTTTTTTTTTTTTAAATCAACATAAAAAACACAATATATACATTATATATCAATACAGTCTGCAGGGATACAGTCCGTAAGCACACATGATTGTATTTCTTTATGAAATACAATCATGAAAGATCTCGCAATACTTTTTGCGAGATCTCACAAAAGGTTTTTTTTCTATGTCAGTGGACCGGAAGTAAAACAGACTCAGCGATGGTAGACTCCGTAGAAAAGTGCTATACAAGTATAACCCATTTACCATTTTACTCATCACCAGCTGACAACAGGCTAGCTGATTGCTAGTTGACGACTGGCACCTTCATCACTAGCTGACACTCTGTGCGCTAATCACTAGCTGAAAACCGGTGCGCGGATTGACAACTGGTGCGCTAATCACTAGCTAAAAATAAAAACCTAACACGCTAATCGCTAGCTGGCAACAAGTGCCTAATCAATAGCTGAAAACAAACACACTAATCGCTAGCTTACAACTGTTGCGTTAATCGCTAGCTGTCAGCTTGTGCGCTAATAAACTCCTTGCCACTGCTATTTCTAAACTTCTACAGGGTGTTATAGGGTTGTACGGTATACCGGTACTAGTATAGTATCGCGGTACTAATGAATCAAAAATGGTACTATACTCTGTTTGAAAAGTACCAATGTATTTATTTTTTTAAAGGGCATGGCGGCGCGCCGTCACGTCATGATGGGTTTACGAGCAGACGAGCATGTTCGGCAGTGCACAATCACGGAGTACTTACAAGCAGACACAGTGTGTAGACAGAAAAGGGAGAACGGACACAGTTTGGCCTAAAAACTGACGATAAAGGTGAAGTTATAACACTGAAAGGCCCTCAGGAGGAGGTGCTTTAAGACATGGCTAGCTAGCTAGCAGCGAACATCCATCCGTTACTTCTAAATGACTAATCCTCGCCTCCATGGCGACAAAGTAAGTTTCTTACAAGTATCATCCCTGCAGGACGAGGAATTGCTAAACTTGTTTCGCTACACACCATATGAGGATACAATAGCGGCATCACCACTAACAAAAGCTAGCGTGTCTGAATGTAAACAAATGCCAGGGGTGGATCTACACCTGACATCCACTGTAATGATACTAAGTACAATAGCGTATCTAGTCGATACTACTATATTACATCGATATTTTTTATCGTCACAAGATCTTTTTTTCTTTAAAAAAAAAAAAAATATGTTTATAAACTCAGTAAATACGTCCCTGGACACATGAGGACTTTGTATATGACCAATATATGATCCTGTAACTACTTGGTATCGGATCGATACCTACATTTGTGGTATTATCCAAAACGAATGTAAAGTATTAAACACTGGAAGAATAAGTGATTATTACATTTTAACAGAAGTGTAGATAGAACATGTTGAAACAGAAAATAAGCAGATAATAACAGTCAATAAACAAGTAGATTAATAATCAATTTTTAAAGCTTGTCCTCTATAATTTTGACAAAATAATAGAATAGGAACTGACACAATATGTTACTGCATATGTCAGCAGACTAAATTAGGAGCCTTTGTTTGTTTATTTACCAATAAAAGACAAGTTGTCTTGTATTTTCACTATTTTATTTAACGATTGATTTTACATTTGACTAAAAGACAGGGGGTAAACCAAAAGTGTGGTCAATATGGCGACAGTTTGAGTTTAGAACACATGTTTATGCTGTTAGCGCTAACAGCATGATTCCAAAGTGATGACAATGCGAGTCATTCATACAAGCAAAATCATTTCTTGATGATCTGTTATGATGAAGAAACACAAAGCTATGCAATGTGTTCCTAATACTGGATACTTCTGGTAGTAAATTACACATAGGCCAGTAACTTGTTCCCTAACAACAACAACAACATTCTCAGAAGGTGAAAATGTTTAAACGGGGGAAGGCACCAGCTTGGTAGTCACCCTGTGGTATTCAAACCATTTTTAGCACAGCTCATTGTTTTCTGGCTGGAAGCCAAGACTTAGCCAGCATTTCCTTAAAAGGCTCACATGTGCTTTGATTTGAAACATCTATGAAAAGCTTTTCAGGGCGCAGTAAAAAAAAAATAAAAAAATCACTTTTTTCCCCCCAATTACAGGTATCAACAAATATGGTTGTTTATTGACATGTTTACTGTTTGCCTCGATCATTTATTTATTTTATTTTTTCATTTTTTATTAATCAGTCCAACAAAATAACACACAATAATACCATAATAATACAATTACAATTCCGAAACCAAACCCGGCCCAGCAACATTCAGAATAGCAATCAACAGAGCAATTGAGAGGACACACAAACGTGACACTAGACAATCCAAAAGTAGTCAAACAAAAATGAATAATATCAACAAACAGTATCAATATTAATAAGAATTCCAACATAGCAGTGATTAGAAATCCCTCATTCACATTATCATCACGGCCATTTATAAAAAATCAAATAAAAACATGAAAAAAAATTAAGAATAGTGTCACAGTGGCTTATACTAAGCTTGACAACACATTGCGTTCAATATTTTCCACCAAGACAAAATAAGTCATATTTTAGGTTCATTTAATAGTTAAAACAAATGTAAATAATGGGTCCCATTATCCTCATTATTGTCTAAACCAGGGGTCAGCAACCTTTACCACTCAAAGAGCCATTTTGACAAGTTTCACAAATTAAAGAAAACAGTGGGAGCCACAATACTCTTTTTAAAATCTAAAATGAAATAACACTGCATAAATAGCTTTTTCTGCTTTGTGCTATGTTTTAACCAGGAGTCTCAGATACACGCCCCGGCCCTCACCTTTATACTAAAATTTAATGTCAGTGCGGCCCGCGAGTTTATATGACTGGCGCTTGTTAGCGTCATACTTGCCATCCCTCCAAATTTTTCCAGGTAACGTCCGAATCCTGGGGCGTGACGGAACTGTTTTCAGCGCCCTTAACAGCCTGCACTAACAGCGTACCCACTCGGCCGCATGTTGTATGCAGATTCTGCTATAACACGTAAGCGACAGCAAGGCATACTTGTTCAACAGCCACACAGCTTACACTGACGGGGGCCGTATAAAACAACTTTAACACTGTTACGTTACAAATATGCGCCACACTGTGAACCCACACCAAAAAAGAATGACAAACACATTTCTGGAGAACATCCACACTGTAACACAACATAAACACAACAAAACAAATACCCAGAATCCCATGTAACCCTAACTCTTCCGGTCTACATTATACACCCCCGCTACCACCAAACCCCGCCCACCTCAACCGACGCACGGAGGGGGGGGGGGTTTGATGTGTGGGGGGGTTTGGTGTAGCGGGGGTGTATAATGTAGACCGGAAGAGTTAGGGCTGCATGGGATTCTGGGTATTTGTTGTGTTGTGTTTATGTTGTGTTACGGTGCGGAGGTTCTCCAGAAATGTGTTTGTCATTCTTTTTTGGTGTGGGTTCACAGTGTGGCGCATATTTGTAACGTAACAGTGTTAAAGTTGTTCTATATGGCTACCGTCAGTGTAAGCTGTGTGGCTATTGACCAAGCATGCCTTGCTGTCTCTTAAATGTTCAAGTAAAAGCTTCATATAAGATGTGGCCGGGCTGGCACACTGTTTGAACAGGCTATAGAGGATAACAAATTCAATTCAATTAGGGCATGCCCTCAATCTAATAGTTAGGGCAAAATTTAGAGAATATTAGCCCCGGGAGATTCCTAGGGGAGGGAGATTTCTAGGGGAGGCACTGAGATCCGTGAGTTAGGGATGGGCGATACCACACTTTTAGGATTCGATACGATACCGATACTTTTTCTTGCATTTTCATCGATACCGATACCGATACCGATACCATAAATTTCTTATTGGCAATTTTTGTCAGTCAAAAATATTATTACTATTGTTATTATTTAAGACAAATCACAAGACAAATACAGACCATTTATACCACATTTATTATGGTCAATATATAATAAAAGTAACATTAAAATAAATAACATAAATATGAAAAATAAATTAAATATAAACAAAAATATACACATTTTCACTTTTCTTATTTCTCAAAAAAAAGTATTGGTAGAAAAAGCTTTAAAAAACAATTATTCATAGCAATGTTATGTTTCAAACCTCTTTGTGGAAGTAAACTTATAACACTTCTCTGAAGCAAAGTCAATAATTTCCTTATCACAATAAACTAGGATTTCCTTGTCCTATAAACCTGCATACGAAAGACAGTTCCCTGAGAAAATGAACTTGGAAAAATTATCTACAAAAATGTCTGACACCATCACACCTTTAGTGTACTCGAGATATGTCGTCACACGTCACACTGTACTGAAGTCTCAGATTGCTGTTCAGGAAAAGTAACAACACTGTCGGCTGGCTGTGTGTGTGTTGCATGTTGACGGCGTTCATTCGCTGTCTCCTGTGACGTGACTGGGCCAGCTCTATACTCTGCCAGGTACAGGGGTGTCCCAGCACATAGTAAGTTAAGTAAGTAATCAAAAACATCTGAAAGTGATGCTCGCACCCCCCACACGCCGTTTTTTGGTTTATATCAATACTTTTTTCAGAAAAGTGATGCCAAATGAGTAGCGTGTGAGTATCGATATATCGATACCACAGGATCGATACGCACATCCCTACCGTGAGTCTCCTGGGAAAATCGGGAGGGTCAGCCAGTATGCAGCTGAGCCGCATCAGAGTGGTCAAAGAGCCGCATGCGGCTCCGGAGCCGCGGGTTGCCGACCCCTGGTCTAAACTAAATGCAGTTTTTTCTACTGACATCATCTCCATAGCGTGTGTATGCCAGTAAGTATGAGTTGGACTGTCAACATCTTGTCACGGCGCGGTCTCGAACCCCCAATTCTCCCGCAGCAAGATCCTTCAACACTCTGTCTGGCAGCATGCCAGGACACGCCCCAGCACGCGCTGAACGCATCACGCCAACGGTTCGCCGCAGCTGCAGATTGTCAGTGATCAGCGCACCTGGCAGCAATCAGGAGGACAGCATAAAGACCAGTCGCTCCGAGGAACCTACGCCAGAACGTCGTTAACGCTCTGTAGTAAGCATTACGTCTCTGCCTTCCCTCTTGTTGTCCTCGCCCTTGTTCTCCGTGTCCTTTTGTCTTTTTTGACTCATGTCCCTTGTCTTCCTCGCAGCACCTGCCTTGTTCGTGTGCTCGAGCTCTGTGCCTCGACCTCCATCCGGATTTTGGACTGCCTCCCTCGATCCTCGACCCTTGCCTGGACACGGACCTTGTCGCTTCTCTCCTGCCCTCGACCTCCTGCCTGTCCCCGGACTTCCTTTGTGCCTCGCCCTCTTGGACTGACGAAGAATTCATCCATCACGCACGTACAACATCATCTGGTATTATTTACACGGTTAATTCCACACTTAGTCCTGCAACCAACACATAGAGTAGCATACACCTCCAACACAATCATCAAAGGTTACAATAAACCTGGTAACCTGAGGTTCTTCGTGGTGTCTTCTCCTTCCACCCCTCACGTACATAACACATCTATCCATTTTTTTTAAATATTACCCTTTTTGTTATGATGCATATTGAAATAAATGCATTTTTACTCTTTGATGACACGTTACTAAATTGATGCAGATCACCAAGAATACAATTTAATAATAATAATAATAATAATAATTTATAATCAAGTATCAAAAACACAAAACTCTCAACTTTGTAGCCAGAAAATATCCATTGACTAATGACTCATCTTTGAAATAGAGAAGCTTGACTGTGCTTAATACATCTTCCTGTGGGTAGCCATACAAAAGGCCTTTTGAGTTCACAACTGGATCATATATGGTTTCCAGCTGCTCCAACAGTTGCAGCTTTCTTTTTTTTTCATTAGCTTCTGAGTATTTTATTGATTATTAATACATGTTCATGACCACCTCAAATGACTCCATGTGGAAGTGTTTATGTGCATGTTGACAGGGTAACATCAGTCCACAAGTCAAAGCATATGCAGATTGCCCAGCAGGTGGCGTTGTAAAGAGACCAGTGTCGCCAATCAGAAGCCCAGAGAATATAATATCCGAAAAGAGCACTAACACAACAAAAAGTGTGAACTGATGAATATGACACTCCAAAGAACAAGAAACGCAGTTGATGGCTGGATGGATGGAGCGATACTAGGGGTGCTCCAAAAAATGTATCTATTTGGTCGTATTGTTTCTAGCCTCATGCTCACCAATTGGTCATGGAGAGGTGGCATATTCAAACAAATGAAGCATTATGGAATTAAGAGGACATGTGTGGACAGTGCTGAGTTTGTCAATTAAATACAAAACCCAAAACCAGTGAAGTTGGCACATTGTGTAAATGGTAAATAAAAACAGAATACAATGATTTGCAAATCCTTTTCAAACTATATTCAATTGAATAGACTGCAAAGACAAGATACAGTATGTAACGTTTGAACTGGAAAACGTTGTTATTTTTTGCAAATATTAGCTCACTTGGAATTTGATGCCTGCAACCATACTTGCCAACCCTCCCGATTTTCCGGGAGACTCCCGAATTTCAGTGCCCCTCCCGAAAATCTCCCGGGGCAACCATTCTCCTGATTTTCACACGGACAACAATATTAAGGGCGTGCCGTGATGGCACTGTCTTTAGCGTCCTCTACAACACTTTTTCACCATACAAACAGCGTGCCGGCCCAGTCACATGTTGTATGCGGCTTCTGCTTACACACGAAAGTGACTGCAAGACATACTTGATTAACAGCCATACAGGTCACACTGAGGGTGGAAGTATAAACAACTTTAACACTGTTACAAATATGCGCCACACTGTGAACCCCCAATATACACCCCGCTGCCGCCCCCCCCCTCCCCCCCCTCCCCCCCCCCCCCAACCCCCCATCTCCCGAATTCAAAGGTCTCAAGGTTGGCAAGTATGCCTGCAACATGTTTCAAAAAAGCTGGCACAAGTGGCAAAAAGACTGAGAAAGTTGAGGAATGCTCATCAAACACTTATTTGAAACATCCCACAGGTGAACAGGATAATTGGGAACAGGTGGGTGCCAGGATTGGGTATAAAAGCAGCTTCCATGAAATGCTCAGTCATTCACAAACAAGGATGGGGCGAGGGTCACCACTTTGTGAACGAATGCGTGAGCAAATTGTCGAACAGCATAACAACATTTCTCAACGAGCTTTCGCAAGGAATTTAGGGATGTCACCATCTACGGTCCGTAATATCATCAAACGGTTGGTGTACCCCGCCTTCCACCCGAATGCAGCTGAGATAGGCTCCAGCACCCCCCGCAACTCCAAAAGGGACAAGCGGTAGAAAATGGATGGATCAGTGGGTTCAGAGAATCTGGAGAAATCACTGCACGTAAGCGGTGATATTACGGACCTTCAATCCCTCAGGCGGTACTGCATCAAAAACAGACATCAGTGTGTAAAGGATATCACCACATGGGCTCAGGAACACTTCAGAAAACCACTGTCAGTAACTACAGTTGGTCACTACATCTGTAAGTGCAAGTTAAAACTCTACTATTCAAAGCCAAAGCTATTTATCAATAACACCCGGAAACGCCGCCTGCTTCGCTGGGCTCGAGCTCATCTAAGATGGACTGATGCAAAGTGGAAAAGTGTTCTGTGGTCTGACGATTCCACATTTCAAATTGTTTTTGGAAACTGAGGACGTTGTGTCCTCCGGAACAAAGAGGAAAAGAACCATCCGGATTGTTGTAGGCGCAAAGTTCAAAAGCCAGCATCTGTGATGGTATGGAGGTGTATTAGTGCCCAAGACATGGGTAACTTACACATCTGTGAACGCACCATTAATGCTGAAAGGTACATACAGGTTTTGGAGCAACATATGTTGACATCCAAGCAACGTTATCATGGACGCCCCTGCTTATTTCAGCAAGACAATGCCAAGCCACGTGTTACAACAGCATGGCTTCATCGTAAAAGAGTGTGGGTACTAGACTGGCCTGCCTTTAGTCCAGACCTGTCTCCCATTGAAAATATTTGGTGCATTATGAAGCCTAAAATACCACAACGGAGACCCCGGACTGTTCAACAACTTAAGCTGTACATCAAGCAAGAATGGGAAAGAATTCCACCTGAAAAGCTTCAAAAATTGGTCTCCTCAGTTCCCAAACGTTTACTAAGTGTTGTTAAAAGGAAAGGCCATGTAACACAGTGGTAAAAATGCCCCTGTGCCAACTTTTTTGCAATGTGTTGCTGCTAAGTTAATGATTATTTGCTAAAAAAAAATGTAGTTTCTCAGTTCGAACATTAAATATCTTGTCTTTGCAGTCTATTCAATTGAATATACGTTGAAAAGGATTTGCAAATCATTGTATTCTGTTTTTATTTACAATTTACACAATGTGCCAACTTCACTGGTTTTGGGTTTTGTAAATCCCAGGTCATTTTCAGAGCATGTGCAGTCTGGGATGACCTCAAATCGTCTGAGCTGTCCTTCACCCAAGGTATAGATGTCAGATTCCCAGTGCGGCGCGACTGTAACAGCAAACGGCTGTTTTGCCTTTTTCATTGGATATGTTTACAAAAAAGCTCTTCCCAGATGTCAGGCCTCCAAAGAGCAATCGATAAGAGCATGCTTTCCTTGCAGGGCCCAGATCGCACCACAGAAGACAGAGAGAGAGCTTTACCAGCTAAAGACACCCAGGGAATTCTAAGCTATGCGTTTACATCGGAAAATCGGCTTTCAGGGCTGGTATGAACGAGATCACACTTCCACCGAAATGTCAAAAATCCAGTAAAAAATGTGTAGGATTTACTAGTTTTACTGTTACATTTTACTATAGTTAAGGGTCACATATTATACTATTTTTCAACAATTGAAAAAGGTCTGAGAGGGCAAAGCGTATTGTCCAAAATCTATATTTGATGCTGTTATTTAGACATTTAAAAAGTGCTTTTTGAGAGGCCAACTGGGAACCTGCTGTTTTGTGTGTCTGTAGCTTTAATGCCAATGAGCTTGTCCACATCTCCAAGAAGCTTTGCAGAAACAGTAATCCCTCGTTTATTGCATATAATTGATTCCAGGGGTGACTGTGGTAAATTATTTTTTGCGAAGTAGGATTTACTGTATCTAAATCAAAAATGTTTAATTGTTTAAGCATAAAAAAACTTTCAAAACATTTTTTTTACATTTTTGGCCCTAGTGTGTGAATGTGAGTGTCACTGTTGTCTGTCTATCTGTGTTGGCCCTGCAATGAGGTGGCGACTCGTTCAGGGTGTACCCCGCCTTCCGCCCGAATGCAGCTGAGATAGGCTCCAGCACCCCCCGCCATCCCGAAAGGGACAAGCGGGGGGAAATTAATGGATGGATGGATTATTACAGCCCTCTAGACATGAACTACCACCCATATAAAATACCACCCATATATAGTCGTCCCTCGCTATACAGCAAATAAATAAAAATAAAAATTATTAAAGCATATTTTACATGTTTTTGGCCTAAGTTATACTACCGTAGTTTCCGGACCCTAGGGCGCACCGGATTATAAGGCGCACTGACGATGAGTGGGTCTAGTCAGGTCTATTTTCATACAAAAGGCGCACCGGGGTGCATTAAAGGAGTCGTATTATTATTTATTTTTTCTAAATGGAAAACACTTCCTTGTGGTCTACATAACATGTAATGGTGGTTCTTTGGTCAAAATGTTGCATAGATTATGTTTTACAGATCATCTTCAAGCCGCTTTCTGACAGTCGCTTCAGGATGCACCGTTTTGTGGGCGGTCTTATTTACAACTCACTACATCGGTATGTTTTAACGCTTTCATGGCGAGTTTACTGACAGATTTAAGTAAGAACTTTACACTACTTTATATTCAAAATGGCAACAGCAGAGGATGAATGTCCCATAACAAAAAAAAGAAGAAGCTTATCGACTATGGTGTCGGCAGGGACTACAAAGGCGGACTCGCGCAAATTTTCAGGATTCATGCAGATCCCAAATACAGATCAGCAGGTACCGGAAGGTAAGAAAAGTTACTTTGGCATGATATTGCAAATCAAAACGCCAGACAATATGTCTTACCTTATACATATTGTGGTGTGTTGTCAAAGGCAACACACCACTGTATTGCCTATGATGCGAGCGATCTCAAAAAAACAACAGAGACGGCGTAACACTTCATGCTAGCAAGACTGGAATACTGTAAACTATCAACTATCTGTAGCTGTCCCGGTCATAGTGGAGATAAACTCTTTTGAGGCGCATCATTTTCGACATTAATAACACAGCTTCCGGCGTGCGCGATGTGGAACGACGACGCAGACACGCGATGTTAACACGGAATGTTAACACGGAATGTTAACACAGCTACAGATCGTAGCTGCGACTGTCAAGTTGGCCCAGCGTTTTGCAGAAAAAAACCCATGGTTCCAACACCTGGAAGCCCCGTTCTAACTTCGAGGAATTTACCTAGGATGTGTCAAAATATTTCCACGTCGTAGCCATGTTGTGGTGTCTGGTTGACGGCCATAGCAATGACTATTGGAGGATTCTCCTGGCTACCGTTGAATACTGTAACCTACAGTAGAACAGTCAAGGCTCCTATATTGGCTGAAACAAGTGTAAAGGTGGGTGTTATTTCATGTTTACAGGGCTATAGTAATGTTAAAAAAAATGTAGAAAAAAAGGTAGTCGTAAAGGTTTTTTTTTTTTTTTTCAGTTGTAAAAGGTGCCAGCAAGTTTGGCTGTGCGATTGTATGTCATGTAAACCAGTGGTCCCCAACCACCGGTGCCGCGACCTGGGTACCGGTCCGCGGACCGATTGGTACCAGGGGCCGCGCAAGAAATTATATATATATAATATATATATATATATAATTAATATATATATATATATATATATATATATATTTTTTTTTTTTTTTTTTTTAATTAAATCAACATAAAAAACACAAATATATACGTTATAGATCAATACTGTCTGCAGGGATACAGTCCGTAAGCACACATGATTGTATTTCTTTATGAAAAAAAAAAATGAAAAAAAGAAGAAAAAAATTCCACCCCCCCCCCGTGGGACAAATTTTCAAGCGTTGACCGGCTCCCCAGCTACAAAAAGGTTGGGACCACTGATGTAAATCCTTACTCCCTGATACCCTGAAGCTCAGGTGTCCAACTCAAGGCCCTCTGGGGCCAGGTCTGGCCTGCACACTTCATTTAATGTGGCCTGCGACCCCTGAAAATAATGTGCGTCAAAAAGCACTTCTTCTATATTGCTAAATGTATTTGTTTGTCAATTGCATATTTTCCTAAACTTATAATTATTTGATCATGCAGCACATACTTCAAACATTTTTTTGTTATCAAAATATAAATACCTAAATTAAGGTTGCCACGATACAACTTTTTCATTTACAAAACGATACCGTTATTGGCGTATTGGCCGATAACAATATTAACCCGTTAAAATATTCGCACAAATAAAAGGACATGCTTGTTTTGT
This sequence comes from Entelurus aequoreus, assembly GCF_033978785.1. Taxonomy (NCBI): domain Eukaryota; kingdom Metazoa; phylum Chordata; class Actinopteri; order Syngnathiformes; family Syngnathidae; genus Entelurus; species Entelurus aequoreus. The sequence continues at coordinate 22,317,804 of NC_084753.1, read as the reverse complement.
AGTGTGGAATGTTAGAAAAGGTTTGATCAAGCAACATGTGTCAAACTGAGAACATGGTAGTTATTCAAAATACTAACTTATTTATTGATAACAGACCTATGCTATCTTTAACTTGAAGTAGAGTGGCAATTGTTTTTTACCTAGTAGCCACTATAATTCATGAGGCAGTACGATGAATGATGCAGACACGTTTGTTATTGGATCTAATACGTTCGGTAGACTTTGTATGTGTAAGTAATATGCAACTATAGTTGTTTGATACGTGTGTATATTGACACAATGAAAAAATATAATACATATGAGACAATTATACATTTCCACTCATGTAGAGTATATAATCACCCTTTGAGTGCAGCCTTAATTGGGATGTGACCCTTAATGAAACGAGTTTGACGACAACTTGACAGCCAGAGCTTTTAGCTCATTGATTTGCACTCTCGACTTACTGTAACTCTCATTCAGTCGGGATTTGTGGTCTCCGGTTCGAGTCCAGTGAGTGCAGGGTTATGACCACTGTTATGCAATGTTGACAGAACATTAAAAATAAAACAGATTTTATTTAATTATATTTTCAAGAAAAACATTTTTATTGTAGTCATATTCGCTTGAAGACATAAATATCTTATTGGACCTGTAACCATTTTGATACAGCATAATCTCAAAATTCCTTTCTGAAGTATGCATGCATACCACATCCCTTGCAGCTCATATATGCTCCGAGAAAGCTGTAGCCTGAAATTAGTATTCCAGGGAAAGGCCTTATTTTATTTGCTGCACGGAAACGGGCACTCAGGCAGCCTTCAGCAGAGTTCTTTGGAAGCGCTGCAACGCTTACAGTAGGCCATTATCTATGACGCAATCAAAACTCTCTCTGTCTCTGTGATGTACTTCGTAGTAAAAATCATTCCAGGCGTCTTGTTGACGTCCAAAGCATTTAATGTTTCATATTCATACTCGTGAGGACGTCTATAATTTATCTAGACGATTATTTTGCCACCTTTTGCTGTCAAAATGCAGCTGGAGGGCAGTGAACATGTAAGCAGAAAGCATGCGCTTGTCGAGAGTAGGCATTTAAGGTAAACGCCACTATTAAAAGTGACGGTTTTTAAAACCACTAAAATGTGTCTTCTTATTGACCGTATGGTATAAGAAAAAAAAAGTAATTGTTTCATTCATCCATCCATCCCATCTTCTTCCGCTGTTCCGAGGTCGGGTAGCGGGGGCAGCAGCCTAAGCAGGGAAGCCCCAGACTTTCCTCTCCCCAGCCACTTCGTCCAGCTCAGATTGTTCGACGCTAAGTGTTCATTTAGCTGCTGTGCAACAATTTATTCGAGGATTTTTGAGATAAAGGGAAGGTGGGACACGCGCCGGTAGTTTACCATGAGGTTAGGTCTTTTGAGCAGAGGATGAATAACCGCTTTTTGAATGCTAAGGGAACAGTACCAGAGGAAAGTGATAAGTTAATTATATTTAGCATTGAAGGTCCCTAATATTACAAAACGGCTGCTTGATAAGTTTCCCATGAAGTGGGGTCAAATAAACATGTTGTTTATTTTGTCCCATTTATACATCGCAGGAGTTCCTCTAATGTTATTTCTTCAAAAAGAGAAAGATTATTTTGGAGGGCAATATCCGTCATACATACATTCGTATCAGCATTAATAGAACTCAATTGGAGCTTGGACGTGTTATCTTTAATCTCTTTTCTAATGAGTTCATATTTCTTAGTTTTCTACATGATAGTTGAAGAGCTCTGGTTTCTTCTGTAAACCAGGGGGTACACCTTTTTTAGCTTTAGCGGTGCTATACTATCAATGGCATTGCGCAGGACATTGTTGAAGTTGTTAGTGAGGTTATTGTTAGAGCCCACATAATTTAGGAATGTGCTATTATGAGGGCAGTAGACCAGCAAGAGTCATAGTTGTGACCGCATTAATTTTGTGTCTGTTAAAGCAGTGGTTCTCAACCTTTTTTCAGTGATGTACCCCATGTGAACTTTTTTTTTAATTCAAGTACCCCCTAATCAGAGCAAAGCATTTTTGGTTGTAAAAAAGAGATAAGAAGTAAAATACAGCATTATGTCTAGAAATGTCAGATAATATCGGCCTGCCTATATTATCGGCCGATAAATGCGTTAAAATGTAATATCGGAAATTATCTGTATCGTTTTTTTTATTATCGGTATCGTTTTTTTTTTTTTTTTTTTTTTTATTAAATCAACATAAAAAACACAAGATACACTTACAATTAGTGCACCAACCCAAAAAAACCTTCCTCCCCCATTCACACTCATTCACACAAAAGGGTTGTTTCTTTCTGTTATTAATATTATGGTTCCTACATTATATATCAATATATATCAATACAGTCTGCAAGGGATACAGTCCGTAAGCACACATGATTGTGCGTGCTGCTGGTCCACTAATAGTACTAACCTTTAACAGTTAATTTTACTAATTTTCATTAATTACTAGTTTCAATGTAACTGTTTTTATATTGTTTTACTTTCTTTTTTATTCAAGAAAATGTTTTTAATTTATTTATCTTATTTTATTTATTAATTTTTTTAAAAAAGTACCTTATCTTCACCATACCTGGTTGTCCAAATTAGGCATAATAATGTGTTAATTCCACGACTGTATATATCGGTTGATATCGGTATCGGTAATTAAAGGCCTACTGAAATGATTTGTTTTTTATTTAAACGGGAATAGCAGATCCATTCTATGTGTCATACTTGATCATTTCGCGATATTGCCATATTTTTGCTGAAAGGATTTAGCAGAGAACATCGACGATAAAGTTCGCAACTTTTGGTCGCTGATAAAAAAAGCCTTGCCTGTACCGGAAGTAGCGTGACGTCACAGGTTGAAAGGCTCCTCACATTTCCCCATTGTTTACACCAGCAGCGAGAGTGATTCGGACCGAGAAAGCGACGATTACCCCATTAATTTGAGCGAGGATGAAAGATTCGTGGATGAGGAACGTGAGAGTGAAGGACTAGAGTGCAGTGCAGGACGTATCTTTTTCGCTCTGACCGTAACTTAGGTGCAAGGGCTCATTGAATTCCACACTTTCTCCCGTTTTCTATTGTGGATCACGGATTTGTATTTTAAATCACCTCAGGTACTATATCCTCTTGAAAATGAGAGTCGAGAACGCGAAATGGACATTCACAGTGACTTTTATCTCCACGACAATACATCGGCGAAGCACTTTAGCTACGGAGCTAACGTGATAGCATCGGGCTTAACTGCAGATAGAAACAAAAGAAATAAACCCCTGACTGGAAGGATAGACAGAAAATCAACAATACTATTAAACCATGGACAGGTAACTACACGGTTAATGCTTTCCAGCCTGGCGAGAGCTTAACAATGCTGTTGCTAACGACGCCATTGAAGCAAACTTAGCTACGGGACCTCACAGAGCTATGCTAAAAACATTAGCTATCCACCTTCGCCAGCCAGCCCTCATCTGCTCATCAACACCAGTGCTCACCTGCGTTCCAGCGATCGACGGAGCGACGAAGGACTTCACCCGATCATCGATGCGGTCGGCGGCTAGCGTCGGATAGCGCGTCTGCTATCCAAGTCAAAGTCCTCCTGGTTGTGTTGCTGCAGCCAGCCGCTAATACACCGATCCCACCTACAGCTTTCCTCTTTGCAGTCTTCATTGTTCATTAAACAAATTGCAAAAGATTCACCAACACAGATGTCCAGAATACTGTGGAATTTTGCGATGAAAACAGAGCTTTTTGTATTGAATACAATGGTGTCCGAATACTTCCATTTCAACGATTGACGTCACGCACATACGTCATCATACATAGACGTTTTCAACCGGACGTTTAGCGGGAAATTTAAAATTGCACTTTATAAGTTAACCCGGCTGTATTGGCACGTGTTGCAATGTTAAGATTTCATCATTGATATATAAACTATCAGACTGCGTGGTCGGTAGTAGTGGGTTTCAGTAGGCCTTTAAAGAGTTGGACAATATCGGAATATCGGATATCGGCAAAAAGCCATTATCGGACATCCCTAATTATGTCATCAGTTTCTGATTTATTAAATTGTATAACAGTGCAAAATATTGCTCATTTGTAGTGGTCTTTCTTGAACTATTTGGAAAAAAAGATATAAAAATAACTAAAAATGTGTTGAAAAATAAACAAGTGATTCAATTATAAATAAAGATTTTTACACATAGAAGTAATCATCAACTCAAAGTTCCCTCTTTGGGTATTTTAATAGAGATCCATCTGGATTCATGAACTTAATTATAAACATTTCTTAACAAAAAAATAAATCTTTAACATCAGTATTTATGGAACATGTCCACAAAAAATCTAGCTGTCAACACTGAATATTGCATTGTTGCATTGTTGCATTGTAATGAATGGAATAGCCTACTTGATTTGATGTTCAGTTTATGAACTTACATTCATATTTTGTTGAAGTATTATTCAATAAATATATTTATAAAGGATTTTTGAATTGTTGCTATTTTTAGAATATATAAAAAAAATCTCACGTACCCCTTGGCATACCTTCAAGTACCCCCAGGGGTACGCGTACCCCCATTTGAGAACCACTGTGTTAAAGCATTGGTTATTACTATCTTGTTGACAATGAGTCAGAACTTCAAATTTTTTAAGGTAGTGATCAGACTTTACTTTAGTGTACAGGAGTACCAAAACTTTGGAGGTGGTCACATCCCGGACAAGAACTAGGTCTATCGTAATACCCTTGCATTGCGTGGGTTAATTTATTATTTGTGTAAGACCACAGCTATCAATTATAGTCTGGAGCGTCACACAAGAAGGATCTGACGGGGTATTCATATGGATATTAAAATATCCCATTATGATCATGTTATCTGTGTGCGTCACTAGATCGGCGACAAACTCTGAAAATTCACTGATAAATTCTGAATAAGGAGAGGTAGTTTAGGGCTAAGGTTAAGGTTTTCATTGGATATTAGTGTGACCCCTCCACCCCTTTTAAGGGAATAGTTCATACTTGCCAACCTTGAGACCTCCGATTCCGGGGGGTGGGGTGGGGCGTAGTCGGGGTGGGGCGGGGGCGGGGGCGGGGCGGGGGGTGGTTGGGGGCGGGGGGCGTGGTTGGGGCGTGGTTAAGAGGGGAGGAGTATATTTACAGCTAGAATTCACCAACTCGAGTATTTCATATATATATATATATATATATATATATATATATATATATATATATATATATATATATATATATATATATATATATATATATATGTATATGTATGAAATACTTGACTTTCAGTGAATTCTAGCTATATATATATATATATATATATATATATATATATATATATATATATATATATATATATATATATATATATATATATATATATATATATTTATTTTATTATACATATAAATAAAAGAAATACTTGAATTTCAGTGTTCCGGAGGCTATCCAGTAGATGGCAGTATTGTCCTGTTTAAGAGTGTCACAACATTGCTGTTTACGGCAGACGAACTGCTTTACGGTAGACGAAAACGTGACTGCTGTTGTTGTGTGTTGTTACCGCGCTGGGAGGACGTTAATTAAACTGCCTAACAATAAACCCACATAAGAAACCAAGAACTCGCCCTCGATTATTCTACAGTTATAACGTGATTGGGCAGGCACGCGTTTATATTGTGGGAAAGCGGACGTGAAAACAGACTGTCGCCGCTGTCCCCACTCAGGTCCGCATTGAGCTGGAGGGGGCGTGGCCTCCAGCTCCGGCTGAATTCCGGGAGTTTATCGGGAGAAAATTTCTTCCGGGAGGTTATCGGGAGAGGCGCTGAATTCCGGGAGTCTCCCGGTAAAACCGGGAGTGTTGGCAAGTATGAGTTAGGTGGAGATGCCTAGTTAAGCGGGAAAAATTTATCTAGTTTTAGCCAAGTTTTGCTGAGACCAATGACGTTAAGATTGTTGTCTCTAATAAATGATAAATAAATGATAAATGGGTTATACTTGTATAGCGCTTTTCTACCTTCAAGGTACTCAAAGCGCTTTGACAGTATTTCCACATTCACCCATTCACACACACATTCACACACTGATGGAGGGAGCTGCCATGCAAGGCACTACCAGCACCCATCAGGAGCAAGGGTGAAGTGTCTTGCCCAAGGACACAACGGACGTGACTAGGAAGGTAGAAGGTGGGGATTGGACCCCAGTAACCAGCAACCCTCCGATTGCTGGCACGGCCACTCTACCAACTTCGCCACGCCGTCCCCAATGAGCTCATTAACTAATAATGTTTTGGGAGACAATGATTTGATGTTTAAAAAGCCCATAATATAGGTAGTGGGCTGTTTTGAGGCATTTTTGTTAATGGTATCCGTAGTACTGATATTAATAACGTTACAACTATTTTGCATAGTGCGCCTTAAATAACTTCGATCACATATAGGAATTGATATGGTGGTGATCTTGAGAGTATTTGCTTGTTGCTGCAATAGATTTAACGTGACATGATTTGCAACCTCAGTAAAATGCATGTTCACCATTGGCGCAGTCACTACAGAAAAAACATTATGTGAGTTATGTATTATTCTACAAGAAATGCTATAATAATAATAATAATGGATTAGATTTTATATTGCGCTTTTCTATTATTAGATACTCAAAGCGCTCACAGAGAAGTGGGATGCTAGGGTACCAGGAGGTGCAAGCGGTTGGGGAATTGTGTTAGATGTAAATATAAACGGAATACAATAATTTGCAAATACTTTTCAACCCATATTCAATTGAATGCACTACAAAGACAAGATATTTGATGTTCAAACTCATAAACTTTATTTTTATTTTTTTGCAAATAATAACTAACTTAGAATTTCATGGCTGCAACACGTGCCAAAGTAGTTGGGAAAGGGCATGTTCACCACTGTGTTACATGGCCTTTCCTTCTAACAACACTCAGTAAACTTTTGGGAACTGAGGAGACACATTTTTTAAGCTTCTCAGGTGGAATTCTTTCCCATTCTTGCTTGATGTACAGCTTAAGTTGTACATCTGTTTTGGTATTTTAGGCTTCATAATGCACCACACATTTTCAATGGGAGACAGGTCTGGACTACAGGCAGGCCAGTCTAGTACCCGCACTCTTTTACTATGAAGCCACGTTGATGTAACACGTGGCTTGGCATTGTCTTGCTGAAATAAGCAGGGGCGTCCATGGTAACGTTGCTTTGATGGCAACATACAGTATGTTGCTCCAAAACCTGTATGTACCTTTCAGCATTAATGGCGCCTTGACAGATGTGTAAGTTACCCATGCCTTGGGCACTAATACACCCCGCTTTTCAACTTTGCGCCTATAACAATCCGGATTGTTCTTTTCCTCTTTGGTCCGGAGGATACAACGTCCACAGTTTCCAAAAACAATTTGAAATGTGGACTCATCAGACCACAGAATACTTTTCCACTTTGTATCAGTCCATCTAAGATGAGCTCAGGCCCAGCGAAGCCGACGGCGTTTCTGGGTTTTGTTGATAAACGGTTTTCGCCTTGCATAGGAGAGTTTTAACTTGCACTTACAGATGTAGCGACCAATTGTAGTTACTGACAGTGGGTTTCTGAAGTGTTCCTGAGCCCGTGTAGTGATATCCTTTACACACTGATGTCGCTTGTTGATACAGTACAGCCTGAGGGATCGAAGGTCAGGGGCTTACGTGCAGTGATTTCTCCAGATTCTCTGAACCCTTTGATGATATTACGGACCGTAGATGGTGAAATCCCTAAATTCCTTGCAATAGCTGGTTGAGAAAGGTTTTTCTTAAACTGTTCAACAATTTGCTCACGCATTTGTTGACAAAGTGGTGACCCTCGCCCCATCCTTGTTTGTGAATGACTGAGCATTTCATGGAATCTACTTTTATACCCAATCATGGCACCCACCTGTTCCCAATTTGCCTGTTCACCTGTGGGATGTTCACAGGTTTATATTTACATCTAACACAATTTCCCAACTAATATGGAAACAGGGGTTGTATAATGAGATTTGTAAATATTATAATGAGATCTTTGTCATGCTCATTAGCGATCATTTGCGATGTCATCTAAGATGGCGTCGTAGTACAAATTTACTTTTGTTTACCTTCTCATGCCTTGTAAGGTAGCATTACAGCATATATATGAATACATTTGCATAACATATGTATATACTGACTGTATTGTTTGTCTTTTTAGTTTCACCCTTTTGAATGTCATTAAACCTGCTGACAACGCTCATCGGTCTCCAGAGTCGTGACGTAAGAAAGGTGTTCAACAGCTCTTGCATCAGACATGCACCCCTAATGGCACAGTAATGTCTATAAGAGTAAGAGCAAGGGGCAAGGGAAAAGAGCAGGCCCAAGGTGAGGGCAAGGTGGCGGTGTAAGAATGCATAGTGGTGGCATTCCAATGGCTGCAAGAACAGTAGTCAGTTATTAAAATGTGTGCCACTATCATGAAGAGAGGCTGGTGAAAGAGTGCAGCCCAATTTGAGGTGGTCAACGGTTTCCTCCACTTTACACTTTACAGTATTGTTTAGTGTAAAAATGGTGGATTGTATATTTTGCATGCTAATACCTGTAAAACATAAAAGTCTAATGCAGTTTTTGGAATGTCAAACAATAGCCAGTATTTTGAAACCTGGTCTACTTTTATTGACTGCATGTACCTTGTGGAGTGAAAACAAGTGTTATTCTTTGACAGAATATTGGGCAAAGTTAGCGTGTGCAAAAAAAGATGTGTTCTATTTTGAAATGAAGAGTTTGTATATGTTTAGCAAAATGTGTTTTTGAGAAGAAAACTGTCAATTTGGCCAATTGTGTTTTGAAGGTGTGAGTCTGTGTTAAGAGTTTAGAAAAAGTATCTGAAATATGGTTACGCGCTTGTCAGCGATTGAAAAAAACTGTAACATTATCAGTAGTAATTACTGAGTACTTATGACCTTTGTCAGATGCTCATAATTTCTAATTATAAGCATCTGACAAAGGTCAGGTACATTATTGTAATGTGGTTAATACGGTCTAGTAAAATGTGTTATCAGTGGGACATTAAATAGCCTAAATGCAAAAAAACGTGGATGTTCAAAGATTTGTTGTTATTGTTGTTATTTGTTTTTGTAGCAGTATAAATTAAAAGTCACCATAATAGCTGACAACAACAAAGTAAAAAAGACTATTTTGAATTTTGGACAGTTTATACTGACATACACACACACACATATATATATATATATATATATATATATATATATATATATATATATATATATATATATATATATATATATATATATATATATATATATATATATATATATATATATATATATATATATATATATATATATATATATATACATATATATATATATATATATATATATATATATATATATATATATATATATATATATATATATATACATATATATATATATATATATATATATATATATATATATATATATATATATATATATTAGGGGTGTGGGAAAAAATCGATTTGAATATGAATCACGATTCTCACGTTGTGCAATTCAGAATCGATTCTCATTTTTAAAAATATCGATTTTTTTATTTTTTTATTTAAAAAAAAAAAAAACATTTTTCATTAATCAATCCAACAAAACAATACACAGCAATACCATAACAATGCAATCCAATTCCAAAACCAAACCCGACCCAGCAACACTCAGAACTGCAATTAACAGAGCAATGAGAGGAGACACAAACACGACACAGAACAAACCAAAAGTAGTGAAACAAAAATGAATATTATCAACAACAGTATCAACATTAGTAATAATTTCAACAGTAGGCGGGGTACACCCTGGACAAGTCGTCACCTCATCGCAGGGCCAACACAGATAGACAGACAACATTCACACTCACATTCACACACTAGGGACAATTTAGCGTTGCCAATCAACCTATCCCCAGGTGCATGTCTTTGGAGGTGGGAGGAAGCCGGAGTACCCGGAGGGAACCCACGCAGTCACATATATATATATATATATATGTGATGTGCAGTCAGGGGAGGCAGGTGAGGCGGGGCCTCACGTGCCATCATGGAAAGAAAAAAAATTTAAAAAGAAAAAAAAATAATTAAATTGTTATATGTATCTAGTGATTATACTATAAAGTTATTTTCCATTTAACTTCACCAGTTTCAGATTATTTTTATTCAAAATCACTGAATTTTCACATTTGCCGTTCGAAGAGACGGTGCGGTGATCAGCAGCCAGTTGAGGCACGTCACTGCATTGTGCCTCAACATGGATTGCGGACTCGGCTAACTGCTGGCCGCTGTGCAGTGAGACCGTATTGCTATATGAACTATATTATACATTTCCATAGTTTAGTTAGCTGAGGTATATAATGTACAGTGTATTTTGTCAACAACTGTATGTGTGTGACGTATTTCTTGTGCTGAGCAATCATAAAACGGCTGCGAAGACGCACTGGCTGAGGCTCGCAGTAATCCCTCCTCCTGGTGGTAGAGAATGCACCCCCGCCGTAGATTGCACCCCCTGACGGGAGTGTTATATCAACTAAAGCCCACACTTAAACTTTCCACGTGCAAGATTGAATCTATTTAAAAAAGTTATTTAATAAGAAGCCAAAAAGTGCAAAAACAATAATGTTCGTGTTGGAGGAGTTGTGAATGACTGCTTGGCCTCAACATTAGGTACACCTGCAGACTGCAGCACGGATTTCATATTTCATTCAATCACAACTCCTCCAACACGAACATTATTGTTTTTGCACTTTTTGGCTTCTTATTAAATAACTTTTTTAAATAGATTCAATCTTGCACGTGGGAAGTTTAAGTGTGGGCTTTAGTTGATATGACACTCCCGTCAGGGGGTGCATTCTACGGCGGGGGTGCATTAATCCAGCACAACAGCGGCGCATGGACTTCATTTATAAGTAAAGGTAAGACCATAATAAAAAAATTTTAATTAAATGTGTTTTTTTGTGTGCTACAGTTTGTATGTGTAAAGTTAAAGTTAAGTTAAAGTACCAATGATTGTCACACATACACTAGGTGTAATGAAATTCGTCCTCTGCATTTGACCCATTCCCTTGATCACCCCCTGGGAGGTGAGGGGAGCAGTGGGGAGCAGTGGGGAGCAGTGGGCAGCAGCGGCGCCCAATGAACCCATGCATCGCAACGGTAATTCGATAGATCTAGTGCTTGTCAGGGGGTCACCACCTCCAAAGTTATGATACTCCCGTATACTAAAGTAATGTCCGATCATTAGCTTATAACATTTGAAGTTCTGACTCATTGTCAACAAGCTAATGATAATAATAACTGCTATAGCAGTCGCAACATTAATGCTGCCACAACGATGACTCTTGCTGACCTACTGCCTTCGGTAATGGCACCATTCCCAAATTATGTCGGCTCTATTGATAACCTCACTAACAACTTTGACGACGCCCTGCGCGACATCATTAATAGTATAGCACCGCTAAGGCAAAAAAGGGCCCCTAAAAGGCGTACCCCGTGGTTTACAGAAGAAACTAGAGCTCATAAATGATCATGTAGAAAGCTGAACGCAAATGACGTGCGACTAAACTTGAGGTTTTCCATCAAGCATGGAGTGATAGTTTAATAACTTATAAACGCATGCTTACCTTAGCTAAAGCTAAATATTACTCAAATCTCATCCGCCTCAACAAAAACGATCCTAAATTTGTGTTTAGTACAGTAGCATCGCTAACCCAACAAGGGACTCCTCCCAGTAGCTCCACCCACTCGGCAGATGACTTTATGAATTTCTTTAATAAGAAAATTTAACTCATTAGAAAGGAGATTAAAGACAACGCATCCCAGCTACAATAATAATAATAATAATAATAATAATAATAATAATACATTTTATTTATAAGGCGCCTTTCTGGGCACTCAAGGACACCGTACAAAATCACAACAATAAAATCAAATTGGATAAAAAAAACAACAACAACAACAACAAAGAGAAAAGAAAAGATGATTACAATTAATAAGCAGTCAGGAATAGGTGTGTTTTGAGTCTTGATTTGAAGAGGGATATTGAATCTAAGTTGGGAAGGTCTGGTGGTAAAGAGTTCCAAAGATGTGGGGCAGAGCGGCTGAAAGCTCGGGCACCCATGGTGGACAGTTTAAATAAAGGGACAGTGAGATGGATGGATGAAGAGGATCTTAGGGAACGTGAGGGCGTGGCGACATAGATCAGGTCAGAGAGATATGATGGAGAGAGGTTATGGATGGCTTTGAAAGTGAGGAGAATTATTTTAAAGTGGATGCGATGTTTGATGGGTAGCCAGTGGAGTTGCTGCTGAACAGGGGTGATGTGCTGAATTGAAGGGGTTCTGGTGATTATCCGGGCTGCAGAGTTCTGAAGAAGCTGAAGTTTGTGAAGTGACTTGTGAGGGAGACCAAACAGGAGAGAGTTGCAGTTGTCCAGGCGAGAGGTGACCAGGCTATGGACTAGTATGGCAGCAGTATGAGGGGTAAGGGATGGGCGAAGACGATTAATGTTCCGAAGATGAAAGTAAGCAGACCGGGTAATGTTGTTTATGTGGGCTTTAAAGGAGAGTGTGCTGTCGAGGATGACACCCAGACTCTTGACTTGGGAGGAGGGTTAGACAGAGGAATTGCAACAACAAGCTGTTGTTTTTGGCAAGAATGGTTTTTGTACCGACAAGTAAGATTTCAGTTTTATTACTAGTTGAAGGAAATTGGATGAGAACCACTGCTTGAGTTCACTCTGTAAGGGAGGAAGGAGGGAGAGAGGCAGTTGGTTTGGTGGAGATGTAGAGCTGGGTGTCATCCGCATAACAGTGAAAATATATTTTAAATTTACGGAAAATATTGCCCAGGGGAAGAATGTAAATGATAAAAAGCAGGGGACCAAGAACAGAGCCCTGGGGGACACCAGAGGAAACGGGAGATGGAGGGGATTTGAATGAACGGAGTTGAACAAACTGAGTGCGGTCGGAGAGATATGATCTAAACCAGTGAAGGGGTGTGCTTGTGATGCCAATACTGTGCAATCTATGGAGGAGGACAGTGTGTGAAATGGTGTCAGAGGCTGCAGTGAGATCTAAGAGGATTAGGATAGTGAGAAGACTAGAATCAGCTGCCAGGAGGAGATTGTTAGTGATTTTTACTAATGCTGTTTCAGTGCTGTGCAGGGGCAGAAACCAGACTGGAATTGTTCATATAGGTTATTTAACTGTAGGTGGGAGTGAAGTTGGGAGGAGACAGTTTTTTCAAGGATTTTTGAGATGAATGGCAGATTTGAAATTGGACGAAGATTATTAAAATTATTTGGATCTGAGCCTGGTTTTTTCAAAATTGGTGTTATGGCTGCTGTTTTGAAAGCAGAGGGAACAATTCCAGTAGTGAGAGAAGAATGGATGATATTGGTGATGAGGTGGATCAGTGAGGCGAGGCAGACTTTCACCAAAGCAGTAGGGAGGGGATCTAAAAGACAGGTGGATGGCTTGGATCGACGGATAAGTGCAGTGATGTCCAACTGAGAAGGCAGTGAAAAACTAGAAAATGAATGGATGAAGGAGGCAGGGGGTGAACTGGGGTTGAGGAGAAGAAGAAGGAAGTTGTTGGTGAATCTGGGTGATTTTGGAAATAAAAAATTGCATAAGGGAACAACAAAAAGAAGTTGAGGCCATATGAGAGGGAAGTGAGTGCGGAGGATTTGAAATTTTGCCAAGAATAGAAAAAAGTGTCTTGGAGTTGCCTTCATTAGAACTGATTAAAGTTGTGTAGTAGGATGATTTGGTGTTGTTTAGGCAGTCTTTGTAGTGTTGAAGGTGTTGGATGTACATGTCCTTGTGTACAGTGAGACCAGTTTTTTTGTAAAGACGTTCAAGTTGGCGTCTCTTTGTTTTTAACTTGTGGAGTGTGGGAGTAAACCAGGGTGCAGAGTTGGTGAAAGAGACGCTTCTGTTTTTTTCTGGAGCCAGCATGTCCAGTAGATGATGAAGATTATTGTTGTAGTAGGTGACCAGTTCATCGGGAGAGGAAAGAGAGTCACTGTCCGGGAGATTGTCAATGGCGGTGGAAAGAGTGTCAGAGTTGATGTCCTTGATTTTGCGAAAACAGATATTGCAGGGAAAGGTAATTGTAGAAAAACTTAATTTGACAGTAAAAGATACTAGCAGGTGATCGGAGTAAGGTAGTGAATTGGAAGTGGCATTAACATTTACACCTGAACAGCAAACCAAATCAAGTGTGTGTCCTTTACAGTGGGTAGGGAAGTTGATGTTCTGCTGCAGACCAAAGCTTTGAAGACAGGATGAAAAGTCACTGGCGATTGTATTGTTGGTGCTGTCATTGTGAAAATTAAAATCCCCCAGCAGTACAATATTAGGGGAAAGTGAAGAGAGATGAGCAATAAACCTTCCGTTTATTTCGAAAATCCTCGAAAAGATTGTTGCACAACAGCTAAATGAACACTTAGTGTTTTACAATCTCTGTGAACCCTTTCAATCCGGTTTCAGGGAAAATCACTCTACGGAGACAGCCCTCGCAAAAATGACTAATGATCTATTGCTAACGATGGATTCTGATGCAGCACGGTGAAAGAGGGGTTAGTGCGTCTGCCTCACAATACGAAGGTCCTGAGTAGTCGTGAGTTCAATCCCGGCCTCGGGATCTTTCTGTGTGGAGTTTGTATGTCCTCCCCGTGACTGCGTGGGTTCCCTCCGGGTACTCCGGCTTCCTCCCACCTCCAAAGACATGCACCTGGGGATAAGTTGATTGGCAACACTAAATTGGCCCTAGTGTGTGAATGTGAGTGTGAATGTTGTCTGTCTATCTGTGTTGGCCCTGCGATGAGGTGGCGACTTGTCCAGGGTGTACCCCGCCTTCCGCCCGATTGTAGCTGAGATAGGCTCCAGTGGCCCCCACGACCCTGAAGAGAATAAGCGGTAGAAAATGGATGGATGGATGGATGGATTCTGATGCGTCATCTATGTTGCTGCTTCTTGATCTTAGCGCTTCTTTCGATACCGTCGATCATAATATTTTATTAGAGCGTATCAAAACACGTATTGGTATGTCAGACTTAGCCTTGTCTTGGTTTAACTCTTATCTTACTGACAGGATGCAGATTGTCTCCTATAACAATGTGACATCGGACTATGTTAAGGTAACGTGTGGAGTTCCCCAGGGCTCGGTTCTTGGCCCTGCACTCTTTAGCACATACATGCTGCTGCTAGGCGAAATCATACGCAAATACAGTGTTAGCTTTCACTGTTATGCTGATGACACCCAACTCTACATGCCCTTAAAGCTGACCAACACGCCGGATTGTAGTCAGCTGGAGGCGTGTCTTAATGAACTTTTTGCAACTCAACGCCAAGAAAACCACCTTAACATTTGACAACCAAACAATTACACAAGGCGACTCGGTAAAGAATCTGGGTATTATCTTCAACCCAACTCTCTCGTTTGAGTCACACATTAAGAGTGTTTCTAAAACGGCCTTCTTTCATCTCCGTAATATCGCTAAAATTCGTTCCATTTTGTCCACTAGCGACGCTGAGATCATTATTCATGCTTTCGTTACGTCTCGTCTCTATTACTGTAACGTATTATTTTCGGGTCTCCCTATGTCTAGCATTAAAAGATTACAGTTGGTACAAAATGCGGCTGCTAGACTTTTGACAAGAACAAGAAAGTTTGATCATATTATTATAAGATGTGACTTTAAGGTTTTACTACTTATGTATAAAATACTACACGGTCTAGCACCAACCTATCTTGCCGATTGTATTGTACCATATGTCCCGGCAAGAAATCTGCGTTCAAAGAACTCCGGCTTATTAGTGATCCAGAGACCAAAAAAAGTCAGCGGGCTATAGAACGTTTTCTATTCGGGCTCCAGTACTATGGAATGCCCTCCCGGTAACAGTTAGAGATGCCACCTCAGTAGAAGCATTTAAGTCCCATCTTAAAACTCATTTGTATACTTTAGCCTTTAAATAGACCCCCTTTTTAGACTAGTTGATCTGCCGTTTCTTTTCTTTTCTCCATCCATGGCCACAGGTCCGGTGGCCATGGATGAAGTGCGGCTGTCCAGAGTCGGGACCCGGGGTGGACCGCTCGCCTGTGCATCGGTTGGGGACATCTCTGCGCTGCTGACCCGTCTCCGCTCGGGATGGTTTCCTGCTGGCCCCACTATGGACTGGACTTTTACTATTATGTTAGATCCACTATGGACTGGACTTTCACAATACTATGTCAGACCCACTCGACATCCATTGCTTTCGGTCTCCCCTAGATGGGGGGGGGTTACCCACATATGCGGTCCTCTCCAAGGTTTCTCATCGTCATTCACATTGACGTCCCACTGGGGTGAGTTTTCCTTGCCCTTATGTGGGCTTTGTACCGAGGATGTCGTTGTGGCTTGTGCAGCTCTTTGAGACACTTGTGATTTAGGGCTATATAAATAAACATTGATTGATTGATTGATTGATTGATTGATTGATTGATTGATTGATTGATTGATTGATTGAAGTGTTATTAAAATTAATTGTAAATGTGACCTCAGTATTGTTTGTGTAAGCATCTACTTCTGAACCGCTGCACACAAAAGCGTGACCAAAATGAGCAGTTGCCTGGCTATTATTAGTCTGACAAACATACGACATGGTGGCGCTGTTCTTAAACCCCATATATCAGATTAACTTGAAATTTCTCACAAAGTCTCAATGTAAATTTTGGATGTTTAGCCGAATCCGGCATGCTCCTTTCGGGGTTTACCAGGCAACCCCAAAACCAGTGAAGTTGGCACATTGTGTAAATAATAATAATAATAATAATGGATTAGATTTATATAGCGCTTTTCTAGACACTCAAAGCGCTTCACAGAGAAGTGAGAACCCATCATTCATTTTTACAACTCATTCATTCATCATTCATTCTCCGGTGTGAGTGGCACCGGGGGCAAGGGTGAAATGTCCTGCCCAAGGACACAACGGCAGCGATTTTTGGATGGTAAGAGGCGGGGAGCGAACCTGCAACCCTCAGGTTTCTGGCAAGGCCGCTCTACCCACTACGCCATGCCGCCCCTTACCATCATAAATCGTAAATAAAAACAGAATACAATGATTTGCAAATCATTTTCAACCTATATTCAATTGAATAGACTGCAAAGACAAGATACTTAACGTTCGAACTGGAAAACATTGGGTTTTTTTGCAAATATTAACTCATTTGGAATTTGATACCTGCAACATGTTTCAAAAAAGCTGGCACAAGTGGCAAAAAAGACTGAGACAGTTGAGGGATGCTCATCAAAGCCTTTTTGGAACATCCAAAAGGTGAACAGGCTAATTGGGAACAGGTGGGTGCCATGATTGGGTATAAAAGCAGCTTCCATGAAATGCTCAGTCATTCACAAACAAGAATAGGGTGAGGGTCACCACTTTGTGAACAAATGCGTGAGCAAATTGTTTAAGAACAACATTTCTCAAGCAGCTATTGCAAGTAATTTAGGGATTTCACCGTCTACGATCCGTAATATCATCAAAAGGTACAGAGAATCTGGAGAAATCACCGCACGTAAGCGGCAAGGCCGAAAACCAACATTGAATGCCAGTGACCTTAGATCCCTCAGGCTGTACTGCATCAACAAGCGACATCAGTGTGTAAAGGATATCACCACATGGGCTCAAGAACACTTCAAAAAACCACTGTCAGTAACTACAGTTTGTCGCTACATCTGTAAGTGCAAGTTAAAACTCTACTATGCAAAGCAAGAGCCATTTATCAACAACACCCAGAAACACCGCCTGCTTCGCTGGGCCCGAGCTAATCTAAGATGGACTGATGCAAAGTGGAAAAGTATTCTGTGGTCTGACGAGTCCACATTTCAAATTGTTTTTGGAAACTGTGGACGTTGTGTCCTCCAGACCAAAGAGGAAGAAAACCATCCGGATTGTTGTAGGCGCAAAGTTCAAAAGCCTGCATCTGTGATGGTATGGGGGTGTATTAGTGCCCAAGGCATGGGTAGCCTACACATCTGTGAAGGCACCATTAATGCTGAAAGGTACATACAGGTTTTGGAGCAACATATGCTGCCATTCAAGCAACGTTATCATGGACGCCCCTGCTTATTTCAGCAAGGCAATGCTAAGCCACGTGTTACAACAGCGTGACTTCATAGTAAAAGAGTGCGGGTACTAGACTGGCCTGCCTGTAGTCCAGACCTGTCTCCCATTGAAAATGTGTGGCACATTATGAAGCCTAAAATACGACAACGGAGACCCGGACTGTTGAACAACTTAAGCTGTACATCAAGCAAGAATGGGAAATAATTCCACCTGAAAAGCTTCAAAAATTGGTCTTTTCAGTTCCCAAACGTTTACTGAGTGTTGTTAAAAGGAAAGGCCATGTAACACAGTGGTAAAAATGCACTTGTGCCAACTTTTTTGCAATGTGTTGCTGCCATTAAATTGTAAGTTAATGATTATTTGAAGAAGAAAAAAATTACGTTTCTCAGTTCGAACATTAAATATCTTGCCTTTGCAGTCCATTCAATTGAATATAAGTTGAAAAGGATTTGCAAATCATTGTATTCCGTTTTTATTCACGAATTACACAACGTGACAACTTCACTGGTTTTGGGGTTTGTATGTCAAGTTTGAGCAAGATTGGTTCAGGCATCAGGCAGAATGTCTTTGCGACTTTGAGACTTACCAACTAATTCATCGTAAATTATTGACTTTTTGTCTAATAATCATACAACTTTGAAAATATCTGTATTACATGTATGTTTGCATGTATTCCGATGACTTTTGAGAACAACCCAATAGGTGACGCCATATGCTAATAGTCAATGTTATGTGTTGTCTGTTTATATTTACATTAGGAAGAACAACAACTGTGCCGCGGCACACTAGTGTGCCGTGAGATATTGTTTGGTGTGCCGTGGGAAATTATGCAACTTCACCTTATTGGTCCAAAAAATATTTTTTGCAAATCAATAATTAAAATCTGCAGATAATGTGCCGTTGCTTAGTGTCTGTGCTGTGTAAAACTCGGCAGGGTAACCACGTAATACTCCATGTCCGGAGGTGGCAATTGCTTTGTAAAAGTCGGAATGTGTCAGGTGAGACGAGGATGGTTTGTTGTGATCCCAATATGCAGATCACAGCGGGAAGCAGCGTGCAGGTAAAAAGGTATGTAATGCTTAAACCAAAAATGAACAAAAGGGAAAGGAAAAGACAATGGCTATGCAAAACGAAAGTAAAACTGAACTGGCTACAAAGTAAACAGAAACACAATGCTGGACGACAGCAAAAACTTACGGCGTCCAAAAAGTACATCCGTACATGACATGATAATCAACAATGTCCACACAAAGAACGATAGCAACAACGTAAATAGCCTTGCTTGATAACACAAAGCAGGTGCGCGGAATAGCGCTCAAAGGACGACATGAAACTGCTACAGGAAAACACCAACAAAACAGGAAGGGCCACCAAAATAACAGCGCAAGACAATTTGATTGATTGAAACTTGTATTAGTAGATTGCACAGTACAGTACATATTCCGTACAATTGACCTCTAAATGGTGACACCCGAATAAGTTTTTCAACTTGTTTAATTCGGGGTCCACGTTAATCAATTCATGGTAATGGTAACAAGAACTAAAGCACAGGAAAACACCAACAAACTCAAAATAAGGCACGACGACCTGGTGGAGTTTAATTTTTTAACGTTTTCTGCTGGTTGTGTGCCTCCGGATTTTTTCATGAAAAAAAATGTGCCTTGCCTCAAAAACGGTTGCAAAACACTGAGCTCGAAAAGCTAACACACAAGTGAACAAATATATTATCCTTAATAGTTAGGAAAAAAATAAGCATAACTGACTCCATAACAACAGTTTTGCTGAAGTGGCGCAAAGACCTAACAATTGCTAGCGTCCTACAAAATAAAGTTGCAATAGTGGCCATTCTATGGACTATTAAAGGCTTTGCTTTGGATGGAAACTATCCCATGAACTCTGGACAAAAGTGACTCCTTGTCATAAAGAAGATAAATATTTGGAGAGACCCTAAAACAGCAAATGGGGAAGGGGAAAAAATGTTGCTGAAAACAAAGATTGGTAATGAAAACAAGACTAGAATGACAAGCGAGAGGTACAGTATTAATTGTGTGTGGCTACTTTGACAATTAATGTTTGACAAATGGCTCCAGTTTCGTGCTACAGATGCACTCTTACGGCTCACATACTAGCAACATTAAGGGGCTGCTTGCAAAGAAAGGAAGGGCGAAATGTGAAGAGTTTATTTTGCGGCAATGATAAATGGGGTGTTCCAGGAAGTCAGACTTTAGCACAGTGCGCCTGCTGGGAAGTTGGATTTATTTGTGTGAAAGTGTGTGTTGGCCTCTTTGACCACACGCCACCCAGGATGTCCACATGCGTTAGGACGCATGTGCTGTGTGGAAGCACACACACTTTGCCATCATAAATATGTCAAAACGTGTTGTGGGAGGTTTCTTCAGTCTCCTTCAGAGATTCATGAGATCTAACCCATTTTGTAAATTTGAACGCAATCATTTCCACAATGCTAGTATTTGTTCATAGTCAAAAACAATTCTGTTTACACCCAAATTAGGGTTGTACGGTTTACCGGTATTTTAAAGTACCAGTCCTACTGTCGTCGTCACGTCTTGTCATGGCTGATTTACGAACAGAGGAGCATGTTTGGCAGTGCACAATCACAGAGTACTTACAAGCAGACACAGTGTGTGGACAGAAAAGGGAGAACAGACGCATTTTGGCTTAAAAACTAACGATAAAGGTGAAGTTATAACACTGAAACGCCCACCGGAAGAGGTGCTTTAAGACATGGCTAGCTAGCTAGCGGCAAACGTCCATCCGCAGTCTGTAGTGTTTTATCTACTTCTAAATCACTAATCCTCGCCTCCATGGCGACAAATAAAGTAAGTTTCTTACAAGTATCATACCTGCAGGACGAGGAATAGCTAAACATGCTTCACTACACACCGTAGCTCACCGGCGTCAAAATGTAAACAAACGCCATTGGTGGATCTACACCTAACATCCACTGTAATGATACCAAGTACAGGAGCGTATCTAGTCGATACTAATATGATTACGTCAACATTTTTTGGCATCACATCTTCTTTCGTTTTTTTTAAATTTATATTATGTTTATAAACTCAGGAAAAATGTTCCTGGACACATGAGGACTTTGAATATGACCAATGTATGATCCTGTAACGACTTGATATCAGATTGATACCCAAATTTGTGGTATCGTCCAAAACTAATGTAAAGTATCCAAACAACAGAAGAATAAGTGATTATTACATTTCAACAGAAGTGTAAATAGATCATATTAAAAGAGATAGTAAGCAGATAATAACAGTAAATGAACAAGTAGATTAATAATTCATTTTCTATCGCTTGTCCTTAATAATTTTGACGAAATAATAGAATGGAAAATGACACAATATGTTACTGCGTATGTCAGCAGCTAAATTAGGAGCCTTTGTTTGCTTACTCAAAGACTTCTATGGAATTACAAAAAACGAGACTCCGATTTCCCTCGCCCGGACGCGGGTGACCGGGGCCCCCATCTGGAGCCAGGCCCGGAGTTGGGGCACGATGGCGAGCGCCTGGTGGCCGGGCCTGTCCCCATGGCACAGCCCGAAGAGGCAACGTGGGTCCCCCCTCCAATGGGCTCACCACTCATGGGAGGGGCCAAAGAGGTCGGGTGCGTTGAGCTGGGCGGAAGCCGTAGGCAGGGCACTTGGGGGTCCGATCCTCGGCTACATAAACTAGCTCTTGGGACGTGGAACGTCACCTCGCTGGGGGGAAGGAGCCTGAGCTAGTGCGTGAGGTGGAGAAGTTCTGGCTGGATATAGTCGGACTCACTTCGACGCACAGCAAGGGCTCTGGAACCAGTTCTCTCGAGAGGGTTTGGACTCTCTTCCACACTGGCGTTGCAAGCAATGAGAGGCGACAGTCTGGGGTAGCAATCCTTGTTGCCCCCCGGCTCAAAGCCTGAACGTTGGAGTTCAACCCAGTGGACGAGAGGGTAGCTTCCCTCCGCCTTCGGATGTGGGGGACGGGTCCTGACTGTTATTTGTTCTTAGGCCCCAAACAGCAGTTCAGAGTACCCACCCTTTTTGGATACACTCGAGGGAGTACTGGAAAGTGCTCCCCCGGGTGATTCCCTTGTCCTACTGGGGGACTTCAACGCTCATGTTGGCAACGACAGTGAAACCTGGAGAGGCGTGATTGGGAAGAACGGCCGCCCGGATCTGAACCCGAGTGGTGTTTTGTTATTGGACTTTTGTGCTCGTCACAGATTGTCCATAACAAACACCATGTTCAAACATAAGGGTGTCCATATGTGCACTTGGCACCAGGACACCCTAGGCCGCAGTTCCATGATCGACTTTGTAGTTGTGTCATTGGATTTGCGGCCTCATGTTTTGGACACTCGGGTGAAGAGAGGGGCGGAGCTTTCTACCGATCACCACCTAGTGGTGAGTTGGCTGCGATGGTGGGGGAGGATGCCGGACAGACCTGGCAGGCCCAAACGCATTGTGAGGGTCTGCTGGGAATGTCTAGCAGAGTCTCCTGTCAAAGAGAGTTCAATTCCCACCTCCGGAAGAACTTTGAATGAGGGTGGTGCTGGACATCGAGTCCGAGTGGACCATGTTCCGCACCTCTATTGTCGAGGTGGCTGATTGAAGCTGTGGCCGCAAGGTAGTTGGTGCCTGTCGTGACGGTAATCCTGGAACCCGTTGGTGGATACCAGCAGTGAGGGATGCCGTCAAGCTGAAGAAAGAGTCCTATCGGGTTCGTTAGACTCATAGGACTCCAGAGGCAGCGGACAGGTACTGACAGGCCAAGCGGTTTGCGGCTTCAGCAGTCGCAGAGGCAAAAACTCGGACATGGGAGGAGTTCGGGGAAGCCATGGAAAACAACTTCCGGACGGCTTCGAAGCGATTCTGGACCACCATCCGCCGCCTCAGGAAGGGGAAGCGGTGCACTGTCAACACGGTGTTGAACACCATCCTCACCATACACGGGTATGGTGATGATGGTGTTCTGCTGACCTCGACTGCGGATGTTGTGGATCGGTGGAGGGAATACTTCGAAGACCTCCTCAATCCCACCAACACATCTTCCTATGAGAGAGCAGTTCCTGGGGAATCTGTGGTGTGATCTCCTATTTCTGGGACTGAGGTTGCTGAGGTAGTTAAAAAGCTCCTCGGTGGCAAGGCCCCGGGGGTGGATGAGATCTGCCCGGAGTTCCTTAAGGCTCTGGATGCTGTGGGGCTGTCTTGGTTGGCAAGACTCTACAGCATCGCGTGGACATCGGGGGCGGTACCTATGGATTGGCAGATCGAGGTGGTGGTTCCTCTCTTTAAGAAGGGGAACAGGAGGGTGTGTTCCAACTATCGTGGGATCACACTCCTCAGCCTTCCCAGTTAGGTCTATTCAGGTGTACTGGAGAGGAGGCTACGCCGGATAGTCGAACCTCGGATTCAGGAGGAACAGTGTGGTTTTAGTCCTGGTCGTGGAACTGTGGACCAGCTCTATACTCTCAACAGGGTCCTTGAGGGTGCATGGGAGTTTGCCCAACCAGTCTACATGTGTTTTGTGGACTTGGAGAAGGCATTCGACCGTGTCCCTCGGAAGTCCTGTGGGGAGTGCTCAGAGAGTATGGGGTATCGGACTGTCTGATTGTGGCGGTCCGCTCCCTGTACGATCAGTGTCAGAGCTTGGTCCGCATTGCCAGCAGTAAGTTGGACACGTTTCCAGTGAGGGTTGGACTCCGCCAAGGCTGCCCTTTGTCACCAATTCTGTTCATAACTTTTATGGACAGAATTTCTAGGCGCAGTCAGGGCGTTGAGGGGATCTGGTTTGGTGGCTGCAGGGTTAGGTCTCTGCTTTTTGCAGATGATGTGGTCCTGATGGCTTCATCTGGCCAGGATCTTCAGTTCTCACTGGACCGGTTCTCAGCCGAGTGTGAAGCGACTGGGATGAGAATCAGCACCTCCAAGTCCGAGTCCATGGTTCTCGCCCGGAAAAGGGTGGAGTGCCATCTCCGGGTTGGGGAGGAGACCCTGCCCCAAGTGGAGGAGTTCAAGTACCTCTGAGTCTTGTTCACGGGTGAGAGAAGAGTGGATCGTGAGATCGACAGGCGGATCGGTGCGGTGTCTTCAGTAATGCGGACGCTGTATCGGTCCGTTGTGGTGAAGAAGGAGATGAGCCGGAAGGCAAAGCTCTCAATTTACCGGTCGATCTACGTTCCCATCCTCACCTACGGTCATGAGCTTTGGGTTATGACCGAAAAGACAAGATCACGGGTACAAGCGGCCGAAATGAGTTTCCTCCGCCGAGTGGAGGGGCTCTCCCTTAGAGATAGGGTGAGAAGCTCTACCATCCGGGAAGAGCTCAAAGTAAAGCCGCTGCTCCTCCACATCGAGAGGGACCAGATGAGGTGGTTCGGGCATCTGGTCAGAATGCCACCCGAACGCCTCCCTAGAGAGGTGTTTGTTGCACGTCCCACCGGTAGGAGGCCACGGGGAAGACCCAGGACACGTTGGAAAGACTATGTCTCCCGGCTGGACTGGGAAAGCCTCGGGATCCCTTGGGAAGAGCTGGATGAAGTGGCTGGGGAGAGGAAAGTCTGGGCTTCCCTGCTTAGGCTGCTGCCCCTGCGACCCGACCTCGGATAAGCGGAAGAAGATGGATGGATGGATCGATGTTTGCTTACTTACTACTAAAAGACAAGTTGTCTTGTATGTTCACTATTTTATTTAAGGACAAACTTGCAATAAGAAACATATGATTAATGTACCGTAAGATTTTTTGTTCAAATAAAGCCATTAATGCCATTTTTTATTTAGAAAAGTACCGAAAAGTATCTAAATAATTTTGGTACCGGTTTCAAAATATTGGTATCGGCAACACTAACCCAAATACAAGACAGTAATTTTATTTGTTGTAATTAAAAGTCTTATTTTCAGGGGTCAACAGATTATTTTCTAGATACAGTATCTCTAGATGAAATTAAATAGTGTACAGTAGATCCCAGCTATTCACTATTAATGGCGAAATACCTGCGAATAACCAATGCATCCAGAAAACACGCTAAAAATGCCTATTTTGGATATTATACCTGGGCTATTCAGCTGGTGGCCCGGGGGCCAGTCCGGTCTGGCAATTTCACCTTGCCAGTTCAGTTCAAAACTTGGGAGACAAACATTTTTGTAGCAAATTCCTAAAAACATTGTAAAGTGAGCCCTGTTGTATCGAGGAACTTCGGCCACTGTTAACACATTGGCAGATCCTTGCATAAACATTTTAACCTTGCTAGCAAACACATTGTGATGATCCATTGCCCGGATCATGTTTTGTTTTAGTTTAAGACTCTCTTAGTTCTGTTTCAGCACCCCTGGGTTTGTGTTTCTTGGTTGCCATGGGTGCTGATTATTTTCACCTGCCTCTGATTAGTGTTCGGGATGCTCACCTGCTCCCCGGCACTAATCAGAGAGCTATTTATTCCTGCCTTTTGCCACACTTGGTCTGGCTGTTTTGTTTGCTTCATGCAACATTACGCTGGTAAATCTTAGCTTCTGATTCCTGTTTCTATGCTAAGCTTTCCCTCTACCTTTTTCCTTAGCTTCCCGTGCTATCGGCACGCTTTCCTGTATTTTTGCATTTTGCCTGATTTATGGATAATAAATCATTGTCCTACCTGCACACTGCCTCCGGAGTTCCATCTGCATCTTGGAGAAACGATCTGCCCATAACCATGCAACCCCAACGTAACACACATGGTTCTAAACTTGGGATTTACATAACTCAGGCGTTCCCATTTAAGTCCTCTCTTTTTTTGCAGTTAGACATTTTTTTCCTAATGTGATGTATATAACTAAGGTGTTAGTGTAGCTTGTTTACTTCAGATGCCCCTAGCGGCTGGCAGCTTCGGGCCGGATGCCCGCCTCCTCACTCATCGTTGCAAGTCTTAACTTGTATGCCATAATATGTATACCGTATTCTTCGGACCATAGGGTGCACCGGATTAAAAGGCGCACTGCCGATGAGCGGGTCTATTCAGGTCTATTTTTATACAAAAGGCGCACCGGATTATAAGGCGCATTAAAGAAGTCATATTGTGATTTTTTTCTAAATTCAAAACACTCTTGTGGTCTACATAACATGTAATGGTGGTTCCTTGGTCAAAATGTTGCATAGATTATGTTTTATAGACCATTTTCAAGTCCCTTTCTGACAGTCGCTTCAAGATGCGCCGTTTTGTGGGTGGTCTTATTTACGTGGCTCACCTTCAGCAGCGTCTTCTCCCCGTCATCTTTGTTGTAGCAGTGTAGCGTGCAAGGACGGGAGTGGAAGAAGTGTCAAAAGATAGAGCTAACTGTTTTAATGACATTCAGACTTTACTTAAATCAATAACGGAGCAGCATCTCCTCCTCCGTGGCTCACTAGTGCAACAACAACGCCGGAAATGTGTCCCGTAAAAAAACGTCCGACCGGAACCCTCTAATAACTAAAGTTCCGTGGGTGAATTATGTAAACTCACTACAGTTTTTAACGTTTTGATAGCTAGTCCACTGACAGATATAAGTAAAAACATTATGCTACTTTATATTACAAATGGCAACATAAGAAGGTAGAGAAAAAGAAGAAGCTTATCGACTACGTTGTCGGCACAGACTACAATGGCGGATGCGCTCAAATTTTCAGTACTTATGCAGATCCCAAATACCAGAAGGTAAGAAAAATTGGTTTTGCATAATATTGCGAAACAAAACGCCAGATAATGCCTGCTAATAGGTGCCATTTTGCGGTCCATATACACGCACCATAATAATACTCGTATGTTTAATACGCCGGCAATCCATCAAGCGGTGCGGCTTCACAGTTTACCGAAGTCGTACTAAAAACATTTTGACAGATTTTTGAGCGCTGTGTCTAATGGTATATATTTTCAATGGAACAGTTTGGTGTTGTTTACTGGCGTCATCTTGCAGTTTGCAGTTTCTCTTATGTATGACTCGTCACACTTATCATTACACCTTGTACCAGAGGTGGGACCAAGTCATTGTTTTGCAAGTCATAAGTAAGTCTCAAGTCTTTGCCCTCAAGTCCCGAGTCAAGTCCCGAGTCAAAACTGGAAAGTCTCAAGTCAAGTCCCAAGTCTTGCATTTTGAGTTTTGAGTCCTCTCAAGTCCTTTTAACCACAGACTAATATATTTACACAGATTGTGTATGCTTTTAAAACGCTGTATCTATTTATTAAAACAAGTGCATTTGAAATTGCAGGAAACAAAATTGTGCTGACATTGCACTTCATAATAGCATTATTAACCAGTCATTTTAAACATTTAACTCATTCCTTTACAGAATTAACACATTTGAAAAAACAAGTGCAACTGTACTTATTTGCACAAAAGTGTTAACATTGTATTTCCATGGCATATTGCATTGTAACTAGTTCCACAGCAGTTTCTATCCTGTTCTTACCTTATCTCATTGATCTCATCTCATACTGTGTTGATGTGTGCGTACACATGAAAAACATAACAAATACATTGATTGATTGATTGATAGATTGATATATTTTTATTTCAAATATGCATAAAAACAAGAGCAAGCCTGATCCAATACAGTGCTATAGCCTTAACAGCCATTATAACAAAATGAAAAACAATGGAGAATAAAAAACAAAAACAAATGAGCACTGGACTTTCTTTTTCTTTTCTTTTTTTTTCCTTCTTTTTTTTTTACATATTTGAAAAGGAGTGAGAAGAAGTTTACACTTATTTAATCCCACCCCTTTTCTTTAAATCATAAATTACTCTGAGCTAGAACTACCTGTTCACTCAATGTACAAACTCAAAGAACTTGTATATACTGTACATACATCATAGATATATACATACATATGCACATACATAGCCACATCATTACCACTAGTGATCATGGAAATGGTATGATGCCACCACAACAACACCACTGCCTCAATGGGCAGCCCCACACTCTTCTGTAACACAAACAACCCAATATCAAAGCCCTTCTTCATCTCTGTACCTCTGGAATACCATGTACTTATACTTCTTTTTAAACTATAAACATGAACTCAACAATGAACAGAGTTGTACTTTTTAGATGTCAGGGCCCTATGCAATATGTACACATATTCTTAATATAGTATACATTTTAACTGACCTTTATTTGACTATGTTTGTCTTTTTGTAGGTGGCTAAAATACGCGGTGCTGCTGACCGCAGTCTAACGTTACGTTACTGTGTGTGATACATTGACTAACGTATCACGCATATAGGTACCTCATGCAACCCTGCTTAAAAAAAATCACTTGACCAAAAGTATAACTATGGTAGCGAACTGCAGTGGATGCAACAGATTGCTGTGTTTGCAATGACGTTATAACCATAGACATCTTATAAGTAGACGCAGCATTGGCTGCTGTGACGCGAGAAATTCGGCCGCCATCTTGAAGTGGTGATGAGTAGCCGGCAAGCAGCCTAAACTGACAGTTGACAGGTAGAAAACAAAGATGCCGGGCTGGTGTTCAGCGTTTTCCTGCTCAAATGAGCGGACTGTTGAAAATAGGAATCGGGGATTACTTTTCACAAGCAACATTTAACATTGGTTGTATTTTGTGAAAATAATATTACCACAGAGTTGAGAAGAAGCAAAGATCTTCAATATTTGTATGTGAAAATCACAAAGAAATCTTCTGGGGGAGGATGACCTCCCTAAGGGGTTTGGTTTACAAACTTCCAGCCCCACCTAAAACAAAATTCACCAGCCGCCACTGATTATGATGCATTCTCATTTTAGGCAAAGTATAAGACAATACTTTCTTAACAGTATAATTGTAACAAGGAATAAGTCTTCAAGTAGCAATATTCAAATACTAACATTGTTGGGTAAAACAGAATTTGGTTTTATTCTGAATCCAGTGAAACATATTGGTGGTTTTAGCTGATATAAAGACTTTCAGGTGTTTATATATGTTTATGTTTAAGTATTTGGCAGACGCTTTTATCCAAAGCGACATACATAAAAAATACATATAAAACAATCACTGTAAACATTATCATTTAAGGGAAGAATGTAATACAAAATATCAATACAAAGTGTCAAGACAGAATAAACTCTCTGCTGCTGCAGTAACAGAGATACAGTCTATAGAGCCTTAAGATATATAGATATCTAATGTATTCATACATTGTTTATGTAGGATATACGCATGTATATATAACCTAATCATAATGTTTCTTGAATTTAAAAATAGCTGACCGTTTTTCCCCCCCTTCTCTGGGATTACTGTATATTCCCAGTTTTGATCTCGGACGTTTGGTCACTTATAGCATATAATAATATTCTATTACTGTTAAGCAAACTATGAATAATAAAACACGCCTAAACATGTGTTCTTTATCATAGCTACACGTATGACAAAAAAACGTGTGAAAATCGGTGGTATTCAGTGAAGTCAAATTAATTAAGTGCGCTGACAGTTCATTGCTCCTGCCAAATGAATTGCACTGATTGGAGCAGATCACCACTCCACGATGGCGGCCCCGCATCTCGTTAGCGCCAGTAGGCAGTAGCGCTCGATGCTGCGTCTACTTATAAGATATCTATGATTGTAGCGGCTGGCTACTTATAAGATGTCTATGGTTATAACGTTAGCAGTGAGTTTACAGCCTCACTGATTTAATTACACAGCAAATAAAAGTTATGTTACTTAGCCAATAAACGTTAGCTTACATTCAAAACTTACCGTTCTTTGTGCAACTTCAAATGTCGAACGAAGTTGGAAGTTGTTGCATCTCCGTCTGTAATCTTCGAACCGCATGTTTGGCATACTGCAATTAGTTTTTTGTTGACCAACTTGTAGTTTTAATACCCGAACGAAACTATCTTTGGCATAATTTTTACTCACTGGCGCATTGTTTGACAGCTATTCTTCGTTGGTTGTCCTGCAATTTGATTGGATGAATGCTGTGGGATGAAAACAACGTGGATGTAATTTGATTGTATGTTGTACTGACAGGAAGCACACACGCTGACAGACACACACGTACACGATGAAAGATACGGAGCGCTCCTGAATAACTTTTAAATCTTTGGGTTTTGGGGAAAGTAGCAAGTCTTGTCAAGTCAAAAGGCTCAAGTCCAAGTGAAGTCACAAGTCATTGATGTTAAAGTCTAAGTCGAGTTGCAAGTCTCTTTACATTTTGTCAAGTCGAGTCTAAAGTCATCAAATTCATGACTCGAGTCTGACTCGAGTCCAAGTCACGTGACTCGAGTCCATACCTCTGCCTTGTACCAAATAAAATAGCTTTGAGGTCAGTAAGCACATATGCCGTACATAAGACGCACTGTCTATAGTCCGAAAAATACGTTTTTTGATGAGCTATGGAGTTGTTTTGTCACTCCGGACTCAATAGGAGCCCAGTCTGAAATCAACTTTTTTTTACTCATCTTCCCCCAACGTCTACCTTATGCTTGTAACTCAAAGTTTTACTTGCAAATGAAAGCATAACGATTAGCCGAGAGACAGCTCTTATCACAAAATGCTCTTAAGTTGCGGCGTCCTTGTAATAATTTACAATTGAAAGCAGAGAAAATCAATTTGGAATATGTGTGGTCATAAATGCCAGACTGCGAATAGGATCTATTGTATATAGACCGTATATATAGTTTTAGTTTAAAAACCTTAAAAGTTGTGGACATGTTCTAAAAATACAATTGCCGTATTTCCCTGACTATAGAGAGCTCCGGTATATAAGCCGCACCCACAAAATTTTAAAAGAAAAAAATATTTTTCCATATACTAGCTGCACCAATACATAACTCGTACTGATCTCAACCACAATGCCCTTAAACCTGTGTGGGCGGAAATCAAATTTGAAAACGCTAAGCCGGTACTGATAGGGACTGTATACAGACCTCCTAATCAGAGTGATTTCTATGGTGCTCTCGAGGAGTGCTTGGCTGGGGTAGACAACGTGGACAAAATTATAACTGGAGATCTGAACACAGATATTCAACGCAGAGATGCGCCTGTCTTCAGATCCTACAGCAAGCTTTGTAATCTGTACGGTCTTTCCCAGTTAATAACACTACCCACAAGGGTGTGTGATTCCACCCAATCAACCATAGACCTCATTCTCACATCAGACCGGCCTAAAATAAAAAATAGTGGGGTCATGATATGTGGTCTTAGCGACCACTATCTAACCTTCTGCACCCGCAAAATAGCTAAATCCAAAGCCAACAGCCACATAACTCAATCCAGATCCCTTAAAAATACTCTAGTGATAATTTCAACCTAAAATTAGGTTGCTCACGAGCAACCTGGTCGATGATGCTTGGGATCGCTTCAAAACAGCGTTCCTAGCGATACTAAATGATATGGCTCCCGTGAGAACAGTCAGGATCAAAGCCCGCTCTGAACCATGGATGAATCCGGACCTATTAGCTGCCATAAAAGACAGAGACAGAAAATACTCCCTAAGCCAAAAGTGTAAAACCGAAGTAGATAAACAACCCAATAATAACCTCAAATCACTCCTTTCAGCACTCAAAAAGCAATGCACTAAATTAAGAAATAAGACAACCAACCTGACTAAATCCAAAAAAAAAAAATTACATTAACGACAAAATAGAGGAAAACACAAATAAGCCATGTGAGCTCTGGAAAATCCTCAACAACCAGCAGAAACTTAAAACCAGACTCACCAACATCAACATCAAGGAGGGTGACTCTTTAATTACAGACAAAATGGAGGTAGTGGCGTGGCGAAGTTGGTAGAGTGGCCGTGCCAGCAATCAGAGGGTTGCTGGTTACTGGGGTACAACCCCACCTTCTACCATCCTAGTCACGTCCGTTGTGTCCTTGGGCAAGACACTTCACTCTTTCTCCTGATGAGTGCTGGTTAGCGCCTTGCATGGCAGCTCCCGCCATCAGTGTGTGAATGTGTGTGTGAATGTGGAAATAGTGTCAAAGCGCTTTGAGTTCCTTAAAAAAAGGTAGAAAAGCAAGTACAAGTATACAAGTACAACACATTTACATTTACATCTGTATCATGAATCAATTTAAGTGGACCCCGACTTAAACAAGTTGAAAAACGTATTCTGGTGTTACCATTTAGTGGTCAATTGTACGGAATATGTACTGCACTGTGCAATCTACTAATAAAAGTTTCAATCAATCAATCAATCAATCACCGGACTATAAGCCACAGATATATACTTTGTGAAATGAGTTATTTACACAATTATATTTAGTAAATGTTTATTTACATACCTTACTTATTTCCAAATGATGACTGTTACACGGCAGTAAAACGGCTGATCGAACAAAACAAAAGTCATTGTCCATTAGCTGAAAAAGCTAGCTCTCCATTCGCTTAACAGACTCAATAACTCCATGGTGACATTTGGGTGACTTTACTGAGGAATCTGTGAAACTGAAACAATACAAAAATAATGCCATTGTAGGTTAATAATACTAAAAACCACGCTTGTAAACGGGTTAGCATATTTGCTAATGCTACCAACGCTAGCTTGATTATATTACGATAGCACATACAAATATGCATGAATTGTTAGTTGTACTGTAAAACTTACAAATGTTGCTTGGAGTGATGAATGAAGAAACCATACGAGTAGTAATGCTATGGACGACTAGTAGACGGAAGGGCACTTGTACTTCCGGTTCAATGTACTAAACAGAAATAAATAGTGTATACGTTCTACTCGCAGCACCTGCAGTGAACAAACCTATCCAAAAGATGGCGCCATAGCACAAACAATAACACACCTTTTCAGTGTCTTTGTGGGTGTTTTATGAAAAGTATGTGTTGAATACAAAACATTTTGGCAGTTAGCGAAGACAAATCCATAAATTAGCTGCATCGTTTTATAAGCCGCAGGTTACAAAGCATAGGAAAAAAGTAGTGACTTGTAGTCCAGAAAATACGGTAAACATGGCCCGTTATAAAGGACCGAAAAGACTGTAAAAACTAACTAGTAAAAGAATATCAAAGTGTTTCTGTATGTTTGGACATAATGGTTCATTTAAACAATAAGTTATGGATCACTAAAGTAGTGGAGAGATATTAAAAAAACAGTGTATCATAGGATTGTGTTATGGTAAGGTTTTAATGCAACATGTCTCTTTATTGTGTCTCCATCCATCCATCATGGCGTCGTCTCTTTGAATTGTGAGATGAGGTGTAATTGGAAAATAATCTACGTTCATATTCTCCAATAACTCCTACAGCGATGGGACGGCGATAACAGCGTGCAAAAGGTGCAGAGTGGGAGTTTTTGAAGAGATTCACCGCCTCCAAATGAGAGCTTAAATTGAGCACATCCCTGATGTATGCAACAAACCTACAACTTGTGGAATGCAAAGGAGTTAGTGGGATCCCTGTCCTTGGAAAAATGTGAACATAACATTTATGTATGTTAATTAAGCCCTAAAAGGATCATAAATGAAACAAAAAGTCGTTAAAAAAACAGTCTAGTAAATTTTTTTATTTGATATATTGTAGCGCCAATTCACAACAGACGTTATTCGTAGGCGCTTTACACACATGGAACCATGCTCCTCCTAGTTTGAATGGAATCTAGAGCGGGGGACAGCAACCCGCGGCTCTTTAGTGCTGCCCTATTGGCACCCTGGAGCATTTTTAAAAAAGAAATGAAAATGGAAAAAAGATGGGGGAAAATATTTTTTTTGTTTTAGGGCATATTTGGTCAGTGCATTACTGTAAGCTAATCAATGCTAACATGCTATTTAGGCTAGCGTGATGTACATATTGCATCATTATGCCTCATTTGTAGGTATATCTGAGCTCGTTTAATATCCTTTAATTTTATCCTCTTTGTATATAATTTTGTTTTGCATGTCTCATGACACATTAAGTAATAAGTAATACTCGCTGCATTTCTGATAGTTGTTTGTGTGCCATGTTGTTCCAGACCACAGCAAACATTACCTAGCTTGCCAAAGACTGTAATAAATTCATTAGAAGAAGACAGCGTTTCATTTAACGAGAACACACATCTATACCTTTGGCCAGTCTAAGTAAGTAATTTCCAGGAGTTATCTTATCTTCTGAGAAGCCTCCGTTTTACTAATGTTTTCCAATGTTGTAAAAATGTGTAGAATAAATATTAAATTCCAACATTTCTGTCAACAAAGATTTGCTTCAGCCTGCGACACAGTCATTTTGATAGTAGGCTATTACAGCTAATATAGACACTTACGTCATGTGTTGCCTTCATTATAAGACTTATATACGGCTTTTCATTTTTTTGCGGCTACAAACAGATTTGTTTTTTGTATGTTTGGTCCAATATGGCTCTTTCAATGTTTTGGGTTGCCAACCCTGATCTAGAGTAAAATGTATCCCTGAATGATGACGCAACACTGGTAGTGGCCACAACATTAGATACAGCTGCACAATCTGATGATATACAACTACAGTGTTGCGAGTGGCGCTTACTGCAATTGGCGGTGTGAAGCGTGACAAGAACGAGGCGGTAAACACATACGGAATGGCATTTATAGTGGAGCCACACCCAAAGCCTAAAGGAACCATAGCGTCCAAATGACTACTCTTGATGTATTTTTTGCTCCTGAAAATTAATCTGGAAGTAATTTCCCATAATATCAATTAGTTTTTGTACAATTATCAATTAGGTACTGCACTTGGAATGCTCCCATTCCATCGCCAGACTTGATATGCCGCCCCCTCTTGGTGTGACGTAATCTATTCGTCCATGAGTACTTCAAGGCTGAAATAGTTAACATGATGAGCAACAAAAATCTATAAAAAACAACATTTCTGAACTTCCCTGCTCTTCCATAGACACTATAGCCTGTGTTTCCTCAAGCTCTTTCGGCATTTCCTCAAACATCTTGAAGAAAACATCAGTAGAAGAAGACTCAAAATAGAATACTGCCTCCTTTTTCCCTCGTTTTTTGGCACAGGGTCTGCTCTTCTTTGTGCGTTTTTCGGATCGCAATTGGCTTGAGTCTTTTACATGTTTTCCATCCAAACGCCAACCAAAACCCTTCTTCTTCGAAGTCACAATCATTAAAATGACTCCTCTCGATTGGTCCGTCCCATTTTACACAAGCCCGTTTGACTGGATAGGTCCATACTTTCCTCATATTCCCACCTTTTGAAAAGATTTCTTGCCGGGACATACGGTACAATACAATCAGCAAGATAGGATGGAGCTAGACCGTTTAGTATTTTATACTTAAGTAGTAAAACCTCAAAGTCACATCTTAAGTGCACAGGAAGCCAGTGCAGGTGAGTCAGTATATATGATCAAACTTTCTTGTTCTTTTCAAAAGTCTAGCAGCCGCATTTTGTACCAACTGTAATCTTTTAATGCTAGACATAGCACTACTGCAGGATTTCCCGCAGCGCAGAGCCACCGCCTAAACTAAAATCTTAACAAGCTGCTTTGCTTAGTTCTGCCTCTGCCTCTGTCAGTACGTCTTTGCAGCACCCAGCGTTAGTAATGTAGCAGCCTAGTTTAAAATGGCAGGGTCCCTGCTATCACATGTAGATAAAAATATAACATTTACATAATAAAAATACTACAGGCTTCCCAAATGCTGTAACAAATTATGCATGATGAGTTGAGCATATGTCAGCATGTGGCCCCACTTTAAAATCTTTTTTTCAAACCCTTATTGCAAACGCTTACTTACAGTAAGTCATTAATTTGACTTTGTAAGTCATTATTTTGTAATTATTTTGACTTAGTCAGTCATAATAATGGCATACTTAGTATCTCAGGTAACTAGGACTGTTTTGTTTTTACTTTACGGAAAAAATATAGAGATATATCGCCATTCAGCAAATGGAGCAGAAAACACAATAAAAAATGTTAGGCTTCTTCACGCGACGAAGCCGGCCTACTTCACCACAGTCTGAAGTCTATTGCCCCCCAGGCTGTGGTGGCAGCGACGAGGTGGAGACGTGATGGCGACAGGCCGAGTTACACCAATCCTTACACCCACCCACCCCTTCCCCGGTCTGTCCGCCGGAGAGACACCACCTTACTAACACATTTTCTGGGACAAACACTGTACTGTGTTTATTTTTAGGCCCAAAACTATGAAATAATGTCATGATCTGTTGCCCTGATCATGTTTAGTTTAGTTTTTGACTCCCTCAGTTCTGTTTTCAGCACCCTTGAGTTTGTGTGTTTTTGGTTACCATGGGTGCTGATTAGTTTCACCTGCCCCTGGTTAGTGTTCAGGATGCTCACCTGCTGCCGGGCACTAATCAGAGAGTTACTTATTCCCGTTTTTCACCACACTCAGTTTGGCTTTCTTATTTGCTTCTATGCAACAAGTTATGTCGTTGATTTACCTCTGGATTCCTGAGCTAAGCTTTGCCATTTGTTTTCTTCTTAGCTATTCCATTAGCTTCCCGTGCTATCAGCACACTGTATTTTGGTATTTTTAATGGTTTATGGACATTAAATAATTTTCTTACCTGTACCTCGTCGCCGAAGTTTTCCGTCTGCATCATGGGAGAACGATCCACGCATAACCATGCGCCCATGGAGTGACAAAAACATTGAATATTAAGAGTATGTGGACCATTCCTATCTTGTTTACTTCCCTGACGACCTCCTTCAAATTTTGTAATTAATCAGAAGTTTCCGTCCGTTTTCTATCGATGTCTCTCAAGCAACTAAAATGTGTCAAACACACAAACTCAAGGGTGCTGAAAACAGAACTGAGGGAGTCAAAAACTGAACAAAATATGATCCGGGCAACGGATCATGACAAATAAGTGCCAATCTAGCATCGGAGGGGCCCTTTAACTCGGAATGTAGCAATTCAACACAAGTTTTCGCCATCACGCGGAAGTCTTTAACTTTAAGTGTGTTGTGCTTTTTGTTTGTTGTTGTGTGTATATATTTGTTGTGAAGCTTGTTGAAGCCATCCATCCATCCATCTTATCCAAGGTTGGGTCGCGGGGGCAGGAGCCAAAG
This sequence comes from Entelurus aequoreus, assembly GCF_033978785.1. NCBI lineage: Eukaryota > Metazoa > Chordata > Actinopteri > Syngnathiformes > Syngnathidae > Entelurus > Entelurus aequoreus. The sequence goes on along the minus strand of NC_084753.1, from coordinate 22,280,660 downwards.
CAGAGAAGCCACGACTTCCATCTCATGAGCCACTTCGTCCAGCTCCAGAGGTGTTCCCAGGCCAGCTGGGAGACATTGTACCCCAATGTGTCCTGGGTCTTCCTCATGCCCTCCTGTCGGTCGGATGTGCCCTAAACACCTCTCCAGGGAGGCGTTCAGGGGGGCATCCTGACCAAATGCCCGAACTACCTGATCTGGCCTGTTGAAGCATAGCAGTAAAACATAAGTTAACGTAATAGAAAGAGTCTGGATCAGCCCCAAAATGTGATCAAATGTTCCTTATCCCATTTTGGACATTTTCCGATAGGTAGGTAAAAAGCTGCCCTTAACTTTTTAAGCTATTTTTAGCGGAATGAAAGAAACAAAGTGAAAACTCTTGTTAGTCTCCACTATTTCTGTCTCTGCGGCACTGCTAATGCACACACCTTCTTGAGACCTCCAAAAAAAGCCTACCCCTTTAGCACCACCCTTTCTAGATATATACAGATTTGTATTTACAACATTAATAATATTACCTCCCTGCTTGGCACTCAGCATCAAGGGTTGGAGTTGGGGGTTAAATCATCAAAATGATTCCCGGGCGCGGCGCCGCTGCTGCCCACTGCTCCCCAAGGGGATGGGTCAAATGCAGAGGACAAATTTCACCACATCTAGTGTGTGTGTGACAATCATTGGTACTTTAATCTTTTAAACTTTAATATACATACTATGCAAATATAAAAAAGATAAGCTTTTAGTAATTTTTTTATTTTATTTTATTTTTTTGTAATTGGTTTTTAATCTACATTATTTATTTCGTTATTACAGTATGTCTCTATATACATATGTTTTTTTTTTTTTAATTAATTTTGGCCAAAGGGGGCGCATTTCAATTTGTTACACACACTTGTTATTACATATGTTGGCCAGCAGGGGAGCACTTCAAATTTTTACACACACTTATTATTTCATATGTTGACCAGAGGGGGAACACTTTAAAACCAGACACAGTCAATTTGAAAAATCCCTCCTTTGTGGGACCACCCTAATTTTGATAGATTTCACCACCAGGGGTGCAAATGAGACATTCTCTATTAGATGCAATGGTTTTCTCTATTGGGACCATGATTTATACCCTAACTTGTTTACCGGTCCTCATATGGACGGTACTTTTCCTTGTTCCGTGTCTCAAAAAGGGTAGAAATACAAGAACTCACAGGCACGCACGCACACACACACACACACACACACACACACACACACACACACACACACACACACACACACACACACACACACACACACACACACACACACATTCTTGGCAATAGTGATGAAAGTCAGAATTTTATATGACAAATGTCACCATTTTGCATTAAAAAGTAATAATTTGACATAAAAAATGTACAATTTTACGAGAAAATATTGCAATATTACAGAAACAGAAAGAATATGAGAAATTGTTCCCAATTTTATGAGAAAAAGGTCGACACATTGTGAGAAAAAGACTGCCCTAAGTTAATTTTTGGGTTTGTTTTTTTTTGGAATTGGTTTTTAATCTTCATTATTTACTTCAAGTTATTGCAGTATGTCTCTATATACATATTTATTTTTTATTTGTTTATTAATTTTTGACCAAAGGGGGCGCATTTCAATTTCTTACACACACTTATTACCAGTGACGTGCGGTGAGGTTCATGGCTGGTGAGGCACTGACTTCATCACAGTCAGATTTACAAACATATGAACCCTAAGGAGTATCTTATTCACCATTTGATTGGCAGCAGTTAACGGGTTATGTTTAAAAGCTCATACCAGCATTATTCCCTGCTTGGCACTCAGCATCAAGGGATGGAATTGGGGGTTAAATCACCAAAAATTATTCCCGGGCGCGGCGCCACTGCTGCCCACTGCTGCCCACTGCTGCTGATGGGAGTGTTATATCAACTAAAGCCCACACTTAAACTTTCCACGTGCAAGATTGAATCTATTTAAAAAATGTATTTAATAAGAAGCCAAAAAGTGCAAAAACAATAATGTTCGTGTTGGAGGAGTTGTGAATGAATGAAATATGAAATCCGTGCTGCAGTCTGCAGGTGTACCTAATGTTGTGGCCCTGCGGTCATTCACAACTCCTCCAACACGAACATTATTGTTTTTGCACTTTTTGGCTTCTTATTAAATAACTTTTTTAAATAGTGTAACCGAGGGTTTATAAATGTCGCCTATACTGTATGAAACTACAAAATAATAAGCACGGAGGCTCCAGTTTACACGAGGACCACTTTATTTACCTTCTTTCAAAAAACCTCCGCTCCACTCCGTGTCATCACTTCCGCTCTTAGCGCCTTCAAAATAAGAGCGCAAGGCATATACTGTATAACAGCGTGTAACAGGAATTAACATCACAAAGAGGAAAGCCCATAAAAATAGGTTACAATAGATTCAATCTTGCACATGGAAAGTTTAAGTGTGGGCTTTAGTTGATATAACATGCATTTTTTTTCTTTCCATGATGGCAGGTGAGGCGGGGCCTCACCTGCCTCTAGTGACTGCACGTCACTGCTTATTACATATGTTGACCAGAGGGGGAGCACTTTTAAAACAAACACACAGTCAATTTGAAAAATCCCTCCTTTTTGGGACCACCCTAATTTTGATAGATGTCACCACCAGGGGTAAAAATGAGACATTCTCGATTAGATGCAATGGTTTTTCGTATTGGGACCATGATTTATGTCCTAACTTGTTCACCGGTCACAATTTCACAAGAAAAGCTTAAAAATGTTGGCAATTTTATGAAAAGAGTTGTAATTTTACTTGACAAAAGTCACAATTTTATAAGAACACTTTAAAATGTTGGCAATATTATAATAATAATCTGAATTTTACTTGGCAAAATTATGACAAAAGTCATAATTTTACTCATAAAATTTCACAATTTTACAAGAACAAAAAAATTGGCAATATTGTGACAAAAGTTAGAATTTTATATGACTAATTTGCATTAAAGTAATAATTTTACATAAAAAGGTAACCGAAAGAATATGAGAAATTGTTCCCAATTTAAGAAAAAAATTGACACATTGTGAGAAAAAGACTGCTGTTAGTTAATTTCTTTTTTCTTTTTCTTTTTTCCTGTTTGTAGTTGTTTTTTTAATCTTCATTATTTACTTCAAGTTATTGCAGTATGTCTCTATATACATGTATATTTTTTTGTTTTATTAATTTTGGCCAAAGGGGGCGCATATCAATTTCTTACACACACTTGTTATTCCATATGTTGAGCAGAAGGGGAGCACTTTTATAACCAACACAGTCAATTTGAAAAATCCCTAATTTTTGGGACCACCCTCATTTTGATAGATTTCACCACCAGGGGTGCAACTGAGACATTCTCTATCAGATGCAATGGTTTTCTGTATTGGGACCATGATTTATATCCTAACTTGTTCACCAGTCCTCTTATGGAAGGTACTTGTCCTTGTTGATGTCTCAAGAAGGGTAGAAATACAAGAACACACACACAGGCACACATCATACACACACATTCTTGTATTTGTTACCTTCTTGAGACCCTTAAAAAATGCCTATTTTGCCTTTTCTAGATATATAAAGATTTGTATTTACAACATTAATATATACATACTATGCAAATATAAAAAACCTTGTGAAAAATGAGTTGGAATTTCACAAGAAAAACTTGGAATTTTGGCAGTGTTATAATAAAAGTTGTAATTTTACTCAACGCAAGTCAAAATTTTACAAGAAAAACTGAACATTTATCCAACATCAGGGGCGTCACTAGCTTTTAAGGACAGGGGGGCTTAGCCCCCAGGAGATGCACAGGATGCAAGCAAACGTAGCGCACGAGCACAAAACTTCACAATCGGCTAACAAAGACTTAGAAATTATTCATTGTTATTTAAAAAAAAATGCACAGGACAATGAAATGCTCCCCGGGACGATGGCTTTTAATCTTTTTTTTTTCTTTCTTTTTATGTATTTATTTATTTTACATTTTATTTTAAATGTCTTGGTTTTTCCTCCCTCTGAAAATCCTATTAAATGTTTAACAAGCCATCCTATAATAATACAACAGCTATTAATGTAAAAATACAATAAAACAAATATTTAATGACGTTTTTTTCATTATTTTAACAATAGGCTAATAGGGATGATACTCAAAACCGGTTTTCCCGGTTGTTCGATAAGAAAAGAACAGAGTCCTCGGACTCGAATCCCTTTTTGAGAACCAGTTATAGAGACCACTATAGTAAAGAAAGAGTTGGTTCTTTATTCGAATCTCGTCCCAACCAGAAATGCTCCGTGGGACATCACAAGAAATGACGTCACTTAGCTCAGTCATTAGGCGCAGATAGCGAAAGCAGGAAAACAATGGACCGGAAAAAGCGCTCCAAAGTGTAATAAAGTTCAAAACAAAAAGGTATAATCCAATGAATAACTTTACTGAGAGATTTGAGCAGGGTACAAACACATGACGAACACTTTTACGACCAACGGGAAACATAGCAACCAGGCTAGCAACGCACCTCCTTTACGGCAGCTGTCGCATCGTTCTTAAAGCAACCGCAGCACATACATATATACACAACACATCTCCCTTTTTTAACTTTTGTTTTTCTTCCCCTGTAAACAAAACAAAATCACTGTATATGTGTTGTCTGTCTAATTATAAATAATGCAGACGAGGCGTGTTGGCTGAGTTCTTGACGTTTACTTTCACAGCGTGCTCATAATCTCATTCTTAGCTGCCAGGTGGCGACATGCAACAACACTTTTCGGGGCTACCGCGCATGCTCGTCACTCCCGTTGCATGCTGGGTAGTGTAGTTATTTCTCTAGCTCATAACATCACATCTTTCCCCCTATAAAGAAATAATGTTAACTCAATAAAGCGTATTTCTTTTTTTAGCTTTAACTTTTCATTTTTTAGCATTGTAACCACATTTGCAAACAACTTCTCTTCATAGAATTTTCTTTTAAAATGCGGACTGGATTTTGAGTGATGTGGGCATTTTCTATATGAACAAGTGGAATGGATTGGATACCGACGCACTAAAGGGGCTCTTTACCTTACGCTATGAAGTGAGGGGAAACTGAGTGAATAATGACATGTTATATGTTTATTTATTTAAACTCATATTCGGGCCACTTTATAATGAATATGTCGGCATGTATTTGTAAAAAATAAATTTAAAAAAAAAAATGTATAACATCAAATTATTTCGGGGGGCTTAAGAATATTTTAGGGGGGCAATTTTATGAAAAGAGTCGTAATTTTACTGACAAAAGTCACAATTTTATAAGAAAACGTTAGCATTTTAGCAATATTATAATAATAATCGGAATTTTACTTGGCAAAATTATGACAAAAGTCATAATTTTACTCAAAAAATGTCACTAAAAAAAATCTACTAAAAATTGGCAATATTGTGAAAAAGTCTGAATTTTATATGACAAATGTCGCCATTGTGCATTAAAAAGTAATAATTTCACATAAAAAATTATAATTTTACGAAAAAATATTACAATATTACAGAAACATAAAGAATATGAGAAATTGTTCCCAATTTTATTTTTAAAAAAAGTCGACACATTGTGAAAAAAGACTGCTTTTAGTTAATTTCTTTCTTTCTTTTTTTTTTGTAATTGGTTTTTAATCTTCATTATTTACTTCGAGTTATTACAGTATGTCTCTATAGACATATTTATTTTATTTTTTTAATTAACTTTGGCCAAAGGGGGCGCATTTCAATTTCTTACACACACTTATTACATATGTTGGCCAGAGGGGGAGGACTTCACATTTTTACACACACTTGTTATTTTAAGTTAAAGTTAAAGTACCACTGATAGTCACACACATACTAGGTATTTCATATGTTGACCAGAGGGGGAGCACTTCAAATTTTTACACACATTTGTTATTTCATATGTTGGCCAGAGGGGGAGCTCTTCAATTTTTTACACACACTTTTTATTTCATATGTGGACCAGAGGGGGAACACTTTTAAAACCGACACACAGTCAATTTGAAATATCCCTCCTTTTTGGGACCACCCTAATTTTGATAGATTTCACCACAAGGGGTGCAAATGAGACATTCTCTATTAGATGCAATGGTTTTCCCTATTTCCCCATGATTAATATACTAACTAGTTTATACCTCATATGGACGGTGCTTTTCCTTGTTCCGTGTCTCAAAAAGGATAGAAATACAGAACACGCAGGCACGCACGCACACACACACACACACACACACACACACACCAGTGACGTGCAGTCAGGGGAGGCAGGTGAGGCGGGGCCTCACGTGCCATCATGGAAAGAAAAAAATGTAAAAAGAAAAAAAATATATTAAATTGTTATATGTATCCAGTGATTATACTATAAAGTTATTTTCCATTTAACTTCATCAGTTTTAGATTATTTTTATTCAAAATCGCTGAATTTTCACATTTGCCGTTCAAATACTGAGAAGAGACTTGCGGTGATCAGCAGCCAGTTGAGTCTCACCATGGATTGCACAATGACTGGGCTAACTGCTGGCCTGCTGTGCAGTGAGCGTGTATTGCTATATGAATTATATTATACATTTCCATAGTTTAGTTAGCTGAGGTATATAATGTACAGTGTATTTTGTCAACAACTGTATGTGTGTAACATATTTCTTGTGCTGAGCAATCATAAAACGGCTGTGAAGACGCACTGGCTGAGGCTCGCAGTAATCCCGCCTCATGGTGGTAGAGGGCGCTAGTGATCCCAGGGATAATTTTTGCTACTACTCGGCTGCAGAATAAGTGACAACAAGCAGCAACGGTTAGCGATCGTTTATTTTTTTCCTCTCGCCTGGACTTTTACCATGGAGGATTACATATCTAAAATAAAACAGTTTTCTAAACTGGACTTTCAATCGAAGCAGGAGGTAATAATTAAAGGAAGATCTCCATCGAGACAGAGAGACTTTTAAAACTGAAGAAAGATAAGGAAGACTTCTATAAACAAGTTATTGATGCTTTTGTTCAGAAGGAGCGGCGCATGGACTTCATTTATAAGTAAAAGTAAGACCATAATAACGTTTTTTTTTATTTAATGTGCTTTTTTGTGTGCTACAGTTTGTATGTGTAAAGTTAAAGTTAAGTTTAGTTACCTGAGGTATATAATGTACAGTGTATTTTGTCAACAACTGTATGTGTGTAACATATTTCTTGTGCTGAGCAATCATAAAACGGCTGCGAAGACACACTAAGTGTGGTAAAATTTGTCCTCTGCATTCGACCCATCCCCTTGATCACCCCCTGGGAGGTGAGGGGAGCAGTGGGCAGCAGCGGCGCCGTGCCCGGGAATCATTTTTGGTGATTTAACCCCCAATTCCAATCCTTGATGCTGAGTGCCAAGCAGGGAATAATGCTGGTATGAGCTTTTAAACATAACCTGTTAACTGCTGCCAATCAAATGGTGAATAAGATACTCTTTAGGGTTCATATGTTTGTAAATCTGACTGTGATGAAGTCAGTGCCTCACCAGCCATGAACCTCACCGCACGTCACTAACACATACACACAGACCCCCTTTCTGCATGGAAGCTGCTTTTATACCCAACCATGGCACCCACCTGTTCCCAATTAGCCTGTTTACCTGTGGGATGTTCCAAATAAGTGTTTAATGAGCATTCCTCCAACTTTCTCAGTCTCTTTTGCCACCTGTGCCAGCTTTTTTGAAACATGTTGCAGGCATCAAATTCCAAATGAGCTAATATTTGCAAAAAATAATGTTTTCCTGTTTGAACGTTAAGTATCTTGTCTTTGCAGTCTATTCAATTGAATATAGGTTGAAAATGATTTGCAAATCATTGTATTCTGTTTTTATTTACCATTTACACAAAGTGCCAACTGCACTGGTTTTGGGTTTTGTAATTAGATTATCTGTTATTTTTTTATCTCGATCTTGTACTCTGATGTATTGAGTCCAGAAAATAAAAAAATTTAATGACACTGAAAATATTGTAATTATATGAAGTCATAATTTTTCAACTAAAATATAACTATTATCTATGCCACAGTCTGCATGATTTTTTGGGATTCGGTGTTGGTTTTCCTATAGTGTTTCTTCCTGGTTAGCGCTCCAACTTTTGTTTCAGTTAGGATGCTTACCCGTTCCTGATTGCCTTCCAGGAGGGTTTATTTACCAATGTTGCCTGCCTCTTGACACAGGTTTATTGTCTTATGTTCATGTGTCACGGTGCCCTTTGCAAGACCTATATTAATTTCTTATGACTGATACCTAATTAAAGGCCTACTGGAACCCACTACTACAGACCACGCAGTCTGATAGTTTATATATCAATGAGGAAATCTTAACATTGCAACACATGCCAATACGGCCGGGTTAGATTAGTAAATTGCAATTTTAAATTTCCCGTGAAATATTCTGCTGAAAACGTCTCGGTATGATGACGTTTGCGCGTGACGTCATGGATTGTGCGGACATATTGGGACACCATTGTGGCCAGCTATTAAGTCGTCTGTTTTCATTGCAAAATTCCACAGTATTCTGGACATCTGTGTTGGTGAATCCTTTGCAATTTGTTTAATGAACAATGAAGACAGCAAAGAAGAAAGCTGTAGGTGGGATCAGTGTATTAGCGGCTGGCTGCAGCAACACAGCCAGGAGGACTTTGAGTTGGATAGCAGACGCGCTACCGTGAGTACGCAGCTTTGGCTTCCAAACATTTGATCGCTTGCCCGTACGTGCGTTCCGCTATGTGCATGTCACGTACGTAACTTTGGGGAAATATATGTGCTGTATGAACTTTACGGAGGTGAACGGTACTTTGGGCTGTGGGATTGAGTGTGTTGTGCGGGTGTTTGACTTGTATTGGTGGGTTATATGGACGGGAGGGGGGAGGTGTTTGTTATGCGGATTAATTTGTGGCATATTAAATATAAGTCTGGTTGTGTTGTGGCTAATAGAGTATATATATGTCTTGTGTTTATTTACTGTTTTAGTCATTCCCAGCTGAATATCAGGTCCCACCCGCCTCTCACAGCATCTTCCCTATCTGAATCTCTTCCACTGCCCTCTAATCCTTCACTCTCACTTTCCTCATCCACAAATCTTTCATCCTCGCTCAAATTAATGGGGTAATCGTCGCTTTCTCGGTCCGAATCGCTCTCGCTGCTGCTGGCCATGATTGTAAACAATGTGCAGATGTGAGGCGCTCCACAACCTGTGACGTCACGCTACTTCCGGTACAGGCAAGGCTTTTTTATCAGCGACCAAAAGTTGCGAACTTTATCGTCGATGTTCTCTACTAAATCCTTTCAGCAAAAATATGGCAATATCGCGAAATGATCAAGTATGACACATAGAATGGACCTGCTATCCCCGTTTAAATAAGAACATTTCATTTCAGTAGGCCTTTAAATGACCTTTCTATCAGCACTTCGCCTACCGTCTCTGTATCCTTGGGTCACGCCCTGACACCCTACCTTTTAATAAATAATACATCATGGTCGATGAAATTGACAAATAATCATTCATTAAAATGTTTACATTATTGGCTAATTATCATAATTAACTGGACTTTGAAGCAATTGTACATGTATTAAGGTTTGATCATTTTATTGTTATTATTCATATATTTACAAGTGTTTGTAGGCTATATTTTCTTTGTAAAGGAACAAACATCTAAAACAACTGAAAGACACAGCCAAAGTTCTTTTATCGCTCCTTCGTTGAATTCCTGTCCATTTGTCATCTTTGTCCTCTACCAGCAGACCCATTCCTCAAAGGGTATTTCCTTCTCTCTTGTAGATAAGCTGTGTCATACATCAGAAGGCTGCGCTGCAAAGACAAAAAAATTAGTATTTCCACAAGACCGACGACCTTTTGGGAGGGCACGTGGCTGGCAGTCATAACAAAAAACATCGACATGACATTCCGACTTGGGGAGATGAAAGTGAGACGTATGAAGTGAGAGCAGAGTTTAGCAAAAGGCGCAACGTTCAACCCAAAGCAGAACTCTATCAAAGGATTGTATTCTAATCTTACAAGTGCACATTTGTAATTACACCTCCTGTTGACTGACGCGCTTTGCAATGAAATAGACTCAGGCATCGTCCTGATGAATGGCAAGAACATATTCAATTAGGAGCCAGTAATATTTAGTCAAAAAGTCTGTACACACATTTCTGATGATATTGGCTTGAGAACTACAATACGCCCTCTTGTGGCTGTGTATAGTACTGGAACAGCGCACAATTCCATGATGTTATTGCTCCACGTGTTTGCCTTTAATGTTCTTGCCGAAAAAGTTACCAATACTTGTTACTAAAATTGGTTTTCCTTAAGTATTACAATACAATACACTAAAATTGAGTTGTAGCATGCCATTTTTCATCCATGGACAGTCTAATGCTAACTATCAAATGGATTGACAAACACTGACATTTGTAATGTAATTTACAGTACCATATTTTTCAGGCTATAAGACGCACTTAAAATTAAAATTATTTTAATTTCCTAAAAAAATGGACAGTGCGCCTTGTAACCTGTTGCGCCTTATATATGTATTTAATTCTGGTAGTGCTTATTCTGGTTGTGGTACATGGTGTAATAATAAGTGTGAACAGTAGATGGCAGTCACACATAAGAGATACGTGGTGACTGCAAGTTGACGCCTGTTGTTCAATATATTACGCTAGCAAGTACCGGTAAGCAAACAAGACCAAAACTTTAATGTTTCGTTGAGAATATAGAACATTATACACGGAGCTCAAAAATCTTTCAAAAATGTTTTAGTAAGACTTTGGTAAACTACGAAACCGCACCGCTTGATGGATTGTCGGAGCATTGCGACCACTGTAATCAGACGTACTGTGCTTCAATACAGGAGTATTACTATGGTTTGTGTATAAGGACCCCAAAATGGCACCTATTAGGAGACATATTATTTGGCATTTTGTTTCGCATTATTATGCTAAACCAACTTTTCTTACCTTCTGTTACCTGCTGATGTGTATTCGGGATCTGCATAAGTCCTGAAAATTTGCGCTTTTCCGCCGTACTCTATAAACTCATTCTTTTCCTCTATCCTCTTGTTGTGGGGCATTCATCCTCTACTGTTACCATTTCTAGCACAAAGTAGCAAACAGTTTGAACGTAATCTGTCAGTAGACTCACTATGGAAGCGCTAAAAACTATAACAAAAGATGACAGGGAGAAGAAGCTGTCAAAGTGGTGCCACGTAAAATAAGAACGCCTACAAGAAGAGACGGTCAGAAAGCGGCTCAAAGCTCGTCTGTAAAACATAATCTATGCAACAATTTGACCAAAGAACCACCATTACATGTTATGTACACCACAAATAAGTGTTTCAAATGTTAAAATATATATATATATATATATATATATATATATATATATATATATATATATATATATATATATATATATATATATGAGCCTTATAATGCGCTTTAAAGTATAATCCAGTGCGCCTTGTGTATAAAATAAGACTTGAATAGACCCGTTCATAAACAGTCTGCCATTTAATCCGGTGGGCCTTATGGTCAGAAAAATGCAGTATTTTTTTTTGTTGTCATTTCTGTCAAAATTGAGCAATCATTTCACATCAACAAAACAGTGTAAAAAAACTAGTAATGGGGTGGAGCCTTCACATAAAATGCTGCTCAGGGCCCCAATTTAGCTAAACTAGCCTTAATGAAAACATTCAATTAATAACATTTGAATACATAAATGAATGTTTCAGAATCATTTCCACCATGGTCTCATGTATTCTGATCTAAATCTTGCTACCAGTAATTGTAACATCTAAAAAAAATAAAAAATACAAAAATATATATATATATATACACATTATATATAACAAGGCAGTTATTTTGACCAGCTCTTTTAAAGGAACGGTTCCCTTCAAAGAGCCATAAATCCCATCTCTACTGCTAATAGAGACAGGCTGTATTTTTTTGTCATATATAGTGAACATTCTTGTAAACATGCCTCCTCTTGCACTTTTGATTGCTTGCTAATTATGTCCGAAATCCAGGTGGAGGAGACAGGAACGGTGATGCATGCGTGACAAAATGAAATAGAAGACCTGGAGATGACGACTGGGGTCTAACGGTCACCTCCCTAGCAGCGGGCAGACACTACACAGACGCGCGTGGGTGGGATTGTCCACATGTTTGTGACGGATTGGCGGGGCTGGCCCGCAACAAAACGTCCTGAGTGAGTGTCTCTTGAGAGATAGGAGACCGACCTGCATGAGTAAAGCATCCCACTAATCGTCCTTCCACTCAGACATTTGTCTAACTGATTTGACCTCATACAACAAATCATTCTAATGGCAATGACTATAGTATTTGTCATTGCGATGGCAACCCTTAATCCCCTTTTGCAGCGCTACAACCTGCCTGAATCTACCTTTTTTATTTCTCAACACTTTTTTTTCTATTTCTTCCGTTTTTGCTCCTTATATTGCCATTACAACATTGGTTGTATTGCCGCTGTGTTGTGCAATGTACTTGTTGATAAAATACATACAAATGACATTGTTATATAGGAGTTTTTTAAACAGAAATAACTACCTCTTCCAATTATCACCCCATTCCCTTTGCGATGAATTTACACAACTATACACACACTTAGCACTAGGGAGGGCTTGAGTGCACTTTTTCAATTTTTAGCGCGCATGTTCTTAAAGGGGAACTGCACTTTTTTTGCAATTTTGCTAACATGTATTTATGAGTCAGAATGCATAAAAAAATATGTGTTCTTGTCTTACATAAGGATTGTGAATGATAAGCAAAATTTAAAAAATTTTTTTTAAAAAGTGCAGTTCCCTTTTAAGATTTGTGTCACATAGTGTTGCTGATGAACCCCAAGATGCAGAGAAGGCAGGCTTTGTGCAGGAAAACATGATTTAATGTCGAAAATAAAGAAAACACAATCCAGGAACTTGAAATAGCCAAACTGAAAACAGGAACCAGCAAACAGAAAAACTGGAAACAGCTAATGGCTAACAGGATAACACAAAACAAGGAGAAAGCAAACTGTAAATAGCTATAAGGAACAGCTTACCGCTATGATGACATCGACAATCATTAGCGACAATACTCCAGCATAGACTGGATGGCAAGGCAGGTTTAAATAGCAGCTGGCTGATTGACACCAGGTGTGGCCAGGTACCAATCAGCCACAGCTGAGGGAAAACAGCGCTCAGGGAGACAAGCAGGAAACAACCAAAATAAAAGCGCTTACAGGAAATAAAGACAAACACAGAGGAAAAACTAAAACATAACCAAACTGTCAGGGACAAGCCTGACAGTAGTCCCCCTTCCCATAACGGATACCAGACGTTCTAGAAAACCCCTCCCCAAAAAAACAGTCCAAAGTCACGGGAGGGTGGAGGGAGGACAAGGCGGTGGGCCGCCAGGCCAAGTGTCCCCGCTACCAGCGGGGAAGAGTTAGGTGGCGACGGCGAGTTGAACGCCGCCGCAATTGGCGAGGCGGTCGCCCATGGAACGACCACATCCGTGGCCGACGAGAGGATGGTGGCGGCGTCTGCTGGCCCACCGGAGAGGATGGTGGCGGCGTCTGCTGGCCCACCGGAAAGCATGGTGGCGGCGTCTGCTGGCCCACCGGAGAGGATGGTGGCGTCTGCTGGCCCACCGGAGAGGATGGTGGCGTCTGCTGGCCCACCGGACTGCATGGTGGCGTCTGTTGCAGACCTACTGGGGTGAGGAGTAGCTGTGCCTCCCCAGCTGCACAGCTACTCATAGCCCCCCCCTCAAGGGACGGATCCCAGACGTCCCCAGATAGGCCCACAGACGAAAGGGATGGGTGGGAGAGGGCTTGAAATGCGGCCGAACTCTTCTTCAATTTAGCCATTAGCGCTACAATCCCGTCAAGCCTCTCCGCCATCGAAATCTCTGTGGGGTTCGTATTAGGCTAGAGTATTCCGCCACAAATTGTTGGTGGTGACGAACCCAAAGACGCGGAGAAGGCAGGCTTTGTGCGGGAAAACATGATTTCATGTCGAAAATAAAGAAAAGAACACAAACCAGGAACCAGGAACAAACAAACTGGAAACAGGGAACAGGAACGAGCAAACAGGAACTAGGAATAACTAACGGCTAACTGGATATAGCTAACAGGAAAAAAGAAGCTAGGAGAAAGTAAACTGTAAATAGTAGTGATGGGTCTGGCAACACAGATGCATCGGCGCATGCGTCGAGCTCATAGAGCGATACACTGTGTCGGTGCGCGTACCGCTTTTAGAAAGTCACGTGACCGATCATGAGCTGCTTTGGTCACGTGACCGATACGCGAACTGTATTGCACTGACGCCTCCTCTGTGCCCTGTGAGCAACGTTCCCTCTAAGGTGTGCGCCTGCACAATTGCGCACTGCTCAAGCGTCCTCTGCGCACACTGTGCCCCGCACAGCAAATATATGCCGCGCAGCAAATCAAACCCATCTGAATTCTAAACAAAATAAACACATTTATTCTGTGTAATTTTGAAATGCAACTTTGAGTGACCGTGACAACAAGCGGCCCTAACGGTGTTCGTCAACAACACGCATAACACTAAGCCACTGGTGCGTTTATGGCCACACAAAAAGTCGGACAACTCAAACACCACACAAAGTTACACTATGACTCCTCAGTCATACGTGTGCTTTTTTTTCTGTCATTTATTATTCATGTTAATTTATTGATATTAATCATGGAATGCTGTTACTAGAGAAAGTTAAAGGAATGACGGCGTGGCGAAGTTGGTAGAGGGGCCGTGCCAGCAATTGGAGGGTTGCTGGTTACTGGGGTTCAATCCCCACCTTCTACCATCCTAGTCACGATACATTATTTATTGACTGTATCTAAAAAAGATAAAAATATATTTTTATTTAAATTAAGATATGAAATAATCCTGAATGAAATACAATGACTTGGTTTATATTATTGTATATACTAGGTCATAAAATCAGTGTCAGTTGAGTCGGTCCGTAGGTTGCCTGTAGGGATTTTTAATGTCCAGCAGATGTCAGTATTTAGTGACACAGTATCGACACAGTATCAATACAGTTTTGCAATGTGTCGAAACGCTTCATGATGCCTCATCAACCCATCACTAGTAAATAGCTATAAGGAACAGCTTACCGCTATGACGACAGCGACAAGGACACGTAGTTATGACATCGACAATCATTAGCGACAATACTCCAGCACAGACTGGATGGCAAGGCAGGTTTAAATAGTAAAACACATTTTTTTGACACCAGGTGTGGCCAGGTGCCAATCAGCCACAGCTGAGGGAAAACAGTGCTCAGGAAACAAGCAGGAAACAACCAAAATAAAAGCGCTTACAGGAAATAGACAAACACAGAGGAAAAACTAAAACATAACCAAACTGTCAGGGACAAGCCTGACAATTTGTTTCTAATTGATGTATAATTTTGGATTGAAATAGGTGTTGTAAAACCTGTTTGATTTAAAGTAACATTTCAATTAAAGAGGCGAAAGAGGAAGCTGTCCTCAAAGTCAAAACATTGATGAAGTTTTGCCACATTTTAATTGCTGTATTTCCAGACTGATGATTTCATAAACACGTAATGTACAGTAATCCCTTGTTTATTGCTGTTATTTGCTTCAGGGCCTGACTATGGTAAATTAGTTTCCAAGAATTATAAATTATAAATCAATCCGTTTCATACATAGATCATAAACAAAAATAAAAAAAAACCTTTACTACCTTTTAAAGATAGTTTTCAACATAATGAAATCCCTATGACATGAAATAACCCCCACATTTACCCTTTTTTTTTTTGCTTGAAAATGCTTAATTTAGGCCAAAAATACATGAGTAAGCTTTACGAAAAATAAAAATTGAGCGATATTGTGAAGCTGCAGACTATAAAAGCCAATGTGGCAAGGGACAACTGTAATGCAGAACTAAAATCATTGAAATATTTGAAATATTATAATTATGTGTAACCGTTAGTTAATTACAACAAAATGTAAATTAATAAATGCTCCATTATGCAAACGAAAGCGATGCCGGCTGGTTCCTTGCCCTGAGAACCCTCCCGCGGACCTTGACATGCTCCTCTAATATCATGATGCCCTACATACAGCCAGGAGAATGAAAAATAACAACAGGGAGGGGGGGCAAAGGAATGAAATGGCAGGCAGTTTGGCAAAAAGGGCACTAAGGGCAAACATGGTTTAAATCAAAGGTCTTCAACAGGGAGGTCCGCGACCCTAAGGGGCCGCAGAAGTACTGCAGGAGGGTTGTGACATTTTTGGTTGATTAGACTTTTTTAAAATATATTTCTTTATATTCTCTCGCAATTTTTTCCGCAAATTAAAATGTCTTTAAATACACATTAACATTCCGTCACACTGTAGTGTAGTTTGGAAATGGCAGTGGATATGACAATAATATTTATATTATATTCATGTTATGATTTAAAGGCCTACTGAAATTAAATTTTTTTATTTAAACGGGGATAGCAGATCCATTCTATGTGTCATACTTCATCATTTCGCGGTATTGCCATATTTTTGCTGAAAGGATTTAGTAGAGAACATCGACGATAAAGTTCGCAACTTTTGGTCGCTGATAAAAAAAGCCTTGCCTGTACCGGAAGTAGCGTGACGTCGCAGGTTGAAGGGCGCCTCACATTTCCCCATTGTTTACACCAACAGCGAGAGCGATTCGGACCGAGAAAGCGACGATTACCCCATTAATTTGAGCGAGGATGAAAGATTCGTGGATGAGGAATGTGAGAGTGAAGGACTAGAGAGCAGTGCAGGACGTATCTTTTTTCGCTCTGACCGTAACTTCAGTAAAAGGGCTCATTGGATTCCACACTTTCTCCTTTTTCTATTGTGGATCACGGATTTGTATTTTAAACCACCTCGGATACTATATCCTCTTGAAAATGAGAGTCGAGAACGCGAAATGGACATTCACAGTGACTTTTATCTCCACGACAATACATCAGTGAAGCACTTTAGCTACGGAGCTAACGTGATAGCATCGTGCTTAAATGCAGATAGAAACAAAAGAAATAAGCCCCTGACTGGAAGGATAGACAGAAGATCAACAATACTACTATCAGGAGACACCGAACCAAACACTGGACCTGCAACCACACGGTTAATGCTGTGCCGCCTGTTGAAGCCTAGCAATGCCGTTGCTAACGACGCCATTGAAGCTAACTTAGCTACGGGACCTCGTCCGAGCTATGATAAAAACATTAGCGCTCCACCTACGCCAGCCCTCATCTGCTCTTCAACACCCATGCTCACCTGCGTTCCAGCGATCGACGGCACGACGAAGGACTTCACCCGATCATCGATGCGGTCGGCGGCTAGCGTCGGATAGCGCATCTGCTATCCAACTCAAACTCCTCCTGGTTGTGTTGCTGCAGCCAGCCGCTAATACACCAATCCCACCTACAGCTTTCTTCTTTGCAGTCTCCATTGTTCATTAAACAAATTGCAAAAGATTCACCAACACAGATGTCCAGAATACTGTGGAATTTTGCGATGAAAACAGAGCTGTTTGTATTGTGATACAATGTGTCCGAATACTTCCGCTTCAACCATCGACGTCACGCGCAAACGTCATCATACATAGACATTTTCAACCGGAAGTTTCCCGGGAAATTTAAAATTGCACTTTATAAGTTTATCCGGCCGTATTGGCATGTGTTGCAATGTTAAGATTTCATCATTGATATATAAACTATCAGACTGTGTGGTCGGTAGTAGTGGGTTTCAGTAGGCCTTTACGATAGCTAACGATTAGCACGCTAGTTGCCAGCCAGTGATTAGCGGACTAAGCTTCCAGTTTGTGATGAGCAAGCTAGGGCCAGCAAGTGATTAGTGCGGTGGTCGGCAACGCGCGGCGCTAAAGTGGCTCCCTGGAGCTTTTTCAAAAATGTATGAAAATGGAAAAAGATGGGGGGAAAATTATATTTTTTGTTTAAATATGGTTTGTTTCAATGTCCATTTCTCTGATGATGCAATTGTTGATGACTGAAGTGTTGATATCAACCAAACTTACCCCCCCCCCCCTCCACATCCCACACCCTGGATTGTAAATAATGTAAATAATTCAATGTATATACTCTGATGATTATCTTGTGTGATGACTGTATTATGATGATAGTATATATCTGTACAGGGCCGGCCCGTGGCATAGGCCGTATAGGCAAATGCTAAGGGCGCCGTCCATCAGGGGGCGCCACGCCAGTGCCACAAATGTTGGAGAAAAAAGAAAAAAAAAAGTTGGTACTATTATTTCTAAATACAAAAAATAATCCCACGTTAATTAAAATGCAAAGTAAAGCCTATTTAATAAAAATAGTATTTGTTACAACATTACGCACCCCCCATCCCCCCGCACAGTGCGCCCCCTCCCTTCCCGTATCATGACTCTTACCACATCAAAAAATCAACACAAGATGTCAAAACGGCCAAAACTGTCAGGTGCCCAGGGAAGAAAAAAGAGAAAAGAAGAGGGGAAACGAGGAAAAGACAGAGGTAGCAGGTAGGTAACGTAAGCCTACATGAAATTATTTGTCTGTTACAGAATGTGATAGTAACCTGGCTTTTTTAGCATTAAGCTAATGTTACATGATTCGGCAATTGCTAATCAATAAATAGCTAGTTCTGTTTTAACGTCGGGTTAATATTGTGGAGGGGGCTAAATTGTTATGGAAAATAATAATGTAACGTTAGGTAATGACAGTACTCCCTGGTGTACAGTAATTTGTAAGTCATTCTAGTTAATGCAATATTAAAAAGCACAAATAGAGAACTCTGTAGGATCCCCTTTTTTTGTAATATAGTTGTTAAAGTCATACTAGTTTGATATCTTGTTTTGTGCAGTGTCTTATTTATATTGTATTTTTAATTTATTTTATGCAACTTGTTGACACGTTTTATTTTGTGTTTATGTATGTAAAAAATATTGTATTTCATATTTTCATTTTTTATTTTTTGTATTCATTTATTTATCCATATTTTTTTTTATCTTGTTAACTATTCTGATTGTTAATTTGCTTTCTTTAAGTAAAAAAAAAAGGTCAAAGACAAAGCTATTCGGTTTCTTGTGAGTATATACACTTCACTGCCGATGTGGGGGGGGCGCCACCTAAAATCTTGCCTAGGGCGCCAGATTGGTTAGGGCCGGGCCTGTATCTGTATCATGAATCAATTTAAGTGGACCCCGACTTAAACAAGTTGATAACCTTTTTCGGGTGTTACCATTTAGTGGTCAATTGTACGGAATATGTACTGTACTGTGCAATCTACTAATAAAAGTTTAAATCAATCAATCAATCTGTGCCAACTTCACTGGTTGTGGGGTTTGTATATATTATTTAAGGGGTGAGAGCTTCATTAGCCATTTTTTAGGTTGATTTTATTAGATATTTTCATAAGAACCACAATTGATTAATGGTAATGGTGGTACTGGTGGATTATTTTGACAATGGTATTCTAGGGTGTTAAAAAGTATGTGTATTTAGTGAAAATACTGCCAAAACGACTCATCTACTCACACCCCACGATTTGCAAACAAAAAAAAACTATTTCCCGCAAAAACATGCCCAACCTCTAAGTTAACCTGTAAGTTTTCCCCTCTCTTCTGTCTGACATTTTACTCCTCACGCTGCTTCTTCTTCATTGGTATTTTTGGCCGAGGTACCATGCAAAAGTAACAGTAGGTCTAAAAGCATTAAATTGATTCAGCAGCACCACCTGTCGCAGCAGAGTGCGTATTACACGTTCTCCGAGTGCAAATGTGGAATATTACTGCCAACATTTTTCACTTGAAAAAAATTGTTTTTATACTTTTTTACTTGCAATTCACTTTTAACTTGCAGATTTTTTTTTACTTGCGAATAATTTGCCTAACTGAATAAATGGTTTTATTTTACTTGCGAATTAAATGAGCGCAAGTAAAAACTGATGTATTTCGTTGTAATTTTATTGTATGTATGTTCGAAATAAACTGAAACTGACTGACTCACTAACTGTTTTTTGTGTGTTATTGGAGTTTTGGCAGTAATTTAATTCCATAAAGGTACACTGAAAACTGTGTATTATATTCAATGATTATCAAGTGAATTGATTTACGTGACCCCGACTTTACAAATTGAAAAACTTATTCGGGTGTTACCATTTAGTGGTCAATTGTACGGAATATGTACAGTACTGTGCAATCTACTAATAAAAGCTTCAATCAATAAATCAATCAAAGTATATAAACATATTATGGGATACAATGATCAAATATGTTTAATTGATTGATTGAAACTTGTATTAGTAGATTGCACAGTACAGTATCTGTGTTTTGTGTTCCGGGGGACCCCGACTCCAGAATGTGAAAGTTTCCCGCGTGAAGCCGGTGAGTAAAAAGTTCAATACAGTTAACTTAGGCCATCTTTTGTTAGACGCTGTGAATGTGTGTAGGTTACATGCTACGATATTCCACATATTTCCAACTGCTTGAAACGAAAGCGTATTACTTTATTGTCAGTGTTGTTTAGGCCCAGGTCGCTAACGTTACTGCGTTAGTCAACAACGTAACGTTAACGGAGTGGAAACAGCCGTTCTTTGCCATTAATATGAGTGTGTATTATTTCTTTCTTTGTTCTTTAGTGGAGCTCGAGATCCTGTTTACTGTGGACTAGCTGTGTGTGACGCCATGTTGTTTTTGTTTACATTAAAAAAAAAAGGTATGTGTATCAGTTTTTTGGCATAGTTAATTGTAGAAAAAAATATAAAATGAGGTGATGTGAGTGGGAAAAATTGCTGCACATATTAAGGATCCTTTTTCTTGATCTATATTTTTGTTATTTGCTGATGTATATATTTTATATGCTGTTTTTTATTTAATTAATTTATTAGAGACTATTTTATGCTTTATCTACCTTTTTTATTATTATTAATTTATTTACTATTATTATTATTATTTCCACATGTAAGCATAAATAATTGATCATATTAGTACATTGTTTGATTGCTTTGCTTAATGCATTCCATAATTTAATTCCACATACTGATATACTGAAGGTCTTAAGTGTTGTACGTGCGTACAAATGTTTTAAATTACATTTCTCTCTAAGATTATTTTTCTCCTCTTTTTTTGAGAAGAATTGTTGTATATTCTTGGGTAGCAGGTTATAGTTTGCTTTGTTTATAATTTTAGCTGTTTGCAAATTCACTATGTCGTGGAATTTCAGTTTACAAAAACACAGGATAAGTTGTAAAATTCCTTTGTGCTGGCACATACTTAAGAGTGTTTGGTGATGACTGGTGGAATGGTGGATGGGTGTTTTGCAATTTGGACGCATCATCAGTAGTGTGCCCCTGGGTCACTGGGCGTTTCGGCCTTATCACTAGACGCCCTCTCCAGGGGTGGCCAGCCACAGGGTGATCGGCCAAGGGCTTGCATCAATCCCAATTAATCATGAGTCGCTTGGTGTTGAACAGCAGACATCTCATGGGACTATGCATGGCAGGGGCGTCCTTTTCCCTGAGTCAAGCCTAAGCTAATAAATAAAAGATTTGTGTGTTCTCTATATCCAACATTATATATTATTCTAACTGATCTTTTTTGTAACACCGTTAATGAATGAAGTGTACTTTTGTAATTATTTCCCCATATTTCTACACAATAACTCAGATATGTAACACTAGTGAACAGTAGAGAATATGAAGTGATTTTTTGTCTAGAACATGTTTTGCTTTATTCATTATTGACGTGTTTCTTGCTACTTTATGTTGTATATTTTTTACTTGAGATTTCCAGTTCAATTTATCATCAATCATTATACCTAGAAATTTGGTTTCATTTACTCTTTCAATTTCTATTCCGTCTATTTGTATTTGTGTTTGACTTCTTTTCTACTGTTACCAAATAGCATTATTTTAGTTTTACTGAGATTCAAAGATAGTCTGTTTTTGTCAAACCATCTTTTTAATTTGTTAATTTCTTCTGTTATTATTTGTATTATCTTCTGTGTGTTCTCTCCTGAACAAAACGCTGTTGTATCATCCGCAAATAATACTAACTTTAAATCTTTTGTAACTTTACAAATGTCATTTATCTAGACATTGAATAATTTAGGTCCTATATTGATCCCTGAGGTACACCACAGGATATATTTAGCGTTGTAGACGAAACCACCACATTAATTTTAAAGATATGGTTAACATTCTTAGTGCTAAAGATATTCCCCTCTCCTTGTATCCCTTCTCCCAGCTCCACCGTCTCGCCGAGTGCCAGCAAGAGTCATGAGTACTTGTCAACTCGACTCCTCAACTGGAGATAACTTTCTAGGTAAAGACTGATCTCCAAAATAATATCTCAGCATCCAGTAACCATGGTTAACAGATCACAACCATTTAATACCAATTTATCTCCCTTAGCACCTCACCATGGGGAAGGATGTATTCATATGCCTTTACCAGCACATGCATTAAACATGCAGAGAGTTACACAAGGTAGGGACTGATATCTGTATACTCTACACCCATAATTTCAAACCCTACTTTACGATTGAGCTGAAGTTCTGACTATTATGACCTGTACTTTTACCTTTCTTATAGTTCTTACCACCTTGGGGCACCATTCAGGTAAAATCTCAGCTCATCTTACTTGCTTATTTGTATACACTAACACCTGTGCATGCTTTTGTCCACGTTGTTCCTTTGACGATGAATAAATACCCCTTTTCTTTCTTTCTACATTAAGGGTGCCTTTTCATCTGATTAAATTTATAATGAACAGGGACATTGCGGTTGTCCCAAGTGGATGGTATGATGATAGGATGGTTTTCTGGCCCAGCTATAAAAACACAGACAGAATTGAAAGGGCCGCTTTAAATGAGGAGCAGCATGAGCCAAACGGGCCAAGATTTGACGTTTCTGTTGTCCGAACTTGTGGTATGCAAATTCATAATCTTCTTGTTTAAAAATAACGTCATAGTTGCTTCTCTTTATGCTTGGAATAACCTATTGTGTCTATGTTCTGACCAGGTCTCTTGTAAGAGAGAGACCTGATTTATCATCATCAATAATAATAATATTCTGTTCAGCTCTACAGCTAATTTGAAACTCATGTTCATTTTAACATATTCAATTTTAGACAACTACAAAGACGCATTAAAAATAATGCAACAATATGGAAAGGGCTGCAACACCTCAGACCTGCAATCTGAGGCAGAGAACTAGGAGCTGCCAGAAAAAAGGAACAGGAAGCTAGTGTAAGTGTGTTCCGTCTTGTTTTTGTCATGTTTCTACAGTAATAGGAAGGTTATTTCCGGTAGCATTCAAAAATAGACCAGAGATGCTTGTACTATATGTATATTTGGCAATTTTGGTATAGCAATAATCCTAATGATAGGGTTACCCAACAGCCATCGTCTCGGGGACTCAGATGATAGCGAAGAAGACCCGGGAAATAGTGACCTCACATCTCTGGGGTTGGCAAGCCAATTGCACAGGCAGAGTAAGGAATAATCTCTTAACATCGAAAACAACAAAACCACCACATTGATATTAAAGATATGGTAAACATTCTTAGTGCTAAAGATATTCCCCTCTCCTTGTATCCCTTCTCCCAGCTCCACCGTCTCGCCGAGTGCCAGCAAGAGTCATGAGTACTTATCAACTCGACTCCTCAACAGGAGATAACTTTCTAGGTAAAGACTGATCTCCAAAATAATATCCAATAATATCCAGTAACCATGGTTAACAGATCTCAACCATTTAATACCAATTTATCTCCCTTAGCACCTCACCATGGGGAAGGACGCATTCATATGCCTTCACCAGCACCTGCATTAAACATGCAGAGAGTTACACAAGGTAGGGACTGATCTCTGAAATATTAGTGTATAGATAGGCCCCTTGGGTATTACCAGTCATGGTTAACTGATGGCTCTCTCACAATGCCCACCTCACTAGGAACGGCAGTCCCTCCTCGACTCCCTCCACCCCCCTCACCAGCAGCCCTCAACATGTGGCAGACAGAGGAGCCTGGATCCAGCCTGGCCTACAGGCCAACATAGCGAGGGGAAAGAATGGCCGACAACATTTCCTGCTCTGGTGAGCAATAACTGACAAATACCGGATGGTCATTCTGTGCCACAAATTTTGGAAAAAATTCAAATTCACAAGCAATCACATATTTTCTTCAAACTTTGTCAATAACTTTTGTCATTAACTAAGGTCAATAGCTAATGTCAGGATTATGAGTAATGAGGATAAACACTGAAACATGTTAATTTTATACTGCTGTTTGTCAACAGCGCCTGAGGTAATCCACATCTTTAGCCTGCTGGAAACTATTAAGCACAACCAAGACCAGCTGATTGCGAAGGTAAACTTCTTAAGCCTTGAATAGGTCAATAATTCATAATGACATTGATTTTGATTCATTATTATTTTTTAAAGAAAGAAACAGCCTACATGGCAGCTTTGTGTGATTAGAGTAAACATTGCTACATTTTCTTGTTACATTTCACCTGTTTGCTCTTTAAATACCACTTTTAATGTTTTTTATTTATTTCGATCATGTTTTTTAAAAATGTGCCCTGGGGCCGTTAAAAAATGACCTGCAGGCCGCAAATGGCCCCCGGGCCGCACTTTGGACACCCCTGGCCTACACGAATACAAACATAGAATGATAGTACAAATATAATAAGAAAACAATGTCAACCTCCCAAAGTTGGGTTATGGATATTTATTTATGCCCCCCACCCCCAACCCCCCGCCGCCGTCATCCAACAGAGCCAAACAAGTACTCTGATCAAGGAACCAAATAACGATATTGTTTAAACATTTTGGATGTCTTGCACACCTATACCCTGATCACAAATTCATAGTTTACGCACCTTATTTTAACCACCTCCAGTAACTTTAAGTCATGTTTTTTTTTTCAAATGTAATCTCCTTAATACCTATCACATATTTTGTATTGTGTAAGCATACTTGGCTTTGGATGCTTCCTACCATAAACATAAACGTATCTGTCTTGTAATCTTGTTTGATTACAGGTGCTGTGAGTAAAAATGTGTTGACAAGGTCAGCCACGGACGCTGAGGTCACCAAACACGCCATCAGGTGGTTCAACTTGGCGGGGGATCGGGCAACGAGGAGACGAGTCCCGCTTCCACCTCCTCAGGAGGAATAGAGATGTATATGTATAAATAAACAACCTTTTATTGGACTTCTTGTCATTCACCAGTTATTCATTTTTTGATATGTTAGCTGTGCATGGAGCAGCGTTTCCTTGAAGTTGTAGCCTAATAGATTAAATATGTATATTTACTTTTTAAATATATATTATGTATATTTACTTTATAGAGTGAATTGACCATTTTCTGTTTCTGCCTATTGACAATATTGTTAGTTTAAAAATACAAGGCAATGCATATGTAAGCCTATATTGCTGTATTAGGGCTTAGTGAATTTTTTAGTTTCCTATTTTATCCTACAGCAAGAACAGAAGGGATTTTGAAAATAAGATAAAGGGGTCCAAAACGGCCAGATGAGCCAGGGTTTTTAATGAGTCCGTTGCTGGTCCGCGGCGGGAGGTTAGGCTTTGATCTTGGGTGCGGAGCGGATGCAGCGCGCCGTCACGGCGCACCCGCTGCGGAAATAAGGCTTTGATCATGGGTGCGGAGCGCATTCAGCGCGCCGCCACGGCGGATCCGCTACCTGCCGCCGTGGCGGATACGTTCCTGAGTGCCAATGGACGCCGATGCTGGTCCGTTTCGCGGTTCCGTTCCGTAAAGCGCGATACCTGCGCGGGGGATCCGCCGCGGAGTGTTTTTGCTGTGTGGGTAAGGGGTCTAAGGGCTGCGTTGTTTTTCTTTGTGTTATCATGCTAGAATATGCCGTTTTGTCAATACAGGTGTGTCTAATAGTGCAATGATTGATTAAGCATCCAAAAAAACAAGAATAAGTAAATGTTTGACACCAGTGCTTTCCTTTGTTGGTAAATCTGTACTCAGCTACACTACATAAGATCAAAATCTATTTCTAACAGAACTTCTAAGAAGGCAGATGAAGCTTTGCCAGGAGATGAATAGAACATAAAATAAGAGTACAAATAGCAAAAACTAGAAGCAAACATAAGTTTTTCTAGCACACTGCAAGGCCAGGAGCAGTGAAACTGTTGCAGTAGACGACTGCAATTATACGTAACAACCAGCAGACGGTGCAATGTCAAATATGGAAAACCAACGAAGAAGAATTTTATTTTTATGGGAAATGTAGTCCAAGAAAAATAAGCCAAATAAACGTACGAACACTCTACTTAAGCGTTTGCTTTTATGCAGCTAAGTTGAATTGCAATTATGTATTTGGAAATAAAATAGAAACACTTTAATTTTTGTATTTGGAAAGGCATGGTAGCTTTTGTGTTCTCGAAATTTCCGATTAACCGGCTTACCCATAATACACTGCGCCGCCTTTTCCTTTCTTCTTGCTTGTGCGGTGGTGGTCCAAAATGTCGCTATTAGAAGGTCCGCTAAACGTGTTCGGCCAGAGAACAACTGGCGAGTCGGTTCGCACTCAAAATGGTGAGGCTTTTGAGTGTTTTTCGTCGATATTTCCAATTCGTATAGTTTAACAGTCTGCGCACTGTAATGGCCGCCAACAGAGCCCGTTCCCTTTTTTCCATGTATAGCACGTGCGACACTAAATGCTAACGCTAGCTTGCATCGGTTTGTGTTTATTTAAAACAACATTGAGATATCCACCAAGTATTATCTTTTCCCAATCCCATTTTCAGTGCCTTCCATTCTTGTTTCAATGAATGGATGGCTAATCTCATGGGATAGAAAAACTCTTGTCATGGTCTGAAGGTGTGGCGACTTCTGTGTTTCCTCACCCAATAAAATGACAAATAATGGAACCACAATAATGGAAATTGTCTTCATTACTGAGTGTGTATGATTTTGTTTGTGTTGCCCGTTTAGTTTGATGTAATATTTTCTTTGCCATTCCAGTCATGGCCGCAGCATCCATTGCCAACATTGTCAAGAGCTCCCTTGGACCAGTGGGCCTTGATAAGATGTTGGTGGACGACATTGGGGTCAGTTGCATTCATCACACACCCTTTTTTAGTATTTTATGTAGGAAATATTATTTCAGTTTCAGTTTATTTCGAACATGTAAAAAAGTGTTCAAGATGTTCATTATAATTCTTCTGTGTACTTTGTGAACACTTATAGTTTGAACCGTCTCTTAAGGCCTACTGAAATGAATTTTTTTTATTTAAATGGGGATAGCAGATCCACTCTGTCATACTTGATCATTTCGCGATATTGCCATATTTTTGCTGAAAGGATTTAATAATAATAATAATAATAATACCTGGGATTTATATAGCGCTTTTCTAAGTACTCAAAGTCGCTTTACATGTTAAAAACCCATCATTCATTCACACCTGGTGGTGGTAAGCTACTTTCGTAGCCACAGCTGCCCTGGGGAAGACTGACGGAATTTAGTAGAGAACGACGATAAAGGTCGCAACTTTTGGTCGCTGATAAAAAAAAGCCTTGCCTATACCGGAAGTAGCGTGAAGTCACCGAAGGAAGGACTCCTCACATTTTCCCATTGTTTACAATGCAGCGAGACAGATTCGGACAGAGAAAGCGACGATTACCCCATTAATTTGAGCAAGGATGAAAGATTCGTGGATGATGAAAGTGAGAGTGAAGGACTACAGTGCAGTGCAGGACGTATATTTTTTCGCTCTGACCGTAACTTAGGTACAAGGGTTCATTGGATTCCACACTTTTTCTATTGTG
This sequence comes from Entelurus aequoreus, assembly GCF_033978785.1. Lineage (NCBI taxonomy): Eukaryota > Metazoa > Chordata > Actinopteri > Syngnathiformes > Syngnathidae > Entelurus > Entelurus aequoreus. The sequence continues at coordinate 22,252,795 of NC_084753.1, read as the reverse complement.
GATCACGGATTTGTATTTTAAACCTTGGATCCTCTTGAAAATGAGAGTCGAGAACGCGAAATGGACATTCACGGTGACTTTTATCTCCACGACAATACATCTGCGAAGCTCTTTAGCTACTGAGCTAACGTGATAGCATCGGGCTCAAATGCAGATAGAAACAAAATAAATAAATCCCTGACTGGAAGGATAGACAGAAGATCAACAATACTATTAAACTATAGACATGTAAATACACGGTTAATAATTTCCAGCTTGGCGAAGCTTAACAATGCTGTTGCTAACGACGCCATTGAAGCTAACTTAGCAACGGGACCTCACAGAGCTATGATAAAAACATTAGCGCTCCACCTACGCCAGCCAGCCCTCATCTGCTCATCAACACCCGTGCTCACCTTCCAGCGATCGACGGAAGGACGAAGGACTTCACCCGATCATCCGTGCGGTCGGCGGCTAGCGCGTCTGCTATCCAAGTCAAAGTCCTCCTGGTTGTGTTGCTACAGCCAGCCGCTAATACACCGATCCCACCTACAACTTTCTTCTTTGCAGTCTTCATTTGTTCATTAAACAAATTGCAAAAGATTCACCAACACAGATGTCCAGAATGCTGTGGAATTTTGAGATGAAAACAGAGCTTTTTTGTATTGGATTCAATGGGGTACCAATACTTCCGTTTCAACGATTGACGTCACGCGCATACGTCATCATATATAGACGTTTTCAACCTGAAGTTTAGCGGGAAATTTAAAATTGCACTTTATAAGTTAACCCGGCCGTATTGGCATGTGTTGCAATGTAAGATTTCATCATTGATATATAAACTATCAGACTGCGTGGTCGGTAGTAGTGGGTTTCAGTAGGCCTTTAAACTGAATAATATTGGTGCTTTGTTAGATTTCTTTAGTTAATCCGTTCCATAATTTAATTCCACATACTGTTATGCTAAACGTTCTAAGTGTTGTACGAGCATACAAATGTTTTAAATTAGATTTTCCCCTTAGGTTATATTTCTCCTCTTTTGTTGAGAATAATTGTTGTATGTTCTTGGGTAACAGGTTATAGTTTGCTTTGTACATAATTGTAGCTGTTTGCAAATGCACCAAATCGTTGAATTTCAATAATTGTGATTTAATAAAGGGTTTGTATGTTCTCTATATCCAACATTATGTATTATTCTAATTAATCTTTTTTGTAACACAGTTAGTGAATGAAGTGCACATTTGTAGTTGTTTCCCTATATTTCTACACAATAACTCAGATATGGTAACACTAGTGATTCATTCTGTTAATTGATCTGCTAGGACGTGACCATCACCAACGACGGCGCTACCATTCTGAAGTTGCTGGAAGTGGAGCATCCGGCTGCTAAGGTCCTCTGTGAGCTGGCTGACCTGCAGGACAAGGAGGTTGGGGACGGGACCACTTCGGTGGTGAGTGAGCTCACAACAGCCATTCACACATTGTTTCTTGTAATATCCTGTTTTACTAGTGCACATCTGCTGATTACCGCAGCTGTGTGGTTATGCTAACAGGAGAGAGAAACTGCTCCCCATCTGTGTCTGAAGAGGACAAGCAGCCATTTTTCTGCTGCCTCTAATGAAAGGATGGAACAGTATATAACTGCAATGTGTAGTATAGGACTGGGTGATTACATGATTGAGTGACTGTTAGGGATGGGAATTGATAAGATTTGTCAGGTTCCGATTCCACATTTGATTCCGCTTAACGATTAGGTTCCTTAACGGTTCTCTTATCAATTCTTGTTTGGGAAAAAAGGTGGATTAGCATCAATTTTGTTTAGTTTAGAGGTGAGGTGACCTAACGAAGCCTACATCTAAATGAGAAAGCATTCATTTCAATTCAACAAATAGCGCTAACATGGTAGGAGGCGTTAGTTAGTACCTGTTATATTCATATGACGTGCTAGTATTACTGCTGCTTGTATGAGATAGGAGCGGTTAAAAATGCGTCATTCATTTGTAATTATTGAATGCTGTATGTTCAAATGTTTCAGTATATTGCTCGCATGTCCTTCTCTTGTAGCGCTGTTGCAATCTTTTCTTTTATAATGTAGTCAACTGTAGAGCGTTCTTGCGCCCAGACTCTGCCGTTTGAGATCTGACATCACTTTGCAACGTCATCCCTACCCAGAAGGATAGATAAGAGAGCTGTTTGAATACATGGAAAGCGGTTCTTATTGATACACTGGGAACGATTCTATTCCCATCCCTAGTGATTGTGGTAAAAATGAAGTCGATTAGGGTGGTCAGAATCAGAAATACTTTATTAATCCCCGAGGGGAAATTAAAATTTTCAGCACAATCCCATTCAAGATCAGACAAACATTACAGGGAGACAGAACAGGATCGCTGACGGGTCTGCCATCTTCCGGCGCCCCTTACAAAAAAGGTGAGAACAGGTAAACAATGGGGGCGGGGTCCCAGACTGAGGCCAAGGGAAAAAACAACTCATAGCCATAGCACACATCCCTCTTACATGTGTGTAAGAGGAAAACATCAAAGAACATTAAACATTAAAAGAGCAGAGCTGAGCAACCAGCCACTTCTACATACAAAAAGTAAAAGAAACATATACACTGTGGTGGCCTCTGCGGTGTTCCACGCCATCGTCTGCTGGGGTGGAGGGAGCATGGCCAGAGACAGGAGCAGACCCAACAAATCAACCAAGAGAGCCGACTCCAATATTGGCCGCCCACCAACTCTCGGCCAGTGTCCTGTCCGCAAGGATGAGCGAGGATGCATTCATCAGGATCAGCTGTTGACATGTTTACTGGTGGAAAAAAACATGGTTGAAATGTCTGACAACAGCCAATCAGTCAACCTTTTCCCGCTTCACATCTGGTTGTAAGGTACCGCAGAAGTAGAGCGAATGACTGAACTTGGATTTACACGCACAGCTGGAGGTAGCGAAATAAATGTCAGCCATGATTTCGAGTTATTCTCCGAGAATAAGGCTATTGTTGAGAAAAAAAGATAGAGACTTAATGTTGTGTGTCAGCGGTGTAGGTTGCCAAAATGATGTGAAGCAAACCAAGTTGATCAAGCAATTTTGTTCACTCTCTAGTAAAAATACCACCCAAGTGATTATACAGGGAGCGTGAAAATGCAAGCAGAGTTTGCACATCTAGCAAATGCTGCCAGAACATGTAGCATTAGCAGTTTAGCCCTTACTAGTGGTGCCACCACCAGACTTATGTTTTAACCTGAAATTGTCTGTATCATTGAAGATGATACACATTTGCAAGTAGCAATGATGTTGACAGTGAAAATGGTAATTTTACCTTTTGTAAAATGTCTTTATTATCTCTAACAAGACATTGTTTATTTTGGGTTTTGCATCTCTGCACAAACACTCAGGAGTGTAAACACTTATTTGTTTTACTGCTGAGTAAAACAATTCTTTGTGCATTCCTTAAATTTTTTATTACAAATATAAACCAATTTCTAGTGTTTCTAGTTTATATTACACATGCTTTAAAGCTAGCAGGTTAAACAGTATAGAAAATTGGGGTTTTAATTGAACTCGGATGATATGAAAAATATATTTTGATCACTTGTTGGCATATTTCCCAGCCCTAGTGTAGTATTGGTTTAAAACTACTACACATGTTATAAGTGAGTCTAATCAACATTTTTGTTGGAAAATGTTTATGTAATGGGGTGGGCATTCAAAAATATGAATCTAAATCGCCTAAACGGAGTTCACACCCGGGAAAAGTAAGGAGATAAAATGGAAGAGAAAGGTATTTCAAGTAATTAAGGCATTTCTACCCTTGTTTTGAAATTACTACAGACAATAACATGTAATTTTACGCCACATGCATCTTCCAACCTCTGTTGTGCATGTTCTCCCGTGTGTGGGGGGTTTTCTCATACTGCGGCTTTCTCCCACATTCTAAAAATATGCATGTTACTAACATGTGTTACCTAACAACTTGTAACTTGTGTTACTTAACATCGCTAGTTTCATTGAAGACTGGAAATTGTCCATAGGTATAAATGTGAGTGTGAATGATGGTCTTTCCATGTACCGTAATTTCCGGACTATAAGCCGCACCTGACTATAAGCCGCACCAGCTAAATTTAGGGGAAAATACAGATTGCTCCATATATAAGCCGCACCCGACTATAAGCCGCAGGATTTTGATGTGTAATTACCGTAGTATATAGGGGTTCCTGCTACCACGGAGGGGATTGTCGGGACAGAGATGACTGTTTGGGAACGCAAAGCGTCCCTTTTATTAACAATAAATCTTTCAATCATTCAATCAAACTTTCACATCTTTGACATGGCGAACAGCATTCGTGCAGAGTACAAATAATACAACGGTGCAAAGTAATAAAGTGCTCGCATGTACGTTATCAAAATAACCAGCCTACCGGTATATGAAAAGTCAGTCTTTAATCATTGTGTCATCGTCTTCCTCCTGCGTACTAAAACCACCGAAATCCTCTTTGTCGGTGTCGGAGAAGAACAGGCCGTATATAAGCCGCACCGTTGTATAAGCCGCAGGGACCAGAACGACGTGAAAAAGTAGCGGCTTATAGTCCGGAAATTACGGTATGTGTCCCGCGATTGGCCATGCTAATTTGGGTTAGCCTGTCAATGAGCTGCTTCATTGTACATTGGCATTAAGGTAGCAGCATTATAGCCAACCTTCATCCTGTATAAATATATTGCTTTCTTTCTGTTTATTCCAAACTGTATTATTAATTTAACGTGATCCCTACATGTACAGTATGTGCTCTTCATGAGTACCGTATTTTTCGGATTATAAATTGCTCCAGAGTATATGTCGCGTCGGCCGAAAATGCATAATAAAGAAGGAAAAAAACATATATACGTCGCACTGGAGTATAAGTCACATTTTTGGGGGAAATTTATTTGATAAAATCCAACACCAAGAATAGACATTTGAAAGGCAATTTAAAATAAATAAAGAATAGTGAACAACAGGCTGAATAAGTGTACGCCATATGACGCACAAATAACCAACTGAGAACGTGCCTGGTATGTTAACGTAACATATTGTAGTAAGAGACATTCAAATAACTATAACATATAGAACATGCTATACCTTTACCAAAAAATCTGTCACTCCTGATCGCTAAATCCGATGAAATCTTTTTCCTCGTTGTCGCTCCTGGTATGCGCCGCTAGCGTCCATTCTTTCTGCTGCTCGATCGCCGTTTTCTGCTGCATATTTCACTACGTCCAGCTTGTAATCTGCAGTATGTGATTTCCTTTTCGGTGCCATTTTTGTTCAGTCCTTCTCAGTTTTTATAAGTTACCGCCAATGTTGATGTGATCCATTTTAATAGCTACGGCAGTAGCATATAGCAGTTAGCATCCCATGACCCACAATGCACTTCTGCCATGACCCTCCCCTGCCGAATTCTTATTGGTTGACGTGTGAGTAACGATTGCTGACGTGTGTGTGACGATTGCTGCCATTTGCTTCGTCTCTTACATGAATGAGATAAATAATATTACCGGTATTTGGTATTTTACGGTAATGTGTTAATAATTTCACACATAAATCGCTCTGGAGTATATGTCGCACCCACGGCCAAACTATGAAAACAACTGCGATTTATAATCCGAAAAATACGGTATATACAGTATATGTACTTTTCTTAGTGTGCTTAGTTTTACAGTGACTTCATTGTGGAGAATATCAAACCACCAAGTTATTTGTTTCATCTCTAAATCAAAACTCTGTTTACATATTTGGCAAACTGAATTCCAAGAATTAGGAAGGGCAGTAAATAGCCTGTGTTGCCTTTTACAATAAGCAGAAACCATTGAAAAATCAAGAATAACAATATAAGAAAAAAATATCCATCCAACAGAGCATGTTGTTTTTGTGTCTGTGTCTGTTATTTGTGTGTGTGCGTGTGCGTGCGTACGCGCGTCATTGAACACGCCACCATATATATATTTATTTATTAGTGGCAATCTAAGGGAAAGCCTGCACTAGATGTGCACAGCTGGTAGAGACATACCAAAAGACTTGCAGCAAAAGGTGTTTCCACAAAGTATTGACTAAGGGGGCTGATTAATATTGCACAATGGCATTTTCACAATTTTATTTAAAAAAATCATGTTTAATTTTCTTTCACCTTCACAATTGTATATCACTTTGTGTTGATCTTTCACATAAAATTCCAATAACATGTATTTGTTTGTGGATGTAATGTGACAAAATATGGAAAAGTTCATGGAGGGTGAACCGTTTGCAAGGTGTTGTATATCAATGCATACCCACTATATTGTAACTCCTCTATGCTGCATTATTTTGATTAATACTGGCCTCGAAACAGGTTTTGAACAGCAATTTTATGCCTTTTGAATCCATATTGCAAAAAAAAAAAAGATTTTTGTCGATTCTTTTACCCAGCTATACTCACTATCTGTAACTTTGATTTGTACCGCAGTCCATTTAGGCAGCAAGCTAATTGGGCCTAATATATATGCCCACTTGCTTCATTTCGCTCATGTATTGAAATCCATTAGGCTTTTCACTGTTTACAGTATGTATCTGTTTGATTGACATAAATCTAATTCCTAATTGATTAACCATATTCATCTCTGCCAGGTAATTCTTGCTGCAGAGTTGCTGAAGAGCGCGGATGAATTGGTCAAGCAGAAGATTCACCCCACGTCAGTCATCAGCGGATACCGCCTGGCTTGCAAGTAAGGTTTCCTTACTGATAAGGCTGCCTAATTTTTTGCTGACTCCATTGTCTGACAAATGTTAATTTTCTTGTTCAGAGAGGCGGTGCGCTACATCAATGAAAACCTCACCATCGGGACAGACGACCTGGGCAAGGAGTGTTTACTCAACGCCGCCAAGACCTCCATGTCCTCTAAGATCATTGGAGTGTATCCTTTCTGCTTTGTGAAATATGGATTAGGGATAGGCGATATGGCCTAAAATCTATATCACAATATATATTGCAGCCTCCTGCCGGCTATATGTCAAGATGTATGATTTGGTGTGTAAAATATAATAGATTTCAGAACAGGTTACCAAGCTCTTAAATTGAAGGCTGACATATGCAGTAACATTTGCATAATTTCCAGCTGTATTATTTTCTCAAAACTATTAATCTACTTGCTTATACACTGTTAATATATGGTTACTTTCTGTTGTTACATTCGTTTTATCTACACATCTGTTAAAATGTAATAAGCACTTATTCTTCTGTTTGGATACTTCACATTATTTTTTGGCGATACTTCTAATTTGTGTATCGATCCAATACCAAGTAATTAGACGTGCCGTATTGGTACTGATAATTAACCTTTGTTGGCGTCCAAGAGCTCTAGCTTGCGGTTAACAGTTAGCATATCGTCCTACAGTAGTGTGGCATGTTTAGCTATTTCTTGTCCTCCAGGGATGATATTTGTAAGAAACAGTTTATTTGCCACCATGGAGGCGAGGATTGTTGACTTAAAAGTAGCTTTGCACTGTGGAGGGATATTAGCCGTTAAATAGAATGCTACATTGCTTTCAGGACACAATGTGTCAACCTGCACTATCGCGATATGACAATAGTATTCAAGTCTATCGTCGGCCAAGTCTATACACCATAATTTATATCACGCAACCCTACTAAGAATGCGTTACCTACAGAGTTAACGAGTGATATTAGCAGCCTTAATCCGGTACCTCAGTGATGCAGACTTCTTCGCCAGCATGGTGGTGGATGCTGCCCTCGCTGTCAAGTTTGTGGACGTGAAGGGAATTGCCAAATATCCCATCAACTCTGTCAACGTGCTGAAAGCGCACGGTCGCAGCCAGAAGGAGAGTTTCTTGGTTAACGGCTATGCGGTGAACTGCACAGTCGGCTCGCAAGGTACGTCTGCTCTGAGTTGTCACCATTCCCATATTGTTTGCTGCTATGTCCAATATGATGACACATGCAGTGATACGCGTGGGATACAGGAAAGATTGTTGTCAGGGTGGCTAGCAACGTCTCTCGTGGCGTTGCTTTTCAGACCAGACAACAAACACCCTTGGTCAAACTTTTTTTTATAGCAAACTCTTAAATGCGCAAACTTTTTCCTTCTGTACGAAGGCATGGTAAAGCGTGTTGTCAACGCAAAGATCGCCTGCCTGGACTTCAGTCTGCAGAAGACCAAAATGAAGATGGGGGTCCAAGTCATCATCAATGACCCAGAGAAGCTTGACCAGATTCGACAAAGGTTTGATAAACTTTTTTTCCTCTTTAAGAAATCATCCCATTTCAATTTGCTGTGTTACTTAAACAATAGTTACACAGTGATACGCGTGGGAAAAAGTAACCGCAGTCCCTTCAAATCAAAGGCAACAGTGTTAATTGTTGGTCTACTTTGTGGGGCTGTACCATTATATTAACTTTGGCAGCATACAACTGGTATTCTGAGTTCTAATTTTAAAACACTTTTCATCATTAAACCTTAGCTGTTTTATGTAACATTCTTAGTGCTGTCAAGTGATTAAAATGAGCAATTATTATCTGTAATCTCACCTAAAAAATTACGAAAAACACCCTCAACTTTAGGTATTTTCATTTAAAATCATTACATTAAGATTTAAAAGAAGAAAAAAAAGAAAGTGACTTTATAAATAATTTCATCAATTTGGCATAAAAGACTGTAGTCTTTTATTTACTAAAATCAGGTCAACATCCAGTCCATATAAAGTTATTTCATAAAAAACTATTTTCTGAGCAGCAAGTTGTTGAACTTGTTACTTTTACTATGCTTCAGATAATATAAGATAAAGGGACAAGTGGTAGAAAATGGATGAATGGAAATAAAACTGACCTATACATCAGTGCTAGCATATGTTACCAATAGTTCAAGAACAAATTTAACAAATGTCGATATTTGTCACAATTAGATGTTAAACTTTGTAATAACGGATCAAAGGAAATGATGGCTTCGATTGCGTTTCCTGTCAAACACAGCTTTTTAGTTCACATACATAATTGCGCAACATTATCTCATGTTTCAAACCTTATTTAACATTTGAACATGAAGTTATTTACAATCTAATTTTGTCCACTAGCAGACATGTGAGCATGTGATTGATGATGCGCACGGTGGTTAAATACCATGTTTCTCCATGTAAGTTTGATTTAATTGTAAATATAATGTACACATCATTGGACATGTACTTATCAGTATTGATGCACAGATAGGTTATAATAGTATAAAGTCAGCTTGATGAGGTTATAATAGTATAAAGTCAGCTTGATGCCAGGCATAACACCACTTCGCCATAACTCATGTAATGGGTGGAAAAAACACTAGTATAAATATAACTTAAGTAATGAGTTTCACCATGTAAAGTCACTAGAGAAGCGCTTATGCATATATTAGAAAGAAAAAAACATTCTGACAACTTAGACCTCTTATACCGTATTTTTCGGAGTATAAATCGCACCGGCCGAAAATGCATAATAAAGAAGGAAAAAAACATAAGTCGCACTGGAGTATAAGTCGCATTTTTTGGGGAAATGTATTTGATAAAACCCAACACAAAGAATAGACATTTGAAAGGCAATTTAAAATAAAGAATAGTGAACAATAGACTGAATAAGTGTACGTTTTATGACTCATAAATAACCAACTGAGAACGTGCCTGGTATGTTAACGTAACATAATATGGTAAGAGTCATTCAAATAACTATAACATATACAGGTAGAACATGCTATACGTTTACCAAACAATCTGTCACTCCTAATCGCTAAATCCCATGAAATCTTATACGTCTGGTCTCTTACGTGAATGAGCTAAATAATATTATTTGATATTTTACGGTAATGTGTTAATAATTTCACACATAAATCGCTCCTGAGTATAAGTCGCACCCCCGGCCAAATTATGAAAAAAAACTGCGACTTATAGTCCGAAAAATACGGTACATATATTTGTGCCACATGGCCATATTGTTGTTGCTGTCAGCTCAGGCTGGGCGATATGGATCAAAACTGATGTCCCAGTATTTTTAGGCTGAATGGCGATATGCGATATATATACCGTTATCCTAAAAAAAAGGTGCAACGTGCTGAAGGTTGCCTAAGTGTGTTAAGGCTAGATAACCAGTGTTGAATACTCAGATTATTTTTGTTGTAAGTAGTAACGTAACTTGTTAATTCCTAAAGTAATTAGTTAGCCGTTACTATGTCAAAGCCGTTTTCGTTACATTTGTTCATTAACGTTAGGTTTATAGCCTCACGCTTGTGCGCGGGGATGGATGGTGCTTCTACTCGCTTACTGCTACTCCGCCACCCAGATGCTATACTAGGATAGTCCGCACCAGCTATTGGGAGAGGCACTTTCGAGCCAAGTAGTAGCTAAACATTTGACACACCGAGCGAGCAGCAAAGAGGAGCTATCGCTAGCTGCTGGGCTAAGTTGCTAAAAGAACTGAACAACAAACAGATGAGATTAGTGATAGTCGCTACATAGATATAGGTTCTCAAACAAATTGGTGTATGTGTGACTAAAGCATTGCATCACTCAGGAGTTGAGGTCGGCACTGGAGCCACCATATTCTTTCGAAAAGTTTGTTGTGTTGCGTCATTGTGCGTCAGAGAAGCCTATGTAAACTCGCAAGGAGCGGAGTTGAGCCAAAGGGAATGCCCTGTGCTGTGTCCGACAGGCGCAGAGAAGAGCAAACGGCCACAACAAAAGCACATCAAAAGATGTCGGTATTGTCTCAAATATATATCTCTTTCCAAAAAAATACGGGTAAAACAGGTATACTGCCCAGCCCCACTGTCAGCCAAGCACAAGAAGCGGGCGAGAAAACTTGCCTCATTACAGTAACGTTGTAGCATAAAAATGTTATTAACACGATTTAAAAACAAACACGCTAAATATTAATAAATGTAATTAATTCAATAATTTGACACCCATAATCATTTAATTATTTTTCTAAACTACCACACAAGCTTAACTATCAATCCATCCAATTTCTACCGCTTGTCTCTTACGGAGTCGCGGAGGGTGCTGGAGCCTATCTCAGCTGCACACGGGCGAAAGGCCCGGTACACCCTGGACAAGTCGCCATCTCATCGCAGGGCCTGTATAGTAAAACTTCAGTATATACTACCTCTTTGAGAATGATTGATGGACAAGTAATGGAGCAGAACAAACGAGTTTGCAGAGTAGAACTGCCACCTAGTGGTGTTTCATAGATATTGCTTAAAAAAATTGTTATAACAAGATATGTGCTTAAAATTGAAAATTGTTTAGCGGGGAAGTATTGACCTAGCCTGTAAATGCAAATTGCAATTTAGACATGAACCAAGATAAACTATTAATCTATTTAATGTTTGTCTCAGGGAGTCTGACATCACCAAGGAGAGGGTCCAGAAGATTCTGGCGTCCGGGGCCAATGTGGTCTTGACCACCGGTGGCATTGATGACATGTGCCTCAAATATTTTGTGGATGTTGGCGCCATGGCAGTGAGAAGAGTTCTTAAGAGGGACCTCAAACGCATCGCTAAGGCTACGGGCGGTAAGAAGAGGAAATCTGCTTTAGTTGGCTGTACATTTTTAGTGACGTGATGGTTTTTGTGTGTCCCAAAGCCACCCTCTGTCCATCTCTGACTAACTTGGAGGGAGAAGAGACATTTGAAGCCACCATGCTGGGCCAGGCTGAAGAGGTCGTGCAGGAACGCATCTGTGATGATGAGCTTATCCTTGTCAAGAAGTAATCCTTCTTGTCCATGCTGCCACTCAGGAAGTGTGAACATGTAATGTTTCTAACCTATTGGTATTTTTAGCACCAAAGCACGCACGTCAGCCTCGATCATTCTGCGCGGTGCTAATGACTTCATGTGTGATGAGATGGAGCGTTCACTGCACGATGCACTCTGTGTGGTGAAGAGGGTGCTGGAATCTAAGTCTGTGGTCCCAGGAGGGGGCGCTGTGGAGGCAGCCTTGTCAATTTATCTGGAGAATTATGCTACTAGCATGGTAAGCACCAGGACAATCTTGATGTCTTTATATTACTGGACTTGATCAAATTATATTACTGGACTTGATCAGACATATTTGCAAATGTCTTTTGTTTAATTAGGGTTCCCGAGAACAGTTGGCCATTGCAGAGTTTGCCCGGTCTCTCCTCGTCATCCCCAAAACACTGGCAGTAAACGCAGCGCAGGACTCTACCGACCTGGTGGCCAAGCTGCGGGCCTTCCACAACGAGGCTCAGGTTAATCCTGAACGTAAAAATCTCAAGTGGTGAGTGTCTTCATATTTATAATACAACACAAACTTTGTTGGTCAGCCTTCGTTGTTAGACTGTTGCTGTATTAAAACATTATGTCCAACACAACATATTTTACGATTTAGCTGTGGAAGTTTATTTGCTTAACTGCAGAATAGGAATGGGCGATATGGCCGAAAATCGGTACTGCCACTTATATTGCAGCCTCCTGTGATAAAAATATATATCACTAAATATTTTTTGGTTTGTAAGTGATAATAGAAGCAAAATCAGTTATAAAGTCTTCTAATTTGGCTGTTGGTGCCATTTACAATACTAATTAGTGGGTAGTATTGGCTATACCATTACTGATACTTATATTTAAATTATCTCCACGTCTTTTTATTACGGTACATACAAAATGTATGTCAATAGTGTAAAATAACCAAACAAAAGCAAAAACACTATTGGCTCTTATTTCGGGTTTGTAAACAAGACGTTTTTGTGATATTGATCTACTACATATACATGTGTATTGTACTTTGTATTGTTTCTGTTGCGGTGTTTATCCGCCCCCTCAATTTATAATGAGCATGGCTTCTTGCATCCTCTTATGGTGTGTAATGTAGCATGTATATCTATTACTGGTTTCCAGTGATCATTGCAGCCATGCTTAATGTGATGCATGTAAAGATTTACAGCACCATTTTTTTCTTGAGTGACTAAAAGGGGACATGTTTGCATTGTTCATGTGGGCTCTACTGGCATCAGTTAGTGATGTATATTTTACCAATTGTGTCTGGCAGGATCGGTCTCGACCTGTTAAACGGCAAGCCCAGAGACAACCGCCAGGCTGGTGTGTATGAGCCCACCATGGTCAAGACAAAGAGTCTTAAATTCGCCACGGAAGCGGCCATCACAATCCTGCGTATTGATGACCTCATCAAACTGTTCCCTGAGCAGAAGGAGGGCGGCCAGTCGTACAGAGATGCTGTGCAGTCTGGATCTCTGGAGGGTTAGAGCTGACAGGTCAATCTTGTTCATACATTTATGGTCGCTTCAATGTAGGCTTCGCACTTTGCCTGTTTACTGTCTCTCCCCTACCCCCACTTAATAAAACTCCTTGACTGCTTTAAGTTTTATTGCCTCATTTCAGGCTATTTACTCCTGTAAATAGTACAGTAAAGACAGTCATAACTGCATGGCACACAAATAATGAGGAATGTCTTGATTTTAAAGGTATGAATAGACCGTAAAATATTTTTTTAGTGTAAGTAAGCACAGGATGGATACTTGATGCAGCTCTTTTAAAACAACCATTTCTTCAAATGCAGAGAGTAGCAGACATCTATATATACTACTGTTTGCCAAATGCATTAAGTCACAGTTGGGAAGTGCACAGTGAGAAAAACAAGGTCACTATTGTCAGGCAGGTAAAATAGCAATCTTTGGCACACCTCAGGTGCAAATAATTGAAATGACTGATTAAAGATCTGTCAGACCCTCTCCACACACATGGCGATGCCCATCCCTCCTCCGATGCACAGGGACGCCACTCCCTTCCTGCCCCCCGTCCTCTGCAGGGTGTGAAGAAGTGTCACCAGCACTCTGCAGCCAGACATCCCCACAGGGTGACCCAGTGAGATGGCACCCCCGTTTACATTCACCTGAAACAGAAATACATGTTAATATAATATGTGGACTTTTACACTGTCAGCTTTTACCTTTTCTTCTTTTAGTCCAAGTTCCTTAA
>NC_084753.1:21948809-22228809 GCF_033978785.1 Entelurus aequoreus | reverse complement strand
AAAATTGGTGTAGTAGATAGCAAGTTATGTATGAAGTGTCGGGCAGCCGAGGCAACTCTTGTTCATTTATTGTGGGCATGTCAGAGAATAAAAGAGTTATGGTTGAAAACAACAAAAGAAGCAATCACAGTCCTTAATATAAATATCCCAATGACACTGCAAACTTGTATTCTTGGGGATCTCCATCAATTTAGTAATGTGTCATAAATGAGTAAAAATGCATTTCTTTCAATATGCATAATAACAAAAAGGGTAATATTAAAAAAAATTGATAGATGTTGATAGTTCAACTCATACTGACTGGTACACACAAGCTATGGAGATGATATCAGTAGAAAAAACTGCATTTAGTTTAGATAATAATGAGTCATATAATGGAATATGGGATCCATTATTTAAATTTGTTTTAACTATTAAATGAACCAAAATATGACTTATATCATTGTGGAAAATATTGGACACAATGTATTATCATTAAATACATTTAATTTTATGAGATGCGATGCAAGTGTAAGCCACTGTGACACTATTGTTCTTTTTTTCTTTTTTATTAATGTTTGTAATGATAATATCAATGAGGGATTTTTAATCACTGTTATGTTGAAATTGTTACTAATATTGATACTGTTGTTGATAATATTCATTTTTTTCTCACTACTTTTAGATTGTTCCGTGTCATGTTTGTGTGTCCCCAATTGCTCTGTTTATTGCTATTCTGAATGTTGCTGGGTCGGGTTTGGTTTTGAAATTGTATTGCATTATTATGGTATTGTTGTGTATTGTTTTCATTAAAAAAAAATAAAAGCTAAAAAAATCGTTTTTGAATCGAGAATCGTGTTGAATTGAAAAAAAATAGATTTTGAATCGAATCGTGACCCCAAGAATCGATTTTGAATCGAATCGTGGGACACCCAAAGATTCAACTAATCGATTAAATCGATTAAAATCGATTATAAAAATAGTTGCCGATTAATTTAGTCATCGATTCGTTGGATCTATGCTATGCGCATGCGCAGAGGCTTTTAAAAAAAAAAAAAAAAACTTTTTTTTTTTTTTTAAATAAACCTTTATTTATAAACTGCAACATGTACAAACAGCTGAGAAACAATAATCAAAATAAGTATGGTGCCAGTATGCTGTTTTTTTTCAATAAAATACTGGAAAGGATAGAAATGTAGTTTGTCTCTTTTATCCGATTATCAATCGATTAATCGAAGTAATAATCGACAAATTAATCGATTATCAAATTAATCGTTAGTTGCAGCCCTACTATATATATATATATATATATATATATATATATATATATATATATAAAGTAGGCAAAAAAGGTTGGGACATTAAAATGATGTCATCACCTGAGGCGTTCCCAGAGGTGACAGTGCCACTGCTGTCCTTGATGAAACACGACTTGAGCTTCGACATGCTCTCAAGGTTGCTGCCATGGCGAGGAAACTCATCCACCGTCACTTCCAATGGACCTAAAGAGGGAAGGAAAAGAAAATTGTCGATAACCACAAAGTATGCCACCAGGTATCTTTTGGATTTTTTTTGTGGGCAAAAATATAATGAATGTGATCGCTCTTCCAGCCAGTTAATATTAACAGCCACCGTAAATAATATAAACGAATGACTGAAATGAATCCACTACAAGCTCCAGAAGTGCCCCACTACTGAGGAGCAGTGGAAGTGTGTACCTTTCCGAGACGGAACCACCACTGGAACAATCTCTTGCTGGAAGTATCCTGCTTTCTGTGCAGCCTCTGCTTTGTTCTGCGAGCCCAGAGCAAACATGTCCTGCGCCTCTCGACTGATGCCCCACTGCTTGGCCACATTTTCCGCTGAGGAAAATAAATAAATCATTGTTTAATGACTTCCATGTTTCATCACAACAATCGCACACCTGTGATGCCCATGTGGTAGCCGTGGAAGGCGTCCGTCAGGGCGTCGGCCACCATGGAGTCCTGGAGGGAGGCGTCGCCCATTCTTACTCCTGCTCTCATGTGCAGCATGTGAGGAGCCTGAGAAAAAATACTTTATTTTATATCAAAATCAAGAATTATTTCATTTACATTAGTACCATTTATCCAAAAAATATAGTGTTTTTGTTTCAGATATACCAAACATGTTACATTAAGGACATGCATATTTTAAAAAAAAAGTATATTAATGAGTAAAAATAGCACAGGTTCAACAGAACAGTTCAAATAATTTTTCCTGGTCTTGTTGTTAGGCCGAATTCAAGGAGAACAACAATGTTTACGTGTATAAAAAATATTGTTACAGACTTTTAAGACCAATTAGTGTTCATTTGTATTCATTTTGCATATGACAGCATAGATGCTATTCATTAGAGGTGGGAATCTTTACGCTGCTGACGTACATACGACTTATACGTTCAGCGTTGGCCTAAAAAGCGTCTTTACAAAAATATTTGTAAAATGTTATTTACAAAATTCACAGAATGTTAATCTAATAAAAGATTATACAGCAACTCCAACCCAAACCCAGCGTTACAATACTCAGAAATTGAGAGCAGTTAAGACAGGGCAAAGTGTGGCACATCATTCTAAAAATAGTAAAACAATTTTTTTTTAAATTATTTTTATCAATTGTCTAAAATTATTGAAACGATTTAGTATCGGAATAAATAAAAAGCACGATCTGATTGTGTAAGACAGGGGTGCTCATTACGTCGATCGCGAGCTACCGGTCGATCACGGAGGGTGTGTCAGTCGATCGCCAGCCAGGCATTAAAAAAATAGTCCTAAAAATGACCGATCATAAATCTTCACTATGACGTCACTTTCGTCACTTGATTGACATTCACGGAACCCGAGGGTCTTCTGAGATGACGCTGGCTGCTGCCAGCTCATTATTAAGAAAAAATTACCGACAAGAAGGCGAGAAACACTTTTTGTTTCAACAGACTCTGGCGCCGTACCTGTCGTCAAAACTCCAAAGACCGACTGCACAGTTGCACAATAAAAGCTCAGCTTCATCCTGCCTGCGCTAACAACATAAGAGTCTCAGAAAGCTGGCGTGCACACGCTAGCAAGCTACGGAGTTTGCCGCCAATGTATTTCTTGTAAAGTGTATACAAAAGAGTACGGAAGCTGGACAAATAAGATGCCAAAAACCAACCACTTTCATGTGGTATTGGACAGAAATGAGGACTTTTTTTCTCCTCCATTTGAAAATGCGGACGTTATCAGCACTACTGTCTGATTCCTATCAAAGCAAGTCATCAGAATCAGATGACCAACTTATATTCTTGTCTTCATGAAAGAAAGGAATCTATATGTGTTAAACATGCTTATATTATCTTTAAACACCTTTAACTTGTAAACAATATTAACTGTGTGTGTTAAACATGTTTGTATTATCTTTAAACACCTTTAACTTGTTAACAATATTAACTATATGTGTTAAACATGCTAGCATTATCTTTAAACACCTTTAACTTGTTAACAATATTAACTATATGTGTTAAACATGCGTGTATTATCATTAAACACCTTTAACTTGTTAACAATATTAACTATATGTGTTAAACATGCTTGCATTATCTTTAAACACCTTTAACTTGTTAACAATATTAACTATATGTATTAAACATTCTTGTATTATCATTAAACACATTTAATTTATTAACAATATTAACTATATGTGTTAAACATGCTTGTATTATCTTTAAACACCTTTAACTTGTTAACAATATTAACTATATGTGTTAAACATGCTTGTATTATCTTTAAACACCTTTAACTTGTTAACAATATAAACTATATGTGTTAAACATGCTTGCATTATCTTTAAAGGCCTACTGAAATGATTTTTTAAAATTTAAACGGGGATAGCAGATCCATTCTATGTGTCATACTTGATCATTTCGCGATATTGCCATATTTTTGCTGAAAGGATTTAGTAGAGAACATCGACGATAAAGTTGCAACTTTTGCTCGCTGATAAAAAAAAGCCTTGCCTGTACCGGAAGTAGCGTGACGTCACCGAAGGAAGGACTTCTCACAATTCCCCATTGTTTACAATGGAGCGAGAGAGATTCGGACCGAGAAAGCGACGATTACCCCATTAATTTGAGCGAGGATGAAAGATTTGTGGATGAGGTACGTTAGAGTGAAGGACTAGAATGCAGTGCAAGACATATCTTTTTTCGCTCTGACCGTAACTTAGGTACAAGCTGGCTCATTGGATTCCACACTTTCTCCTTTTTCTATTGTGGATCACGGATTTGTATTTTAAACCACCTCGGATACTATATCCTCTTGAAAATGAGAGTCGAGAACGCGAAATGGACATTCACAGTGACTTTTATCTCCACGACAATACATCGGCGAAACACTTTAGCTACGAGCTATCGTGATAGCATCGTGCTTAACTGCATATAGAAACAAAAGAAATAAATCCCTGACTGGAAGGATAGATAGAAAATCAACAATACTATTAAACCATGGACAGGTAACTACACGGTTAATGCTTTCCATGCTGGCGAAGGTTAACAATGCTGTTGTTAACGACACCATTGAAGCTAACTTAGCAACCGGATCTTACAGAGCTATGCTAAAAACATTAGCGCTCCACCTACGCCAGCCAGCCCTCATCTGCTCATCAACACCCGTGCTCACCTGCGTTCCAGCGATCGACGGTGCGACGAAGGACTTCACCCGATCACAGATGCGGTTGGCGGCCCGGAGATGGAGGAAGTTAAGGTGAGTTTGGCGGCTAGCGCGTCTGCTATCCATCTCTTAGTCCTCCTGGTTGTGTTGCTGTAGTCCGCCGCTAATACACCGATCCCACTTACAACTTTCTTATTTGCAGTCTCCATTGTTCATTAAACAAATTGCAAAAGATTCACCAACACAGATGTCCAGAATACTGTGGAATTTTGAGATGAAATCAGAGTTTTTTGTATAGGATTCAATGGGTCCGTATACTTCCGTACCAACCCTTGACGTCACGCGCATACGTCAGCATAAAAAAACGTTTTCAACCGGAAGTGTGGCGGGAAATTTAAAATTGCACTTTATAAGTTAACCCGGCCGTATTGGCATGTGTTGCAATGTTAAGATTTCATCATTGATATATAAATTATCAGACTGCGTGGTCGGTAGTAGTGGGTTTCAGTAGGCCTTTAACTATATGTATTAAACATTCTTGTATTATCATTAAACACCTTTATTTTTTTAACAATATTAACTATATGTGTTAAACATGCTTGCATTATCATTAAACACCTTTAACTTGTTAACAAAAACATATATTTCATAAATAAGCACATATAAATTATATACTGTATATGAATGAGGTAGATCCCCGCGACTTGATCAATTGAAAAGTAGCTTGCCTGTAGAAAAAGTGTGAGCACCCCTGGTGGAAGAGCTCACCTACTTTTCACAGAAGAGGAAACAGCGCCTTCTAGTGGCTACAGTACACACGGAAAGGTGGCGGCAGCACCAAATGTGCTTTTTGAGCACTGCTCAATGCCACCAAGTTTAAATGTGATCATCCTTATTTATATATACTCATATTTAATATTTGTTAGCATTAACACATTTTCCAAAGTTTTTTGGGGCGAGTTAATGAATTATTTGCTTCTTTGTCGCTCTTTCTACTAGGGTTGTACGGTAATAATATAGTACCGCGATACTAATGAATCATATTCGGTACTATACCGCCTCTAAAAATGTATGTTTATAAACTCAGGAAATATGTCCCTGGACACATGAGGACTTTGAATATGACCAATGTATGATCCTGTAACTACTTGGTATCGGATTGATTACCCAAATTTGTGGTATCATCCAAAACTAATGTAAAGTATCAAACAACAGAAGAATAAGTGATTATTACATTTTAACAGAAGTGTAGATAGAACATGTTAAAAGAGAAAGGAAGCAGATATTAACAGTAAATGAACAAGTAGATTAATGATTCATTTAATTAAAAAAAATAATGACAAATTTGTGGTATCATCCAAAACTAATGTAAAGTATCAAACAACAGAAGAATAACTGATTATTACATTTTAACAGAAGTGTATATAGAACATGTTAAAAGAGAAAGGAAGCAGATATTAACAGTAAATTAACAAGTAGATTAATGATTAATTTTATACTTGTCCTTAATAATGTTGACAAAATAATAGAATGATAAATGACACAATATGTTACTGCATATGTCAGCAGCTAAATTATGAGCCTTTGTTTGTTTACTTACTAATAAAAGAAAAGTTGTCTTGTATGTTCACTATTTTATTTAAGGACAAACTTGCAATAAGAAACATATGTTTCATTTGCTGTAAGATTTTTTGTTAAAATAACGCCAATATTAAAAATTTTTGTGGTCCTCTTTATTTAGAAAAGTATCAAAGTACCGAAAAGTATCAAAATATATTTTGGTATCGGTACCAAACTATTGGTACAACACTAGTTTCAACAATATATCAATTTATTATATACTACTTATAACATTTATAAAATATATTCATAAAATATCTGAGGTTTCATAACGTCATCATATTTTCTATATCGTAAGGAATTAACTCACTTCAAAAGAGAAATGTCAGGCGGTCTTACCCTGCTCATACTTTCCATGCCGCCCGCCACCACCACAGTGGACTCCCCAGTCTGGATGGACTGGGCCGCCAGACAAACCGCTTTCAGCCCAGAGCCACACACCATCTGGCAACTCCACGCTGGCACCGAATAGGGGATGCCTGCTCCGACACTGGCCTGACGCGCCGGGTTCTGACCATGACCTGGCACACACAACATCAAATGAAAAATAAATACAAGTGACTTAAAGGCCTACTGAAAGCCACTACTACCGACCACACAGTCTGATAGTTTATATATCAATGATGAAATCTTAACATTGCAACACATGCCAATACGGCCGGGTTAACTTATAAAGTGACATTTAAAACTTCCCGGGAAATATCCGGCTGAAACATCGCGGTATGATGACGTATGCGCGTGACGAAGTCCGAGTAACGGAAGTTATGGTACCCCATAGAATCCTATACAAAAAGCTCTGTTTTCATTTCATAATTCCACAGTATTCTGGACATCTTTTGCAATTTTTTTAATGAACAATGAAGGCTGCAAAGAAGACAGTTGTAGGTGGGATCAGTGTATTAGCAGCGGACTACAGCAACACAACCAGGAGGACTTTGTTGGAGTGCTAGCCGCGCTAGCCACCGACCTCACCTTGACTTCCTACGTCTCCGGGCCGCCAAACGCATCGGGTGAAGTCCTTCGTCCTTCTGCCGATCGCTGGAACGCAGGTGAGCACGGGTGTTGATGAGCAAATGAGGGCTGGCTGGCGTAGGTGGGGAGCTAATGTTTTTAGCATAGCTCTGTGCAGTCCGGTTGCTAAGTTAGCTTCAATGGCGTCGTTAGCACAGCATTGTTAACCTTCGCCAGCCTGGAAAGCATTAACCGTGTATTTACATGTCCACGGTTTAATAGTATTGTTGATTTTCTATCTATCCTTCCAGTCAGGGGTTTATTTCTTTTGTTTCTATATGCAGTTAAAGCAAGATGCTATCACGTTAGCTCGTAGCTAAAGCATTTCGCCGATGTATTGTCGTGGAGATAAAAGGCACTGAATGTCCATTTTGCGTTCTCGACTCTCATTTTCAAGAGGATATAGTATCCGAGGTGGTTTAAAATACAAATCTGTGATCTACAATAGAAAAAGGAGAGTGTGGAATCCAATGAGCCAGCTTGTACCTAAGTTACGGTCAGAGCGAAAAAAGATACGTCCATCGCTGCCTCTCAAGTCATTCACTGTAACGTTCCTCATCTACGAATCTTTCATCCTCGCTCAAATTAATGGGGTAATCATCACTTTCTCGGTCCGAATCTCTCTCGCTCCATTGTAAACAACGGGGAATTGTGAGGAATCCTAGCTCCTGTGACGTCACGCTACTTCCGGTACAGGCAAGGCTTTTTTTTTATCAGCAAGGAAAAGTTGCGAACTTTATCGTCGATTTTCTCTACTAAATCCTTTCAGCAAAAATATGGCAATATCGCGAAATGATCAAGTATGACACATAGAATGGATCTGCTATTCCTGTTTAAATTTAAAAAAATAATTTCAGTAGGCCTTTAAATTGTTTTTTATTTGTGAGATGTTGGACATCCATATCAACATTACCTGCCGTCAGGACGTGGCCCATGATGACTTCGGACACGTGCTCCGGCATCACTTCCGCCCGCTTTAGGACATCTTTAATCACCACTGAACACAAGTCGTGCAAAGGTACCGTGGACAAAGAACCATTTAAGGACCCTGAGGAGAAAAAGAAGACCAACACATAAACAAACTATTCACGCTTATAACTATGGACAATTTAGAGTCTCCAATTAACATAACATGCATGTTTTGGGAGTGTGGGAGGAACTTGGTACCTGGAAAACGCGATATTTATTTTTGTTTAAATTTGGAAATCATTTATTTGATTAATCACAGAGAAAATATTCATAAATTACACTTATCGTTACGCAACACTTCCAATATCGTGCATATAGTGAGCAGCCAATCAAATGAGGGCTCTTTGCGTGCCACGATGTCAACCAACCAATCACAGCGCTCGAACTCGTCCCGGACAAAAATGCCAACCAATAGGAGATGAGCATGGGGGAACGTCATGAAATCACTCAATAACACAAATCGGCTGATATAAGATAGCTAATTTCCAATAGTTCTACGCACGTCTTACATGATTTAACTTGTCTATAGAATGGATACATCATCGAGCAAAAGGGAGAGAACGACGACCCATGGTTTAGCTGCCAAAAAGACGATGTAGAATCTTGAAACGAGAAGCTAATCAAATTTGCAATGTGGGCTCACTTTCGTGGCGCTATGAAAAATTAGCCAATGACAGCCCTCGACCTACACTGACAGACGTATTAACCAATAGGAAGCCAGCATATAACGTCATTAAACTACTGACTGGTGATTCAATTACAAATCCCAATTTAGGCTAAAAGGAAGACAGTTCAATACCAAAATAAATATTTCCAAATCAAAAAGTTACAGGTAAAAAAAAGACGTCATGTGAACGATGAACCACATTTCAGCGAGATTGACGCGGAAAAAAAGCTGCGCGACAAACAAATTAAGTTGTGTTTTTCTGAATGAACGTGGTGGTAAATGTGTTTCCACTTTACCAATTGGTGTCCGTGCGGCAGAAACGATGACAACAGGATTTGAGTTCATGTTTGCTGATATTCCGCTGCTGTTTGTTGCTGCTGCTGAGCTCCTTTCCTGCTGTGTGCAAAGTACTGCAGGTCTTGTTTCACACTCACTCGCTCACCGGTGCTTGAGTGTAGCACGCTAGCGCCACTTTGTGTCCTGGAGGAACAACTTGCAAGCCTCATTTACACACCCCAAGTGATTTTTTTCCCTTTTTAAATATTTCATTATTTCCCTTAGCTGTTTTTAAATGCTTCTAAGCTGCATTCATGTTGTTTACACTTTTAATTTAGTTGGGAAAATTAATATAAAATGTTAATTTGATTAGTTTGTGAGACTAAACAATATTAGGATAAAATATACAATAAATTGTCAGATTTGTAATAAAAACTTACTATAATATATACATTGTTTTGAGTTGATCAAGAGTAATACGTGGTTTTGATTTAGTATTAAAAATCTTTATTGGTATTTGGTCAGTACATGAAAAAGACTGAGTCAGAATGTGAACATCTCTTATAAACTACTCACAGAATCTTTCCAACTGAACTTTTTAAAGAAATTTAAAATTGAAATAATAAAAAAAAAAATAAGCACAGGCCAATATCTAAGTGAGATGTAATTCTGTGACTTGAGCAACTTAATGAGTTACAACAGCAGATGGTCAGTGGCTGACTCAAATCAAGAGCAGAATGAAAAGTAGTTTTCAAATCATACACCACTTCAATGGATGTCTAACATCAACCATTCCCCAAGTTGTCCCCTGCCGAGCAACACAAAGGTGACAGAGCTTTGACAAGAAGCAAAAAGGGAAAGGGCAGGAAAACTAAACGACAGCAGCGCTGCGTTACACACTAAGCGGTTGTCGTCTTGTTCTGTGTTCCGTATAAAAAGAAAAAAAAGAACATACGTTTTTTAAGTACATTACAAAACCGCAGCGTCGCTCGTGGAGGAGTCCAGGCCGTTTTGAGCGTGCCGTGAAGTCCTGGTGCCCTTGGTGACCTGGGCGGCCTTTTCCTCGTGCGGGTCGGCGGTGGAGTCCGTGTCGTTCGAGTGCTGAGTCAATGAGGTCTCGCTGCCCGTCGGAGAATCCACACTCTCGTACCCTGCGCTCAAACCCATGGGTCCTCCAGCCCTGGCGGCTCCGCTCTGACTCCCTGACGCCTCCTCGGAGTGGTTGGACAGTTTGGTCTCGGCTTCACCGGGGCTGGATGCCATGGGGGACATGGCAAAGTCTTCGTCGGTGCTGCTGACCTCCCGGTACAGGCCGGGCGTGGCGGCCTCGCTTCTCTTGGACGAGCCGCCCTTGCTGGGCCCGTTGGACACCCTCCCGGACTCTTTGTCCGTCGGGTCGGACGGGGCGTCGGCGTGCTCGGGGAGTTGGGCCGCCGTCTCGGAGTCGGCGGGCGAGGTCCTGCTGGGTCCCGGTGCAGCCGAAGCCCCCGGGGGTTGGGTGAGCTGCTGGCGGGTGTCTTTGAGCTGCTGCTGCAGGACCAGGATGGTGCTCTGCATCCCTTCCACTTCCTCGTCCAGCTGGATGATAAAGTCATTCAGCTCTGGGGGGACACTCAGAAAGTCAAAAACAGTTCAGCGGAGAAACAAAAAGGTTGCGTTCTCACCGTCTTGACTGCTCTTCAGCTCCTCGCTGTACTTCTTCTGCAGGGCCAACTCTGCCTCCAGCTGGGCCACACGCCCCTGGGACTGCTGCCTACCCAATTCCTGGTTTTCCTGAATCAGCATGCGACACTTGGCCATCAGCTTCTTCCCAGTTTGGCTGCAAAGGAAACAAGTCTAACATCACATGATGAACCAGGAGACAAACACGGGAAGCAAAGAGACACACGACTCTAAAGACTCTTGTCCACAATCACATGTCACCAGCATAGAAAAGGTGTTTCCAAAAGTAAACTATGTATTCTATGGTGCCAGGACCTCAACACTGGCGATGATGGGATGCAGCTTTCAATACATTGTGTCAAGTAGTCAACAAAAAGTCAAGCAAGTAGCAACTAAATCACACAAATGTCACAATTTTATACTTTAAACCTGATGTTAAAAAAAGCCAACTTTGAGCACAGAGTAACAATTCAAAGGTTAATGAGCTACTTTCTACAGTGAATTCTAAAAAAAAAAAGAAAAGACTGGAACGTTATTTGACCACATTCCCTAACTTGACTTCAGACACTAAAATATTAAAACGGTGCATCTGGACAAGTGTCCAGATGCACCAGATGTAGTAAATGTTTACACCTGTAGTTGTTACAAAGGTGAGAAAGTGAGTTCCTATCCCTAAGGAGCAGTGAGGTAACTAAAGAAATCCCCGTAAGCATGAGCGATGGTGTAAACAACATGGCTACCATGAGGTTAAAGCTCACAAATAAAGACAGGAATACAAGTGATACATTGGTCATCAACTTGGGAGAAAACATTGCATTGACAGCTTGCAAACAGGACTCATGTGGACGTACAGCAGTGGGTTTGCTACAGAATGTCCACAAGCGTGTCAGGAAACACGCTGCTGTACGTGTCTGCTGCTTCAGAGCAAAAAAAAGAAAGAAAAAAAAAAGTCAAATGAGAGGCCGATGAAAAGAAAACAAGTCACAAAATTAAACAAACACAAAACATGGAAATACACTCTACCGTGAGCGGGCAGGTGGACTCTCGCGCTTCAATCAAGTCCTTTTGTGGACGAGGATGTGGCTCCACCCACAGTTCTAGTGACCCTCCCCTGAAGTCTTACTTTTAAATCCTAGAACTGTCTTCGTATCTAGACTGTCCAACACGTGTCACGTATGTGTGGCATAATCCACAGCTTACGAGTACGACAATAGTCTTTAAAATTGTTCCAATTGAAGTTCTAGGCTAGCCGCCCCATATTTTAGCGGTTTGCTCGGAGGGCATATCCGGGTTGTAAAGAGGGCCGAGCGGGGGTCGACCGCCTCTTCAGGAACAGTCCAGACTCCTTCAGGCCGTAGGACGGCGGTTGGGGTACACAGAGCTGAGACAAGTGTCACCTGACCATGCTGTCTTTTTTTTTTTTTTTAGTGTATGTGACGTGCGGCTGCCGCAGTACAGTACAAAAACATGTTTTTTTGGTAGTCTGACTCTCGTTTTTTGTCAGCTTTCCCCCCACCATAGTTCCTGCAGTGAGAGTGAGGGTGGTGGTGGGGGGGGCGTGAGGAAGTTCTTGACTTCTATTGGGGAGGTGGCGGTGGGGCGGGTGTTATTTTTGATTGTCTTTACCTATCAGGTGTAAATTTCCAGGCACTCAGTTCATTTTGGCCCTGCTCCAGTTTGTCTTTAGTCTGTTCCAGTTCACCCTTCATTTTGAGGAAAAACAAGTTGATGGCCGGGTCCACCATGGATGAGCGCAGTTGGGCCGCACTTGGCTGCTGGACTTGCTTGAGGTACTGGATGTGCGTCTGTGGGATGAAACAAAGGAGTGTTAATGAGCAGCAAGGAGGAGGGTTTTCAAAGGGAGTGTGGGAGATCAGAAGACTCCAGGAGATGAGGACAAAAATGATTTTTTTAAAAGCTGCCAAACTAACTTAGATCTGTCAAAAGTATTAATGTTTAGTTTCTTAACACGTTTCAGGTAAGAAAAGTGATGCTCTAATAAGATTTAACCAGTCAACACATGGCAGCATGTTTTTTAGTTGCAGCTATAACTGCAATATTACAATATATATCGTAGTAGGACATAAAAATGTCTATCGTGCGATATAACTAGGTCTGATTGATTCACGATTTTTCCCAATACTTTTTAAAGAAACCAATGAATACAAAGGACAAAAAATATGCCGGAGCAAGAGGACAAAAAAACATAAATTGTTTACTTCTCAAATGTCTGCAACAAAAAAACTTGTGCTGCAGCAAAACTCTTTGTGGACTTATAACTCGTGTAATCATGAATATAGTGATATATTACATGTGCAAAGAAGTGTGCATTGTCTTTAACATCAATACACATTAACAAGGACCCCAGGATACTTCATGGAAAAGCCTGCATTTATCCACTTAATAAAACTATGAAGCTATCTCAATGATTTAACTCTTTATTTGCATACAATTTACAATACTACTTTTTTATTTACAGAATTATTTCATTCAAGACAGAAGTTTTAAGTTTGTTCTTTATTGATCTGACTGATTTTTTTTTACTATATAATTAGGGATGGGAATCGAAAACCGGCTCGCAGTGTATCAATTGCCAATTTGTCTAGCGGTTCTCTTAACGGTTCTTCCGGGTGGAGATGACGTCACTATGCAACATGCGTAGTGATGTCAAATTGCAAAATGGAGGCGCCCGTTTGGAACAAACACCAACATTCTACAAGGAAAATGGCAATAGCACTACTTGTAATATTTATAAGGATGCTATTTCATAAAGAGGACATGCAAGCAACATGCGGAAACATTTGAACACACAACATGCAATAATCATAAATGAAAGTTACATTTTTAAACCGCCCTTATCGCATCCCTGCAGTAGTAACGCTAGCATGTCATCTGAATACAACAGATGACATGCTAGCGTCAGCGCCTATCATGTTAGTACTATTATTTGTTATTGAAAAGAATGCCGCTTTATTTATATGAGCATGACAAGAAACAGATTCTACTGGTTCCGACGCCGGCAGTTCCCGCTCCAGTTCACGTCTGTCGCTAGACAAATGTCCCAGCGACTAACTTTGTGGTCAAAAGCTGGCATCTGTTTGAAACAGTGACACTCCTAATTTTTGGTAGGTGAATGTTTAATTGTAGTCAGAGAAAAGTTGCATGTTTTCCCCCACCAGATATTCTTTCATACATTATATAAGTGCAATTCAAAAATGTTTGAGTATTGTATAAAAGTCCATACATGTCAGCAATTAACTTCAAATGTGAAACAAATATGTGATATTAACTCATTACATGCAAAGTGAGGTATGTCAAGCCTTTATTATAATTTTGATGATCTTGGCTTACTCTTTTTGAAACCCCACATTTTCTGAATTTTTTTATTAAAAGTTTTCATAAACTGTAAGACATAATCTTCAAAATTATAACCAATAAAGGATTGAGATATCCTGCTTTGCATGTAATAAGTTAATATCACATGTTACTAAAGGTTACATTCTTGTGTAATTTCCAGATTATTTATTTTGTTAAACTCTACAGAAGAATATTTCCATTTTCTACCGCTTCTCCCTTTCGGGGGTGTTGGAGCCTATCTCAGCTGCACACGGGCGGAAGGCGGCGTACACCCTGGACAAGTGGCCACCTCATCGCAGGGCCAACACAGATAGACAACATTCACACTCACATTCACAAATAAAGGCCAATTTAGTGTAGCCAATCAACCTATCCCCAGGTGCATGTAGAGGTGGGAGGTAGCCGGAATACCCGGACAGAACCCACGCAGTCACGGGGAGAACATGCAAACTCCACACAGAAAGACCCTGAGCCCAGGGATTGAACCCAGGACCTTCGTATTGTGAGGCACATGGACTATACATTTTTTTTTTAAAGTACCCTTTTTTCTTTCTATGCTACATAGGTATGTGATCTTACTGTAGACTTTGTAAAGTAATTTTACCTCTAAACTAAACAAAATTGAGGCCAATCCAACTTTATTCCCCCTCTTTCTTTCCAAATAAGAATCGATAAGAGAACCATTAAGGAACTGAATCGTTATATATACAATTATTATTGCTATCTATTGATTTATTGGAGTAATTTTTTTTTCAAGGTGCAATGCAACATTTTTATTTACAAAATAATTTTACAAGACAGACGTTTTTATATTTGCATTTTATCTCAATGTTAGAGATTATTATTTATTGCATGCGATGTACAATGCTACATTTTTTTACAGAAGTATTTTATTCAAGCAGAAGTATTGCCTCAAAAGGAAGCTCTTATTTTAGTTGTATAGAAACTATTGCACAAAAAGTACGAATTATATCTGGCCTAAAAAGAAAAATGTTATACACACTAGTATTTTACTAAGAGCGTCATGCAGCGTAATTTCAAGCAAGTTTTTGATCAAAATAAAGCAAAACTTTTTTGAATTATCTCTTGTGATTTTTATTCCTTGGTTTCTTTAAGAAGGTAGGGAAAAAACAAAAAAGGCAGGGGAAAATCGTAAAACAATTTGCTTGCGAAAAAAATTTGAAGATTTAATTTTTAGGCCATATCGCCCAGGCCTACATGTCACTGAAGCATTAAGGAGTTGGACTATCCAGGAATAGCTGCAGTGTGCTCAAACAACCCCCAGGTACCATCTGTGAGCAGATAATACTGTATAATCTCTCTTTTTTGGAGTTATCAGGTCTTATCTATGCATTCTTTTAATTTTCCTGAGGGAACTCTCCTGAAGGAATCAATAAAGTACTATCTATCTATCTTCACTCACACTTAAAAGTGAATATTGAGGCAAAACTAAACTGGTAACATATTTTAACTTGCTCGATGATGAGTTAACTAGCGACTCAGCGAGCTTGTTTTGGTCTCCTGATTGCCTCCCCGTCCTGCAACTTTTAGGCAAGATGAATAACAAGTACCTGCGGCTGAGGCGAGCGTTCAACAAATTTGGTTTAGATCATATTTTCATTGATATTTAATTATAAAATTGCAGAAGTTATATTTTGACGCAAAATGTTATGTCTTGTGGAAATTTCACATTCCTAAAAATAAAAAATGTTTTGGTTTGCTTTTGTATGCCATATCGAGATATTGTTATAGACAGACTTATTTTATTGTCATTCAAATTTGAACTTTACGGTACAGATAAGAACGACATTTCGTTGCATTAGCTTGTTGTAGTCCAGGATAAAAGAGCAATAAGGTGCAGCTATAAATAGATTACTGTACAGATAAATATATTGCACTTTTACATATGCATCCACGTTTACGGATGTATGTTATATTGTCTTTATAGTCCAGCAAGTTAATCCGTTTTTGGAAGGAATTATTATGATGCGTTGTGAAGTGAATTATATTTATATAGCGCATTTTCTCTAGTGACTCAAAGTGACTTACGTAGTGAAACCCATTATCCAAGTTACATTTTTTAAACCAGTGTGGGTGGCACTGGGAGAAAGTGGGTGAAGTGTCTTGCCTAAGGACACAACAGCTGTGACTAGGATAGCAGAAGCGGGGATCGAACCTAGAACCCTCAGGTTGCTGGCACGGCCCTCTACCACCCGAACTACGCTGCCCTCCACGTTCAAGAATCTTATGGCCTGAGGGAAGAAGCTGTGGTTATAGTGAACCATGTACAGCATATTGTAACATATCAGGAGTTATGCTGAGATTCCTGGCCATACATTTGAATGTTCCGTTGTTCTCTTCCATGTTGACATGTTTGAAATCATTGCCTTTTCCGACCGTAAGCACTGTTAAGTATAGACATGACTGAAATGATAAAATGTTTTATTTACAACAACCTTATGTACGAGACATGCTAACTAGGACAGCATTTATATGTGTATATTGCTATTGATAAGGGTATAGTCACATATACATACTGTGCATTCCTGTTCCTTCGTGGCAAGTCGCATGACCAAGATGTTCTCCCTGCGGGCCGAATCCTGCTGTTGCTGCTTGAGCTTCTCCTCTGATTCCTTCAGGCCTGGTACATCATTGGCTGAGAGATGAAAAAACAGCTTTAGGCCATATTGTACAATTACGACACCATTACTTTAATGCATCATACTTACAACACAGCTCTGCATATTTCGCCTCCAGGACCTGCACATATGCGTCGTGCTGTTTCCACCTACAAGGAGAACACATGAGACAAACGACTTCTTAAACCCACAAACACAACATATATGTCCTCAATGGTTTGATATTTACCTTGTGCACAGCTCCTCTCTCGTCAAGGTCTTCATATCAGATTCACTGAGACGAACCTGCATGATGTGTCAACAGAGGACAGTAAATCGTGAGCACAAAATGTATCCTCTAGACTAAAAAGGATAGGAAAACAGCAATAACACAGGCTCACCTTTTTGGGTAAAGGCTCCTCGTTGGTCATTGTGAACTACAGGAGGAAAAACAACACACTTGTGGTTTTCAGGCTAATATTGACAAAATAACTGCTTCACATAACTTGCACTCAGCATAGGACCACTTGGATAAATATGCGCTGGGATTTAAATATAACGTTTGTTTTCGATCGTAATATGCAAGTAATACGGAATGGAGCATTAGTGTCTCGCGACAGCTAGCTGTTAGCAAGAAATAGCGAACAAGCTAATGTTAACACTACCCCGCTAAGTACGTACTGTACTGCTTCTGTTGCTAAAATTTCACCAATTGAATCAAATTAATGCGGTCTGACTTTCAATATTCGCGCAATTTAAGGCTAGGAAGAGCGCGAATCGTGTGTCTGTTTTTGGCACCTTGTTATCACAAAATGGCGGTGAAGGAAATGACTGCTCCTTTGCCTCAAACTAGCGGGCTCGTCTTGACGCCAACATAAGAGGCCCTCGTCAGTGTACTTACCAGCCCGCCTTTCTGTAGGTGGTCTCCCGGTGTTCTGACAGGGAACAATTCCTCGCGTTCGGCGTCTGGTGGTGAAGTTAACGTAGGGTTTATATTTGGTCCGCGCGCACGGCGTTGGTTTGCACCATCTTGTTCGGCGAGGGAAGGACAGAATGGCAGGCGGCGGATGGCGGTGCGCTGCTCGCTCTGCTGCGGACCAATGGATCGTGTATATAGGAAACGCTGACTCACTCCGCTACAATTTAGGAATCAGTACTAAGCCAACAGCAATGATATTAATATATTTCTAAATATGATTTACAGTAATAACATGTCTTATATTGTTTTTATTTAGAAATTGGAGATATCCTAGTTTGGCATTTGTCTGCGTTTCCACTTGAGCAATAAACGTCAGAGATATCTCTCTTCTTGTACATACGATCTTTTTCCAAATATTTTCTGACGTCATTAAACAGTTGAATCGTCAAATTGATGTTTCTTTATAATACGAAATACAGTTTACCAATCACTTTTTCTGCAGCATGCTTAATTTGTTAAGCCAACTGCAATCATATTAATATATTTCTAAATATTATTTACAGTAACTACATGTCTTATATTGCTGTTATTTAAAAGTTGGAGATATCCTAGTTTGGCATTTGTCTGCATTTCCACTTGAAAACGTCAGAGATATCCCTCTTGTATATACAATCTTTTTTCAACTCTTTTCTGACGTCATTAAACCGTTGTGATTAAATTGTCAAATTAATGTTTCTTTATAATACGAAATACAGTTTTACCAATCACGTTTTCTGCTGCATGCTTAATTTGTTAAGCCAACTGCAATCATACTAATATATTTCTAAATATTATTTACAGTAATTAAATAAGCGGTAGAAAATGCATGGATGGATGGATGGACTATCTCTCCCGGCTGGCCTGGGAACGCCTCTGGATCCCCCGGGAGGAGCTGGACGAAGTGGCTGGGGAGAGGGAAGTCTGGGCTTCCCTGCTTAGGCTGCTGCCCCCGCGACCCGACCTCAGATAAGCGGAAGAAGATGGATGGATGGATGGATGGATGGACATGCCTTATATTGTTGTTATTTAGAAGTTGGAGATATCCTAGTTTGGCATTTGTCTCCGTTTCCACTTGAGCAATAAACGTCAGAGATATCCCTCTTCTTGTATATACGATCTTTTTCCCACTCTTTTCTGACGTCATTAAACAGTTGAATTGTCAAATTAATGTTTCTTTATAATACGAAATACAGTTTTACCAATCACTTTTTCTGCTGCATGCTGTATTTGTTAAGCCAACTGCAATCATATTAATATATTTCTAAATATTATTTACAGTAATTACATGTCTTATATTGTTGCAAAGTTGGAGATATCCTAGTGGGCATGTGTCTTCGTTTCCACTTGAGCAATAAACGCCAGAGATATCCCCCTTCAAAGAAGATATCAGATATCAGACTTAACATAGTTATAAACATAGTCTTTAACCTAAATACTCACCCTGAGGATACACACTCCAGTACAGTAGATGGCGGTATGCACTTCTTGTATATACGATCTTTTTTCAACTATTTTCTGACTTCATTAAACAGTTGTGTTCAAATTGTCAAATGAATGCTTTTTTATAATACGAAATACAGTTTTACATAAGCATGGTGCAGAAAAAGTTCAATCACTTTTTCTGCACCATGCTTAATTTGTTAAGCCGACTGCAATCATATTAATATATTTCTAAATATTATTTACAGTAATACATGGATTATATTGTTGTTATTTAGAAGTTGGAGATATCCTATTTGGCATTTGTCTGCGTTTCCACTTGAGCAATAAACGTCAGAGATATCCCCCTTCAAAGAAGATATAAGATATCAGACTATGTTATAACATAACATAGTTATAAACATAGTCTGTAACCTAAATACTCACCCTGAGGATACACACTCCAGTACAGTAGATGGCGGTATGCACCTATAAGCCTTAGTTGCGACCTGCCATAAAATGAAGAAGAAGACAAAACATTTGTCATCACACAGATAAACATGCATTTTTGCATTTTGGATGAACATGAATTTGGATTTTTTGTATTTCTCTGAAAAAATAAAATTCCATAAAAGGAAAACAGCAGAAAATACAATCTTATGGCAAAATTTGAATGAAAATCAACCCTTTTTTGTTTGTTTTCAAATCTGCCATATGTAGTAAAAATAGAAACACAGCCCTAACTTTGCTTTTTGACTTGCGTTTCAGAATTGGAAATAGAATGAACGGAAGGTACATGGACCGTTCAGCATGTTTTTAGCATCCTTGTTCAGCAGGAGTCATATTGTCATTTAAAAAAGTGTCATTGAATAGTTATCCAACTTTTGTTTCAGAAATTAAAATAGAAAAAATGGCCCGAAATTTGCTTTTTGATTTGCATTCAAGAATTTAATATTTTTGTGTCTATCTGGAGAAATACAAATCCATAAAAGGAAAACAGCACAAAATCCAATTTGAGGGCAATATTTTAATGAAAATCAACCCGATTTGATGTTTGTTTTAAAAATCTGCCATATAAAATAAAAATCGAAAAACGTCCCTAATTTTATTTTTTTATTTTTGTTTCAGAATTGTGAATAGAATGAACAGAAGGTACACAGACCACTTTTGCTGCTCCATGCTGTATTCATTGGTGCTATGTGGTGGGATTAAAATCCAATTTAAAAACTTGCATACATATATATTTTTTTATTTTAACAATATAATACGCTGTTTGTATATGACTTAATATTTTTATACAAAGAGACTAAATCCATGCAACCGTTTGAATCCATGCACAACCAGTCCCTACGAACACCCCTCCATATGGTAATGATGGTACGGTCGCATGAACTGTCAAATTGAAATAGTCCACTTCAAGGGCAGCACTCATTTAGCACTCATTTAGCAGAAAGGATCAACTCTGTGCCGTTGACGCCGCCATGAACATGCTTTGCAGAGTTGGTCAGATACGCAGGTAAATCTAAAACAAGTCTGCACTGTGCACACATTTTATTTCCACCAGTGAGTCAGCCATTCTTATAGCCCTAGCTAGCTAACTTAGCTAGATGCTAACCCAACGCAGCCACTCGGCTATGTTCGTTTGTGGCGCATATTAAAGTGGCACAAACTTCTTATTTATTGGGCATATATTGTTGTATTCGGGCAATATTTGCGAATATTCGCAGTTTAATTCGACTTTGTTTTCATGTAAATCAAGTAACTTTTTGACATGTATTGTGTAAAGTACTCTAGACAAGAGACGAACAGGTGATGTAGTTTGATCGATCAAAATATCGACATTACCGATACCTGGGTAGTAGAGGGTCGATACCAGCGTGATGAGGTCAATATTTCCCAGTTATCTATTATTTTCACAAACAAAATATATTGTTTGTATGCTACTTAGTTTACACTCTTATGGAATGTTGATACTTATTGGACACGAGGAGTTGGGATGTGGAACATCATTTAAATTTAGGTCAATAGTCTTTTCATTTTTAAAGTATTTTTTTAATGTTTTTCAGAGAGTTTGCACGAAAAATAGGAATAAATAGTTGCACCAGATTTAGCTGATAGCAAATTTCCAGCTGTAGTCCTGAATTTGATACCACCTAACCTACAATACGCGTGGGAGAAAACTACTAAAAACAATGCTTTCATGCTTTTTAGTTATTTTGTAATACTACACACTTGTATCTAATAAAACGGAATAGTTGTGTTATTTTGTTGCATTGTATTGTATTGTGGGTGCGTGTATATATGTACAAACCCCGTTTCCATATGAGTTGGGAAATTGTGTTAGATGTAAATATAAACGGAATACAATGATTTGCAAATCCTTTTCAACCCATATTCAATGGAATGCATTACAAAGACAAGATATTTGAAGTTCAAACTCATAAACTTTATTTTTTTTTTTGCAAATAATGAACTTAGAATTTCATGGCTGCAACACGTGCCAAAGTAGTTGGGAAAGGGCATGTTCACCACTGTTACATGGCCTTTCCTTTTAACAACACTCAGTAAATGTTTGGGAATTGAGGAGACACATTGTTTAAGCTTTTCAGGTGGAATTCTTTCCCATTCTTGCTTGATGTACAGCTTAAGTTGTTCAACAGTCCGGGGGTCTCCGTTGTGGTATTTTAGGCTTCATAATGCGCCACACATTTTCAATGGTAGACAGGTCTGGACTACAGGCAGGCCAGTCTAGTACCCACACACTTTTACTATGAAGCCACGTTGATGTAACACGTGGCTTGGCATTGTCTTGCTGAAATAAGCAGGGGCGTCCATGGTAACGTTGCTTGGATGGCAACATATGTTGCTCCAAAACCTGTATGTACCTTTCAGCATTAATGGCGCCTTCACAGATGTGTAAGTTGCCCATGTCTTGGCCACTAATACACCCCCATACCATCACAGATGCTGGCTTTTCAACTTTGCGCCTATAACAATCCGGATGGTTCTTTTCCTCTTTGGTCCGGAGGACACGACGTCCACAGTTTCCAAAAACAATTTGAAATGTGGACTCGTCAGATCACAGAACACTTTTCCACTTTGTATCAGTCCATCTTAGATGAGCTCAGGCACAGCGAAGGCAATGGCGTTTCCGGGTGTTGTTGATAAACGGTTTTCGCCTTGGATAGGAGAGTTTTAACTTGCACTTACAGATGTAGCGATCAACTGTAGTTACTGACAGTGGGTTTCTGAAGTGTTCCTGAGCCCATGTGGTGATATCCTTTACACACTGATGTCGCTTGTTGATGCAGTACAAAGGGATCGAAGGTCACAGGCTTAGCTGCTACGTGCAGTGATTTCTCCAGATTCTCTGAACCCTTTGATGATATTACGGGACCAGAGATGGTGAAATCCCTAAATTCCTTGCAATAGCTGGTTGAGAGGTTTTTCTTAAACTGTTCAACAATTTGCTCACGCATTTGTTGACAAAGTGGTGACCCTCGCCCCATCCTTGTTTGTGAATTACTGAGCATTTCATGGAATCTACTTTTATACCCAATCATGGCACCCACCTGTTCCCAATTTGCCTGTTCACCTGTGGGATGTTCCAAATAAGTGTTTGATGAGCATTCCTCAACTTTATCAGTATTTATTGCCACCTTTCCCAACTTCTTTGTCACGTGTTGCTGACATCAAATTATAAAGTTAATGATTATTTGCAAAAAAATTTTTTTTTATCAGTTTGAACATCAAATATGTTGTCTTTGTAGCAATTTCAACTGAATATGGGTTGAAAATGATTTGCAAATAATTGTATTCCGTTTATATTTACATCTAACACAATTTCCCAACTCATATGGAAACGGGGTTTGTATATACATATTTATTAAATTGTTCATACATAAGTGTGTTTGTCTGAAATATTTGCCCTGTGTCGTAATCTGATCAGTCTTGATCAAAAAAACAAAGGCAAAAGTCACAAAATAATTTAAAGATCATGGAAAAAAATGTCAAAGTAAAATGTATCGGCGATATAACCGATACCTGGGTAGTATCAGGTCAATACCAGCACGATGAGGTCAATATTTACCAGTTATCTTCTGTTTATTTTCACAAACATTTGTGTGTTTTCAAATATATTGTTTGTATGTTACTTTGTTTACCCGCTTATGGAATATTGATACTTATTGGACACGAGTAGTTGGGATGTGGAACATCATTTAAATTAAAGCCAAAAGTCTTTAAATTTTTTGAAGTATTTATGTAATGGTTTTCAGAGAGTGTGCATGATACATTATTCACAAGGAATAAATAGTTGCACCACATTTAGCTGATAGCAAATTTCCAGCTGTAGTCTTTAATTTGATACCACCTAACACACAATACATGTGGGAGAAAACTACTAAAAACAATGTAATAGCTTTCATACTTTTTAGTTATTTTGTGATACTGCACACTTGTATCTAATAAAAGGGAATAGTTGTGTTATTTTTGTTGCATTGTTATATTTATGTGCTTGTATATATGTATATACTAGGGCTGGGCATTATGGCCTTTTATTAATATCTCAATATTTTTAAGCCATGTCACGATACACAATATATATCTCAATATTTTGCCTTAGCCTTGAATTAACACCTGATGCATATAATCACAGCAGTATGATGATTTTGTCTACATTAAAACATTGTTGTTCATACTGCATTCATATATGCTAATTTTAAACTTTCATGCAGAGAGGGAAACCACAATTAAGTCAATTTACCAATACTGTATTTATTAAACAGTTATTAAGCAGTGGCACAAACATTCATGTAATTTCAAAACAGAAAGTGCAAGGTTGTCAGACATTTTAAAACAAGCTATTAGTGGACTTTTGTGCATGATGTCACCAAGATGACCTATCAAAACAACACTAAATTAAAGTGCACTTTTTGTACAGAACGCAACTACAATAGTTTAAAACAAATGAAGTGCACTTTTGTGCATGATGTTACACAAGATATTTCAATAACTGTCAAATAAAAATGAGCTGCATAATATGAAATCAAATGGTTTATGTCCTTCGCTATGTGGTAGGTTCCTGCGGACGTTATCTCCTTCTGTTGACTAATTTTTTCATATGGTGTTGATCTGGAAATGGTTGCTTCTGCATTTTGTGGGTGTGGCACCGAACAGAGATGTTGACATGCGGAGTTTCAAGCACTCTTCATTCTCTAGCGGGTGACTTTTCAAATGATGCTACAAATTAGCAGTAGGTGCTACTTTTTGTAGCAACGCTTTTGCCGCATACTTGTTCGACATCTTCCCGCTTGAAGCCAAACCACCGCCAGACGATGGACCCCGTGCTGTTTTTCTTGGGAATTAATTCTTCCTTCATTTGTTACCAGATTCGCACCTTCTTTCTCTCGCACTACTCCGCTAGCATCACAGCTAATGTTACCCATGCTGCTATCTCTCTGCTCAGCGAGGGCGTACGACGCGACAGTATGTGACGTATGTAAAAAGGTGCGCTTGTTTTTAGTCTCTGTGAGAAGGAGAGACAAGAGAGTGAAACAAGCCTGTAGTGTAATGCCCGCAGCTAAAAGCAACTGCGTGAGAACGTATACTCGAATATCACGATATAGTCATTTTCTATATCACACAAAGACAAACCCGCGTTATATCGAGTATATCGATATATCGCCCAGTCGTAGTATATACATATTTATGTATGTGTTAAATTGTTCATAAAAATAAGTGTTTGTCTGGAATAATTGCCCTGTGTCGTAATCTGATCAGTTTTGATCAACAAAACAAAGGCAAAAGTCACAAAATAATTTAAAGATCTTGGAAAAAAATGTCAAAGTAAAATGTATCGCGATACTGGCCCAGTATTTACTTTGTGATATCGCCCACCTCAAACATAGGAAAAGTATTCTCAGCGCTTCACTTTTCCCACATTTTTTTTACGTTACAGCTTTATTCCAAAATGGAATACATTCATTTTTGTCCTCAAAATTCTACACACACCACCCCATAATGACAATATAAAAAAGTAATTTTTTTTTTACAGATTTATGCAAATGTATTAAAAATAAAAGACTAAGAAATTACATGTACATAAGTATTCACAGCTTTTGCCATGAAGCTCAAAAGTGAGTTCAGGTGCATCCTGTTTCAACCGATCATTGTACTGTGTCAAAGTCAGTTGGGATCTCACATTAAGTTTTCCCTACTTTCTTCCAGGGGCGCTGCCGGTGTCAGCCAAGCCATACAGCAGGTAGCTGCGTCCAGACAGAAGCACTCGCTTCCTGACCTAACCTACGACTATGGCGCCCTGGAGCCTCATATCAATGCAGAGATCATGCAGCTGCACCACAGCAAGCACCACGCCACATATGTCAACAACCTCAACGTGACCGAGGAGAAGTATCAAGAAGCACTTGCCAAAGGTATGAAACCTGCCGTGTCATTTCCAGAGGACGATGACTAGCTAAATATGCTACGATACGATACGATTTGCTAACCCCTAACAGTACGCTAGAGCCTTTGAATGTAAACAGAGGGGGGCGGATTGATACAAATATTGACAGAACGGTATTAAGTAAATTATCAGTATATGGTTGAAACATACTTTTTTTTTTTAAATCAGAAAATCTTGTCATTTTTGGTATAAATAAGTCCCCGAGTACTTTCACAATTTAGTATTTTGGCTTAAAAAATATTTAAAGGTGACGCTATAAACACTGAAGCATGGCGCTTTAAAACATCGCTAGCTAGCTGCTAACGTCCCTCTACAGCATGGGTGTCAAACTCTGGCCCGCGGGCCAAATCTGGGCCGCCGAGTAATTTCATTTAGCCCTTGAGGCAATATCAAATTAACATTACATCTGGCCCGCCGGTATTAAACAGCGGCGGTGCCGCTGTAACACCGCATTCACCGCTAACATACTTGCCAACCCTCCCAATTTCCCGGGAGACTCTTGGGAGACTCACCTATATTGAAGGCGTGCCTTAAAAGGCAATGCCTAGCGTTCTTTTCCACCTGTCGTCTCGTTCACTTATTCCCCATATTATTATTATTATGCGGCTTTTAAACACACAGACATAGGGCTGCAAGACATACTTATACGTAGTCAACAGCCATACAGATCATACTGACGGTGGTAATATAAACATTTTTGATACTGTTACAAATATGCGCCACACTGTGAATCCACACCAAACAAGAAAGACAAACACATTTCGGGAGAACATCCGCACCGTAACACAACATAAACACAACAGAACAAATACCCAGAACCCTTTGCAGTACTAACTCTAATGCTACAATATACACCCCCCCCACTACCCCAAACCCCCCCCCCCCCACCCCCCATCCCACCCACCTCAACCCCCCCACACCTCCCACCTCAACCCCGCCGCGCGCGCCCCCCCATCTCCCGAATTCGGAGGTCTCAAGGTTGGCAAGTGTGCTAATACTACAAATCCCATAACGCTCTGCTGTTGTTTTGGCGCGCCAGCCATGCTCTCTCCTCTGTGTCAGTAGCGATCCGCGTTCTTGCGCCACGCTTCGGCTGAAAGCTAGCCGGCTCACCCCGCCTCCCCGTGCCTCTCTCCCAGACGTGCTGCGGCCTCATTCTACAACTGTCAGTGTCACTGTGTTACCCGTACCAAAAATGCCGAAAAGGAAGAGCAAAAACAGAACTTTTCTGGACAGGTGGGAGACAGAATATC
This sequence comes from Entelurus aequoreus, assembly GCF_033978785.1. Classification (NCBI taxonomy): domain Eukaryota; kingdom Metazoa; phylum Chordata; class Actinopteri; order Syngnathiformes; family Syngnathidae; genus Entelurus; species Entelurus aequoreus. The sequence continues at coordinate 22,201,896 of NC_084753.1, read as the reverse complement.
TGTTTATATATGTAAAAGACAGACCTGTTTGTTCATGTTCATGAAAAAGGTCATGTTGATATTTACTTCAGAAGGCTGCAAATCGAAAAGAGGCATTACGTATTTAATTTAAATTGTATTTAATATGCCATTGATGTTTTTTCGTTTGTTTTTTGAAAGTTGATTTTGCACTATTAAGTTATTATAAGCGTTGCTTGTTCCATATTCAATGTTAAAGCAAATCAGTATGGAGGTATAGGATAGGCAAATATAAGCTTTGGCTTCAGCCTATTCCTTTTTCGGTCATTCTTTTTGTTTGCTTTTCTTTTTGTGTGTAAATGTTTATCTGTACTGTTAAACTGGTCACACAAAATGGTTAATGGTTGATGGTTGATTATATGACCGAAATAAACTTATTTCATTCATTCATTCATTCTTTTATTGCTTGTTCCATATTCAGTGTTAAAGCAAATCAGTGTAGCAAACTGAGCAATAATTAACATTTTATTCATGCACTTTCTCTTGCTACTTCAAGGCTTGAATGTTTGATTCATTCATTATTATTTTATTTTCAAATGTATTATTAGCCTGTGGAAAAACTTTATTTTGATATTTACCTCAGAAGGCTGCACATAGAAAAGAGGCATTCAATTTTTATTAAAATTTTATTTGATATGCCATTGATATTTTTTAATTATTATTTGAAACTCGATTTTGCATGTCACTATAAAGTTATATAAGCCTTGCTTGTTCAATATTCAATGCAAAACTTGTTTGGGTCCCCATTAAAAGGTTAATTTTTTCAACCTTGGCCTGCGGCTTTGTTCAGTTTGAAATTTTGGCCCACTCTGTATTTGAGTTTGACACCCCTGCTCTATACAGCACGGTGCAGAGGGGTTAGTGCGTCTGCCTCACAATACGAAGGTCCTGAGTAGTCGTGAGTTCATGCATTCTACTGAGGTGGCAAATTATGATATGTCCAGTCTATTGCAGCACCAAGCAAACAATCGGGAAATTCCCGTCATATCAATTCCTAGATATGGTCGAAACTATTTAAAGTGCACTACGCATAATAAACGCAACATTGTTAATATTGCCACTACGGATAATCTTAACAAAAACTCGTCAAAACAGCCCAATACCTATAATATGGGCTTTTTAAACATAAGATCATTGTCTCCCAAGGCGTTATTAGTTAATGAGGTCATTAGAGACAACAATCTTAACGTCATTGGTCTTAGCGAAACCTGGCTCAAACCAGACGAATTTTTTGCGCTCAATGAGGCATCTCCTCCTAACTATACGAATGCGCATGTTGCCCATCCTCTTAAAAGGGGTGGGGGTGTCGCACTAATATACAATGAAAATTTCAACCTTACCCCTAACCTAAATAATAAATATAAATCGTTTGAGATGCTTACTATGAGGTCTGTCACACCGCTACCTCTCGACCTGGCTGTTATCTACCGCCCCCCTGGGCCCTATTCGGACTTTATCAGTGAATTCTCAGAGTTCGTTGCTGATCTAGTGACGCACGCCGACAATATAATCATAATGGGGGACTTTAATATCCATATGAATACCCCATCGGACCCTCAGTGCGTGGCGCTCCAAACCATAATTGATATGTGGTCTTACACAAATAATACATGAACCCACGCATCGCAACGGTAATACAATAGATCTAGTGCTTGTCAGGGGTGTCACCACCTCCAAAGTTATGATACTTACATATACTAAAGTAATGTCCGATCATTACCTTATAAAATTTGAAGTTTTGACTCATTGTCAACAAGCTAATAATAATAATAACTGCTATAGCGGCCGCAACATTAATGCTGCCACAACGATGACTCTTGCTGACCTACTGCCTTCGGTAATGGCACCATTCCCAAATTATGTCGGCTCTATTGATAACCTCACTAACAACTTTGACGATGCCTAGCGCGAAATTATTGATAGTATAGCACCGCTAAAGCAAAAAAGGGCCCCTAAAAGGCGCACCCCATGGTTTACAGAAGAAATTAGAGCTCATAAATTATCATGTAGAAAACTGGAACGCAAATGGCGCGCGACTAAACTTGAGGTTTTCCATCAAGCATGGAATGATAGTTTAATAACTTATAAACGCATGCTTACCTTAGCTAAAGCTAAATACTACTCAAATCTCATCCGCCTCAACAAAAACGATCCTAAATTTCTGTTTAGTACAGTAGCATCGCTAACCCAACAAGGGACTCCTCCCAGTAGCTCCACCCACTCGGCAGATGATTTTATGAATTTCTTTAATAAGAAAATTGAACTCATTAGAAAGGAGATTAAAGACAACTCATCCCAGCTACAACTGGGTTCTATTAACACAAATACGACTGTATATACGACGGACACTGCCCTCCAAAATAGTCTCTCTATTTTTGATGAAATAACATTAGAGGAATTATTACAGCGTGTAAGTGGGATAAAACAAACAACATGTTTACTTGACCCACTTCCTGGGAAACTTATCAAGGAACTGTTTGTATTATTAGGTCCATCAGTGTTAAAATATTATAAACTTATCACTTTCCTCCGGCACTGTTCCCCTAGCATTCAAAAAAGCGGTTATTCATCCTCTGCTCAAAAGACCTAACCTCGATCCTGACCTCATGGTAAACTACCGACTCCCACCTTCCGTTTATTTCCAAAATTCTCGAAAAAATTGTTGCACAGCAGCTAAATGAACACTAGTGACTAACAATCTCTGTGAACCTTTTCAATCCGGTTTCAGGGCAAATCACTCTACGGAGACAGCCCTCGCAAAAATGACTAATGATCTATTGCTAACGATGGATTCTGATGCGTCATCTATGTTGCTTCTTCTTGATCTTAGCGCCGCTTTCGATACCGTCGATCATAATATTTTATTAGAGCGTATCAAAACACGTATTGGTATGTCAGACTTAGCCTTGTCTTGGTTTAACTCTTATCTTACTGACAGGATGCAGTGTGTCTCCCATAACAATGTGACCTCGGACTATGTCAAGGTAACATGCGGAGTTCCCCAGGGTTTGGTTCTTGGCCATGCACTCTTTAGTATTTACATGCTGCCGCTGGGTGACATCATACGCAAGTACGGTGTTAGCTTTCACTGTTATGCTGATGACACTCAACTCTACATGCCCCTAAAGCTGACCAACACGCCGGATTGTAGTCAGCTGGAGGCGTGTCTTAATGAAATTAAACAATGGATGTCCGCTAACTTTTTGCAACTCAACGCTAAGAAAACGGAAATGCTGATTATTGGTCCTGGTAGACACCAAGTACTATTTAATAATACCACCTTAACATTTGACAACCAAACAATTACACAAGGCGACTCGGTAAAGAATCTGGGCATTATCTTCGACCCAACTCTCTCGTTTGAGTCACACATTAAGAGTGTTACTAAAACGGCCTTCTTTCATCTCCGTAATATCGCTAAAATTCGTTCCATCTTGTCCACTAGCGACGCTGAGATCATTATTCATGCGTTCGTTACGTCTCGTCTCGATTACTGTAACGTATTATTTTCGGGTCTCCCTATGTCTAGCATTAAAAGATTACAGTTGGTACAAAATGCGGCTGCAAGGCTTTTGACAAAAACAAGAAAGTTTGATCATATTATGCCTATACTGGCTCACCTGCACTGGCTTCCTGTGCACTTAAGATGCGACTTTAAGGTTTTACTACTTGCGTATAAAATACTACACGGTTTAGCTCCAGCCTATCTCGCCGATTGTATTGCACCATATGTCCCGACAAGAAATCTGCGTTCAAAGAACTCCGGCTTATTAGTGATTCCCAGAGCCAAAAAAAAGTCTGCGGGCTATAGAGCGTTTTCTATTCGGGCTCCAGTACACTGGAATGCCCTCCCGGTAACAGTTAGAGATGCTACCTCAGTAGAAGCATTTAAGTCCCATCTTAAAACTCATTTGTATAATCTAGCCTTTAAATAGACCCCCCTTTTTTAGACCAGTTGATCTGCCGTTTCTTTTCTTCTCTCCTCTTCTCCCCTGTCCCTTGCGAGAGGGAGTTTCATAGGTCCGGTGGCCATGGATGAAGTGCTGGCTGTCCAGAGTCGGGACCCCGGGTGGACCACTAGCCTGTGCATCGGTTGGGGACATCTCTGCGCTGCTGACCCGTCTCCGCTCGGGATGGTTTCCTGTTGGCCCCGCTGTGGACTGGACTCTCGCTGATGTGTTGGATCCACTGTGGACTGGACTTTCACAATGTTATGTCAGACCCACTCGACATCCATTGCTTTCGGTCTCCCCTAGAGGGGGGGGGGGTTACCCACATATGCGGTCCTCTCCATGGTTTCTCATAGTCATTCACCGACGTCCCACTGGGGTGAGTTTTTCCTTGCCCGTATGTGGGCTCTGTACCGAGGATGTCGTTGTGGCTTGTACAGCCCTTTGAGACACTTGTGATTTAGGGCTATATAAATAAACATTGATTGATTGATTGATTGATTGATTCAATCCCGGCCTCGGGATCTTTCTGTGTGGAGTTTGCATGTTCTCCCCGTGACTGCGTGGGTTCCCTCCGGGTACTCCGGCTTCCTCCCACCTCCAAAGACATGCACCTGGGGATAAGTTGATTGGCAACAACTAAATTGGCCCTAGTGTGGGAATGTGAGTGTGAATGTTGTCTGTCTATCTGTGTTGGCCCTGCGATGAGGTGGCGACTTGTCCAGGGTGTACCCCGCCTTCCGCCCGATTGTAGCTGAGATAGGCTCCAGCGCCCCCCGCGACCCCGAAGGGAATAAGCGGTAGAAAATGGATGGATGGACCCCTGCTCTAACTGGCTTTAGCTACTTCTAAATCACTAATTCTCGCCCGAATGGCGGCAAATAAAGTATGTTTCCTTACAAATATCATCGCTGCAGTACGAGGAATAGCTTAACATGCTTCACTACACACAAGGGTTTACCCTAAATGTATTTGATTGTGGCGTTGTGCCACAGCAACATTAACTGCCACACCTTTAAAATGAGGGGCCTTTTTACGTGAAAACAAAAAAAAGTGATGTAATGTATTGCAGCGTTCAGAAGAAGACACACAATGTCTGACACTGTTTTTTAGCTTTTATTGCCAATCTTATGACAACGGGCCCAATTTCATCAAGTATTTCCCCTGTCTCACCCCCAGATACACAACACTTCCACATGTTTCGCCAACACGGCGTGTTCACAGACCATGAGAAAAATAAACCCACTAACATACACATTAACACAGGCAGGCATTTACAGTATAAATGTATATATATAGTTAATTATTTGTGCACTATTGACCAGTGATGAACCAAAAATGTGGCTGCCGTAAAAGGACTTTGATCACTGGAAAGGTGCTGCTGAAACTGAATGTTGTGATGATGTAAGCCATACTGTATACGCACAGGGTTGTCTTGGCAGAGACATTATGTCTGTGCTGTGGACGTACTTTAATGTGTCCGAGATATACACGCGGACAGCCATCTGCAAAATTTAAAATGACCGTTATGTTATGTTATTTTCATTTATTATGCGCCCCCCAACCAACTGTTACATCAGCCCGGGGCGCAGACCGTTGCGGCTTTTAAGGAGAGGAAGGCTACCAGCAGCACCAAGCAAGTGTGACGTCCGGCTCGCTGTAGCTCTCGCTTTTTGTCGCGATAATGGAGCGACAGAAGTAAAGAGTCTCTCAACAAGAGTACAGTCTACAATAACCCAGAAATAGATGCTGGATTTGTACATTGTTCATTAAGCATCAGCAATTAAAAAATAAAGCAAAATGGTATTATCTAAGAGAAAATATATGTTAACAATTTAATTCATAACAGATTTGTTTTAAATGTTTGTATAATTTGTTTGCCTTTTGTAAAGAAAATATAAGCATTATAGCAAATAAAATGAGGACGTCATATTGACCACGCCTCCACCGCCACAGATATCTTGGCAATCTAGGGGAAACACTGCACACTACAGGGGATCTACAGCTAATTGTTAACCGCAAGCTAGCGCTCCTGAATGTAAACAAAGCTGCGAAATAGTGAGGAAGGAAAAAGGACATGTGAAGAAGGACATGTTACTTCGGAATATATCCAATCACAGCTCTTTAATGGTGTATGTTGAAAGAGGGGTGGGGGTTAGTTATGAACGAGAGCCAATCGGAGGCTTTTCCTTGCGAGATGAATTGATTTACGTGGACCCCGACTTAAACAAGTTGAAAAACTTATTCGGGTGTTACCATTTAGTGGTCAATTGTACGGAATATGTACTGTACTGTGCAATCTACTAATAAAAGTTTCAATCAATCAATCAATCAGATAAGGAACCAACATATGTGGATTTAACATGTTCCACATTGTAATATGTGTACACCTGGGAGAAAGTGAACAGGACACATTGCATTTTTACTGCTATATTGCCATCAGCAGGCAAGTCATCAATCGTGACATCGACACAACTCTAAGTCAAATCTATTTATTTGATCGGTGTTTTGCTAAAAACGTATTCTATGCCAAAAATGTAGTCACGCCGCGTGAGGGCGTACCCCTTTAACAGGCTTTGTCTGTCCACAACTGTTTACTACATGAAATACAAACATTTGTGGTTATTGTAAGGATATGTGTTTGAAATTATTTAAGTCTTTATCGTGTCCGAAAAATGACAACAGTTGGCCATTTGTTTGGCGTTAATGAGATTGTCAAGGGCTATTACTGATCTGATGGTGTTGTGCTAAAACCTCTTTCTTGTTTAGTATAGCTACATACAATAATAACTGCTCTTTGTTCATGCATATAGTAAATATTAATCAAGTGTTTGAACGTATTCATTCAAGAGAGTTACATATATGATAATGAAGTACATACTGTACTGTTTACGTGTTAGAGTACCTTTTACACCCAGAAGAGTTACATATTTATATGATAGTAAAATACAACTGTACTGTTTACGTGTTAAGTACCCTTTAAAAGCTGAAATCAACCCCAAACGACATCTTAGCGATTCAAAGTAATATTTTGATATTGACACGTCATCTGTGCATCTCCTAAGGTTATTCACCTTAGGAGATGCCGTAATATATGCACAGATGACATTTGTCAATATCAAAATATTACTTTCAATCCCTTTTTGGCAACCAAGAAAACATTGATTTAATTAATACATTCAAACACTTTATTAATATTTATTATGTGCATGAACAAACAGTTAATAGTGCATGCCGTTTTTAAACAAGAAAGAGGTTTTAGTCGGATCTACAACAGTCCTTTCCAATTGATACCATAGAAATGGCCAACTTTTACATTTTTTGGATAAGATAAAGGTTTGAATAATTTCAAACACATATCTTTATGATAACCACAAATATAAAGTGTTTTTTACACGTTATCAGTTGTGGACAGACAAAGCCCCGACATTGCAGCTTTAACAAGAGTGCGCACAGAGGGAATCCATTAAATACATCTTGTGGCCCGCTTAGGAGTGTAACGGTACACAAAAATTTCGGTTCGGTACGTACCTCTGTTTAGAGGTCAAGGTTCGGTTCATTTTCGGTACAGTAAGAAAACAACAAAATATAAATTTTTTTGGTTATTTATTTACCAAATTTGTAAACAATGGCTTTATCCTTTTAACATTGGGAATACTATAATAATTCTGCCCACGTCAATCAACATTAAACTGCCTCAAGTTGTTGCTCGGATTAAATAAAATGACAAAACTTTTCTTCTACATATAAAAAGTGCAACATTAAACAGTTTCAAGTCAACTCATCATGCTTAATTTATTACAGATTTGGGAAGCCTGTAGTTGATTTTTATTATGCAAATATTATATTTGTATCAACATGTGATAGCAGGGACCCTGCCATTCAAAACTAGGCTGCTACATTACTAATGTACTATAGCTGAAAAAATAGTACAACAGCAATAGGAGAGACTATTCATCCCTGAACACCATGGAGTTCATGTAGGCTTAATGATGACATTATTATATCAACTATCAGAGACAGAAACTCTTCATTTAACATAATGTCCTTTTTTGCTGCTTCAACACAGCTCAATCAACACAGAAAAAGGTAAAGTGAAATAACAGACAGACAGGGCTTTGCTGCAAAGCCCTGTAACACACACACAGACACACACACACACACACACACACACACACACACACACACACACACACACACACACACACACACACACACACACACACACACTGCTGTAGTGGATTGTCCGAAGCTTAAGCAGGCAACAAAAGTAGTTTAGTACAACAAATTTATTTACCCATTATCAAAAGTGCAGGTTGAATTGAGTTGTCCGTGCAGACAGACCAAATGTACTCCGGAGCACACAAGCAATCTCTATCGAGTCCCGGTCTTCTGCCATTTTTTATATGTCTCTTGTGCGTCACTGTTTTTATCTCGTGCGTCATGATTGTTTTTGCAACATCCTTGGACTCCCCAATCATACCCAAACAACCAAAACATTCTGTAGACAGGTTGGCACGACTTAATATTCACTTGTGTGCCACACCCGGGGACACAGAATAGAAGAGAAATCAAATGAGCATACATTCTTGACAGACATGAAATATAGGTCAAAGGTCAGAAATTCTACTACAAACCCTCCTTCCAAGGTTCTAAAACCCTGGACCATACCAATTTCTGACGTAGACCACTAACTTAAATCTCTACCACAGATAGAGGCAAAAACCTCAATGTTTTTATACGAGGCAAAAATTCCGTCATGACCCTCCTTCAGAGCGATCGCTGTTACCAGCCTGCAGTAAAACCATCTCACAGAACACAATTAGTGGCCTACCCTTTGATTTAGTAAAGGAATAACAAATACTTTGATCATGAACATAATTAGATGAATGTATATAGACTTATGACTGTAAGACATTTGCAAAAATATTTTTCCCGGCATTTGCAATGAATGTAGTTACCAATATTGTTAATTACCAATTGATTTTGAACACACAACTGAATTTCGTATGAGTCCATGTTCGATTAGAGCTCATGTAGATGGCTCGGTGGTGCCTCAGGCTGGTGGCCTGCCGACACCTCGTTGGGCTTTTGGCTGCCTTGGTGAAGAAAAAGATCCACTCAAACAGTCTGTCTCTGTCTCTTCTTGGGGTGTGGCCCAGTCCATTTGGCAGACTGTGCAGTGGCATGTCCGTGCTGGCCGAAATTGGGGAAAGCTGAGAAAAAGTATGGGGCGTTGGGGCTTTGGTCCAGGCCCTTGGCTTGCTTCAAGGCCTCCTCACTGCTTCGGCACTCCCGACACCTCCTTCCACAGCTGCTGGAGTCCCGACGGACACATATTGGCTGGCAACCTTAGTCGTTCTCGTCATTGCTGGCAAGGTGTTGTCTCTCCTCTCGGTTCCTTCCAGTCAGGTATCGGGTGTTGGTCCTGGATTGGCTTTGACCGTGCCCCTCTTAGCGAGTGCAAGGGAATCTGGGGTGGCTGCTTTCATCCTCAAATCTGCACAGAGGAACTGGCACACAAATTCTACATTTTGCAAACATACCATTTTGGTCTCATGGTCTTTCCGCCTTTCAAGGAATCTGCTGGTCCTGGGATTGAGGATAATAGCCTGCTTCCTTAAAATGGGTGCCGTTGTTTGACCTACTCTTTTTGGGGGAAACCATGTCGGGATAGTAGATAATTCACAAAACATTTAATTACTGAATTGGCATCCTCCTTTGAGGTTGGGGTTGCTTCCGCCAACCACTGCACTTGTCAATCTAAATCATTACGTTCCTTTATCCTTGTACCGGATTGATCATATCGATTAAATAAAACCTCAACACGCTCAAACTTGACCCAATCCAAACTCACCTCCCCCCTCTGGCCCTCTCACAAGGACAGTGTTAGTCGTAGTAATAGTAATAGTAGTAGTAGTAGTGGTAGTAGTAGTAGTTTCAGAAACATCCAAGAAAAAGAAAAGGCAGCTGATAGTCAAGTGCAACAAGAACAGAGGCGGAGGACAGGTCATGTTTGAGGTCAATGTTTACTTTTTCAATAGTAATTTGATATTTTTACAACACCTAGTGAATTATTGGGGCCTCAATAATTCACTATGTAGTTGTATTCAATTTGGTCTATCTATGATAGGACAATGCACAGAAACATTAAGTTCAGAAACATATCTTCTGTACCAGATTATATGTAAATAGCTACTTTCCATCTGCAGTCCCTGGCTACTTAAATTAAAGGGATCCAAAAATCAATCAATAAATTTATGACACTAATTTACCATAATTAATAATAAATATACATTCATAATAATTAATAATCAATAAATAATCATACTATAACATGTAATCACATTTAAGAAAAGTCACCAAATGCCCCTTCATCGACACATACTTAACATACAATACAACCACACCTTATTCACATCATCACACAAAGACAATACATGCTCTTGTTCACATTTGTTATCGTTCGTAAAAACAACCAAGATTTTAACAGCCATACCTTACAGTTTGCAACAAAAATGCTCTCATGGATAAATATAATACACATTAAGTTGATGTGTCAACATAATGCCCTTCTTAGTGACAGAGTGAGCAGCTTTGATTGCGCCAAAGCCACTTTTTAACTTCAAATGTTCTATTCTTTTTGTTATAACGGGGAGAAGGCTAATTGGTCTGTACTTGTTCATGTCTTCTTTATTTCCTGCTTTACGGATTTAATTATAATAGCAATTTCTCGACGTGGTAGGGAAAGTGTTTTCCGTTATTGATTTATTTATCAATTATTGTTATTGGAGCAATAATACTATCTTTATACGTTTATAGGAAGAAAATGTTCAGACCGTATACATCTCTAACTCGTGAGTTTGATAATGGAGGGAAGATTTTGTTTAACTTTGTTTCATTTGTTAATTCTAAATTTAGTCCATCCTGTGTAAATGACAATTATTTGCACTGATTTTGAGGGACTTTTTATTCAGGGTTTGGATGAAATGTTCATTAAAATTATTACTTATGTCCAGACTGTCTGCGATAGTAGCGCCATTGATATTTAATGTTATAGTGTTGTTTCTTGTTTGCTCTCTTCCCGTAAGTTTGTACATGGTTTTCCATAACTGTCTAATGTTCCCTTTTGCAGCTTTGATTAATTCTAAGTGAAAGTCAGCCTTAGACTTCCGCATAAACATTGTAACTTTGTTCCTCGTGGCTTTTAAATTCATACGATCTGTATTTAGACCTGTTATAACTGCTCTTATGAGAGCTGAGTCCCGATGTCTTATTAGAATCCAAATTGTTTTATTAATCCAAGGTATTTTTATTTTAGCACTCTTCTTTCTGGTTTTGTATTAGTGTGTTTACAGATGATCTCTTTGATTTTTGTCATCCAATTGTAATTCTAGTAGGGCTGCTTATCATTTGTATCATGTAGAAGCCGTTTATAATATCCTTAAGTTTCTTTCTACGCGTCTTATTTAACCAGTCCAGATTAACGTCCCCCATGACGTTAATTCTTTCATACTGTGCTGTTTGAGGATGTCTGAAAATGAATCGAGAAAAATGTCTTTAGCTGTGGTTGGTCTGTATACTACAATTACCTTGAAATACATTTTTGAGGAAAATGTGATTTCAATTTCAACATACTCAAATTGATCTACTTTCAATGTTTTCCCTTTCATAAATCATAATTCCTCCCCCCTTTGTCACTCGATCTGTTTTTTCTGTAATCTTGTACCCCGGGACATTAATTAGAACAAAAGGTGTTGTGGGTTTAAACCATGTCTCTGATAGACAAGGTAACCCAGATTAGAGTCTGACAGTAACTGCTGGATTTGTTCAGTTGTTCAGATGTTTCTTGTTGTAGAAAGTTTAATGATGCGGACACGTTTGTTACTGAATACTTTCTACAGACTTCTGTCTGTCTGCGACTTTGTGTATAAGCAACTATAATTATTTGATATGCTTAAATTTGTTATTTTAGCTCAGCTGTTGTGTAGCTGCTAGCTTCTTGTAGCCTACAGCAGGAGTGTCCAAATTGCAGCCCATAGCTTTGTTTCTACCAGACAACCGAAATAATTAAAAATGTGGTATTTGCGTATCGTTCCAATCAGCGGCAGCTACGCCCTGTTTTAATCATTCGACCTAAATCTTTGGTTTCGTAGGCAGGACGGAGGACAAGGGAACAATGTGGGACATTAATTGTCCATCTTATACCATGCTAATTGTTGTAAGGATAGTTCACATGAGCGGCCATACCTTGAGTCCCACCATACATAAGAGTCAAAAGGCTCCTATTATGAGTCGTCTAATTGGTGACCATACACTTTGGCGGTTTGGGTGGCAGGGCACACGGACGCACCTCAGTCAGCCAGTGCTCGGACAGTTGGAGCAGTCCCCGTCCTCCATTCGTTCCCCAGTAGTTGTCAGCTGATGTCGTGCTGTCAGGCAACATCAGGAAGTTCCTTCTGTGCGGTATTGGATTGTCAGGGCACAGTTCGTAAGCAGGTCATTACAAGATGTGTGCAGGTTGACCACAAAGGAATGCTTCAAAGATTGTGTGGCACTGATTACATTGTCCGTTGACACTTATGTCCAGCAGGGGTCTGTTTGTATATCCTGCTGTTCGTCCTGCTGTGGGCGTCCTCTGCCACACCTGTATTTTTTGTGAGCATGTTCTGGCTACAACTTTGGAGCTTATCTTGTTTAGAGAAGTTGGCAGTCCCCCGGCTGCATAACAGTTTCCACCCTAGCTTGACCTAGGACAACCGCGACTACCACCCAATTCCATCTGTCTGGTTTTACGTTTTGTTGAGGTTTCTTCCCTCCAGAATTTGGAACTCAAGACATGTACACCCATTGTTTTCATATCCTCTCGGTAAGTTCAATTTTGCATATCACGTTTTAAAATCACAGTCTTAACTATCCCATTAAATGTTAATCAATAACCCTAATTCAAAGATTATACGTACTACTTCATGTGTATTTAAGTACCCTTTTAATTCACTTAAAGATTATCTATAAGTTAATTTAAACTATCATTTGTCTATCAGTAAGTTCGAGCAAGCTGTCATGCTTGCACTCTGACCTCCCGCTGTGCGTGATATTCTCCAAAACAAAAGAATGTTTTTATTCTCGTTTTCTCCTTAGCTTTCAGCTAAATCTTTTACCTTTTAACGTCCGCACTGTTTTTATTTTTATTGTCTGCATTTTAATTTTGCTTTTATTTTCTTTCATTTCACTTTGTTGTCTGTGAAGCACTTTGAGTCTGCCTTGTGTATGAAAAGCGCTATACAAATAACGTTGCCTTGCCTTGCCTTTCTCCGTCTGGTTATCCAACCTAGTCAGAACAAACACACAAGGCCATGCTCTAAGCGCCAGGCCGAATCACACTTCTCCTCTTTTTAACACTTTACATATCGGCTCTTATTCTAATTATTAATGTAGGCTGTTATTTGTAATTATTATTCAACACTATTCACAGCAAACGGTTGTAAAGTTATAGTTATTCGCATTATACTCTCAAAATCTATAGCTAACTGAAGGCTGTTGAGATTTGGTGTGTCTCCTTCATTTATTCTGTTAGGCCATTATCCTCTTTTAGCTCAACACCCAGAAGTATGGTGTAATGCAATGTTTAAATACAAATAAAAATACTCCAACTTTCAATTGTCAGACTACACTTTAAAGTAAACCGCCTTAAAACTTACTTTTTATTATATTAATTTCCAAAAACTCAACTCCACCACAGCAGACATCTTCCTCAATCCTATCCCAATACTCTCATAAATTAGAAAGGTGTTTCACAATAGTGGTTAAGTAGTTATTTTAAGTAATATATCTCAATATGTGGAAATTAATAAGACTAAATTGGCCCTAGTGTGTGAATGTTTTCTGTTTATCTATCTGTGTTGGCCCTGTGATGAGGTGACGACCTGTCCAGGGTGCACCCCAGATGGGACCTAAACTATTTATACTTAATCTAAATGATATTTGTTCAGTATCTTAATAAATTAAATGTATTACGTTTGCAGATAATACAAATGTATATTGTTCCGGAGAAGACTTGAAGAAAGTGTTGAGGAAATCGAGGTCGCGTTGATTCACCTAAAAAATTATTTATTATAAATAAGTAATCATTGAATGATAACAAAACTAAATTTGTGGTGTTTAGTGATGCAAAGTCAAATTTGTGAAACAAAAATTAAAGTTGAATCAAGTGGAAATTGACAGAGTATATGAACTACATTCTTGAGAATAATAATTGGTCATTAATATGTTGGAAGCCGCATATTGAACATATTGAAGAAAAATATCCAAATCCATTGCTATTCGGTATAAAGTAAAACACATGCTGAATAAGAAATGTCTGCATATGTTATGTCATTTATTTATTTTTTCCATATGTAACATTGTTTAGACGTTTGGGGGAATGTTTATAGAAGAAATATAGACCCAATACTTAAACTTAAAAGGCTCATTTCAATAATACACAAAACATGCTACTATGATTATACCAATCCATTTTTTTAAGTTATGTGTTAAATGTTCAGATAATTTAATTTTAAAACAATGGCAATTATGTTTCCGAGTAAAGAACAGCCTTCCAGTTTGTATTCTTAGCTTATTTACATTATGAGGAGAAAACTATCATTTACGGGGGATATTGATTTTTGAAATAGGTCAAGTAAAATAAAAATAAAAATACAAATGTATTTCAGTTCTAGGAGTTAAATGATGGACCATCCTCAGTGATGAGCTGAACACATGTAGTTTTTTGTTTTGGTTTAGGAGACCCTTGAAAAGTAAAGTTTTTTGAACATTATAAAATATAGTAACAATTACTTTCATCTTTTAACGTTGATGTTCCAGGTAATTTAATGTCCAGTGAATGTATAGGATAGGCCAATATAAGCTTTGGCTTCCGCCTATTCCTTTTTCGGTCATTCTTTTTCTTTTCTTTTCTTTCTGTGTGTAAATGTGTATGATTGTTAATATGTCTAATCTGTACTGTTAAACTGCTCACACAAATTGGTTGATGGTTGATTATATGACCAAAATAAACCTATCTCATTTATTCATTCATTATCTCTCGCACTCATAGTTTTATTCCATTTTGCATGTAATTATTCCTATTGATTTCTTCCCATTTCACTCAACCAACTAAACAAACAAATAAACAAACTTGCAGCTAACCACAATCAACAGCATACCATTTACGAATACCTTCATTTGTCACTTTCTCATCTTTTCTTCACTTTCGTTTTCTTTTACAAACAACATCCTGTATCCATCTTTTCCTTACACTTCACACAATGTTTCTATTTTCTGTTCTCCTAGAAACCATTCACATAACGTAAGGTTATAAACATCCTTTTCCCATATTTTCTCAAACCATCCTCTTCACCCTCAATCTTCCTTCACCTGCTCTCTCTCTCTCTCTCTCTCTCTCTCTCTCTCTCTCTCTCTCTCTCTCTCTCTCTCTCTCTCTCTCTCTCTCTCTCTCTCTCTCTCTCTCTCTCTCTCTCTCTCTCTCTCTCTCTCTCTCTCTCTCTCTCTCTCTCTCTCTCTCTCTCTCTCTCCTCTCTCTCTCTCTCTCTCTCTCTCTCTCTCTCTCTCTCTCTCTCTCTCTCTCTCTCTCTCTCTCTCTCTCTCTCTCTCTCTCTCTCTCTCTCTCTCTCTCTCTCTCTCTCTCTCTCTCTCTCTCTCTCACAATACAGACACAATAATCCAAATTAATCAGTCTTATAAAATACAACAGGGTCAGCAGCAATCTAAACCCATTCATGTCTTAACAATTTTTCCTCCTTCATAACTTGCATTTTATAATTTTAGCTTTAGATATGATTTAGGGCATTGGTTTTCAACCTTTTT
Source organism: Entelurus aequoreus (assembly GCF_033978785.1). Classification (NCBI taxonomy): domain Eukaryota; kingdom Metazoa; phylum Chordata; class Actinopteri; order Syngnathiformes; family Syngnathidae; genus Entelurus; species Entelurus aequoreus. The sequence continues at coordinate 22,186,063 of NC_084753.1, read as the reverse complement.
TCCCAGTAAAATAAAGAAATAAAATACAGCATAATGTCATCAATTTCTGATTTATTAAATTGTATAACAGTGCAACATATTGCTCATTTGTTGTGGTCTTACTTGAACTATTTGGACAACAAAAAAAGATATAAGAATAACTAAAATGTTTTAAAAATTAAACAAGTGATTAAGTTATACTAAATATTTCTATACATATAATCAATCATCAACCTTCTTTGGATATTGTAACAGAGATCCATCTGGACTCGTGAACTGGACTCGTGAACTTAATTCTTAAATATTTATTTTGTTGAAGTATTATTCTATAATTATATTTATAAAGGATTTTTGAATTGTTGCTATTTTTAGAATATTTAAAAATCTCACGTACCCCTTGGCATACCTTCAAGTACCCCCTCTTTGTCCGGGCGGAAACACCATACCCTCCTTTGAGAACTACTGATTTAGACTATAAAAAATCCTTTGTCCCACACGCCATTAAACTGCACAACTCCTCTCTGGGGGCTAGGATGACAGGGAATGCAAAACAATAACAGTGCAATACTTTTTGATATCATGGTCGTTAATGCCTAGTTTCTCTTATTTTACTGTTCTATTTTTATTCTCATTGTGATATTTTTCTATTTTGTTTCTATTTATACCCTTATTAGTTACTGGTTACTTTTTACTTCTTCTTCCTGAGGGAACTCTCCTGAAGGAATCAATAACGTGTTATCTGTCTATCTATCTATTGTTAACCCGAGCACCATTCATGACGTCTCGTCCTTGTAACACTGGACAGATTTCTTATCTTGCAGACATTTATTTCCATTTAGTTTTATTCTCTACATGTAATTCTACATGTACCTTCATTTATCCCTTTGAAATTTGCTTTCTTTTGTTATTTATTTCAATTATTGTTTTGCTGTTAGCTTACGTTCTCATTCTTTGTCTGTCTTCTGATTGGAATTTGTTTAACGCTTCTCTACGTTTTGTTTTGACTATGGCGCTGAGTCTGGCATCTCTTATTTGTACTTCCTCAGACTCTATGATTCACAGTTGCACAGATGTTTTTTAGATGTTTTAGAATATACATTTAAATTTTACTTCATCGTGATTATTCTTGAAATAATTAAAATGTCAATATAATTAAATAATCATTTTACCTTTATTAAATTTAATTCAATGTTATTGAATTTACTTATTTAACTTTATTTAATGTGTTTGCTATATCATTATTAATTCAAAGCTTTAATGTGTCCTACTCTATGATGTGCGGGTGTGTGTGTTTCAACTCCACACTTGCTAAATATACACTAAACACATAAAAATGATGTATCAACCAATGCTCCAATGTCTCACGATCCAAATGTATTTATTGATATTTAAATGTTTATTTATTCATATACAGTTTTTATTTTACTTATTATCAAAACCAACCTGTCACCACTCTCTTCAGATTGAGTACAGCTGTCCACTATATATATATATATATATATATATATATATATATATATATATATATATATATATATATATATATATATATATATATATATATATATATATATATTTTAAACCTAGCTCAATGCTAATCTAATCCAATGCTAACCTGTACATATGCTAACCTAGCTCAATGCTATGCTAACAGTGTCACACCTCTTCGGCCCACGTTTAACGTGCAGCTGTCACACAACGACACCTTATCTCAAAATGTCTTCCAGTAGAGACTCTTTTTTTTTTTCTTTTTTTTTTTCTTACTGAGTCACACGCACACACATATTTCACCAAAGAGCGAGAGCCTTCTTGCAAACTATAGTGTTACACAGTTACAATCACCAGCACAGTTAAAAATAAATGCAACAGTCAACTATTTTTCTCCTCCAGAAGCACAGCTGTATCATATCAGAACCTTAATAATAAGAAACAACATTTATCATTCACTCTTAGATGGACAAATAGCCAAGGGGGGAGGGAATTACTGCTTAGGCTGCTGCCTCCGCGATCCAACCTCTTGATAAGCGGAAGCAGATAATTATATGGATGGATCATTCACTCATATGTTTTCTGTACATAAACTTTGTCTACTTTCTCATAAGCACACACATTTTAGACAATTTCCCAACTTTTACAGATAGCGGGCTATGAGAAAAAGCGTGAAGGGAGGTTGCGTGAGGGAGGGGGAATACCGAGAGGTATAATGTTTGCCTTTCAGAAGAGGGGAATTAAAACCGATAAGAAAACAGGTGCTACACAAAAGTTATTAAATTACGCATATATCTAAATGTACCAACATAAACTGACTCACTCAATACACACACATTTCAGCATTCATCATTATACACACACATGTATAAATTACAATACCACCCCATGTCCGGACAAATATAAACAACTAATGCACGCATGCTTTTGTGGAATCGGCCGTCTCATTAACACAAAACCAGGTTCCATCATTACTCATACAACGACGATTAACCCATTCAGCGGAGCAGCACCTGCGTTATCAAACTGACCAACACGGATCGTGTCTGGTCAGTCCCATACAGTTTCACCAAGTTTCACCAAAGTTCTACCATATGGAGCCCGAAACGCCACCTGTCTATTCTGCAGCCATTAAACAGAACGTCGTGACAACTATCAGCTCAGTTAATCTCCTTTACCGGAGTTGCTGAACGGTCACCTAATATGAGGCTTTTTTACACGCTAAGTCACAAGGACTTGGGACCGCTGCAGTTTCCATATAGACAGGTGTAACGGACATTCACAAACGTATCAATTTTATGTGGGCCAAATGTCACACCAGTTAGTTAAACCTGCCTTAAATTTAGCTGTATTCAACTTTTACTAACCTGGTGCACTTGCAGAAGAAGACTCCTCTGCAGACAACGACAGAGGAGGAAGAAGTTAAAAAAATGTTTTAGTCTCGCATCGTTTGTGCTTCTACACTCCAAACCACCAAAATTCTAATAACAATCCCCTTATGTTAAAAACAAAAAGTCACAAGTTTTCAACAAACACACAGACAAATAATCACATATAAAACAGCTCAATCCAACCATAATTTACCCCATTCCAGGTTGTTTTTGGAGAACCTGACTAAACCTATCTTTTATCAAAAACAGATTCAGCAATTAGTCTTATCGATCCGGCTCTCTCCAGGCAGAAAATGTTTACACTTTAAAGCAAAACTGCTTACCTTGTGATGCGCGCGTGCAACCATTTGTCTGCCTGACAGAGAGAGCGGGAGCGGCTGTCGACCTGTAGCTTCTGGGCCATCCTGTTCGTGACGCCAATTTGTGTAGTGGATTGTCCGAAGCTTAAGCAGGCAACAAAAGTAGTTTAGTACAACAAATTTATTTACCCATTATCAAAAGTGCAGGTTGAATTGAGTTGTCCGTGCAGACAGACCAAATGTACTCCGGAGCACACAAGACACACACAAGCAATCTCTCTCGAGTCCCGGTCTTCTGCCATTTTTTATATGTCTCTTGTGCGTCACTGTTTTTATCTCGTGCGTCATGATTGTTTTTGCAACATCCTTGGACTCCCCAATCATACCCAAACAACCAAAACATTCTGTAGACAGGTTGGCACGACTTAATATTCACTTTTGTCCCACACCCGGAGACACAGAATAGAAGAGAAATCAAATGAGCATACATTCTTGACAGACATGAAATATAGGTCAAAGGTCAGAAATTCTACTACACTGCAAAATGAGCTAAAGCTACGCTAAAAGCTAATTAGCCTTCACCTCAAGCCAGGACTGCAAGCGAGCTGAGCTGCAGTTTGTTTTGTTTCTAGAAGGTCAACGGGCTCATAGTGATGTTACTAGTAGTTGACTGGGAGGTGTTTATTTTAATTTGAGGAGAGTCCGCTGCCTGATGCTCACCTGCTAAACACCTATCTGCTAACCCCACCGCAGAAGCACTGACTACATGCGCTCTGAATACGCCCTGCTGATTGGCTGTTACCGCTCTGAATACGCACTGCGATTGGCTGTTACCGCTATGTTGTAACCAATCAGATGGTTGTGTGGGTGGGACAATGCTGGGTGCTGTGTAGGAGACAGAGGCAGAAAGCGGAGCAGCTTGTTAAGACTTTAGCTTAGAATTAATAACTTCATATGTTCGTGTGGAAACTCGTTTGGTACACTTCCGAACCGAACCGGAACGACCGTACCGAAACGGTTCAATACAAATACACGTACCGTTACACCCCTAGGCCCGCTAGATCAGGTTAAAAAAAACTTGAGAGTCTCACATATTTGCAACAGATTCTTAAAAACACTAAAGTGCTGTCACAGAGGTGATCTTTGACTAGCTTTTTTGCAGAAGCTTCTTAAAACAGCAGAGTTTTCCTATAACTTCTGACAAAATAGATAGGCTAACATCAAATGTCTACTGAAGAGTATGCTGGTTCTCAGGAATATGCAAAACAAGACTAACAGTGAAGGGAGAAGTTTGGCACCCCGGTCCTCAGCTTTCTGGAAACAATTTAGTTAAATATACCTGCCTTATGGTAAATGAAGTGCAGTACTTGGTTGCAAGCAGTAGAGGCACTGTTGATTCAGTCTCAACTACTTTTATTTTGTTTTTCCTGTAACATAAGAAAAACAAACATTTAAAAAAAACACCTAATGCTGTATATTTGCATTTATCATTACTTACCATTGTATTTTTCCCCCCGGTCTATTTTAGGAGATGTGACCACACAAGTTTCCCTTCAGCCTGCTCTCAAGTTCAACGGCGGAGGTCACATTAACCACACTATCTTCTGGACGAACCTCTCTCCCAATGGTGGGGGTGAGCCACAAGGTAACCCTCCTCCAATTGTTTCATTACGGATCAAAGGTGTTACTTCCCAATATTTCTCTAAGTAGCGGTGTGTGTGTGCTCTGTATAGGGGAGCTGATGGAGGCCATCAAGCGGGACTTTGGCTCCTTCCAGAACATGAAGGAGAGAATGTCTGCTGCCACGGTGGCAGTGCAAGGCTCGGGCTGGGGGTGGCTGGGCTTTGACAAGCAGAGCGGAAGACTTGGCATCGCGGCTTGTGCCAACCAGGATCCTCTACAGGGGACCACAGGTCAGTTGTCGCTCTAGATCAGGGGCCACATGGAGGAAAATGTATTCCCAAGTAGGACGGACTGCTAAAATCATGGCATAATAACTTAAAAATACAGGCAACTAGAAATTGTTCTCGTTTACTTTGGCCAAAAATAGAACAAGCACATTTTGAAAATTAAAATATTGCAATTAATTCTATTGACAAAAAACTTACCGTATTTTCCGGACCATTGGGCGCACTGCCAATGAATGGTCTAATTATGATATTTTTTTATATATTGGGTGCACCGGATTACAGGGCGCATTAAAGGAGTCATATTTGTTTTTTCTAAATGTAAAACACTTCCTTGTGGTCTACATAACATGTTATGGTGGTTCTTTGGTCAAATTATTGCATAGATTGCTTTACAGATCATCTTCAAGCCGCTTTCTGACAGTCGATTCAGGATGCGCCGTTTTGTGGGCGATCTTATTTACGTGGCACACCTTCGACAGAGTCTTCTCCCCGTCATCTTTGTTGTAGCGGTGTAGCGTGCAAGGACGGGAGTGGAAGAAGTGTCAAAAGATGGAGCTAACTGTTTAAGTGACATTCAGACTTTACTTAAATCAACAACGGAGCAGCATCTCCGGAAACAACCACACCGGAAATGTGTCCCGTTAAAAAACGTCCGACCGGAACTGTAATAACTAAAGTTCCTTGGGTGGATAATGGTGAGTTTACTGACATACATTAGTAAGAACTTTACACTACTTTGTATTACAAATGGCAACAGCGGAGGATGAATGTCACACAGAAGATAGAGAAAAAAAGAAGCTTATCGACTACGGTGTCTGCACGGACTACAAAGGCGGATAAGCCCAATTTTTCAGGATTTACGCAGATCCCAAATACAGATCAGCAGGTACCAGAAGGTAAGAAAAGTTGCTTTTGCATAATATTGTGAAACAAAACGCCAGTTAATGTCTTACCTTTTTACACACACCGTAATAATACTCGTACTCGGGACGGCGTGGCGAAGTTGGTAGAGTGGCTGTGCCAGCAATCGGAGTGTTGCTGGTTACTGGGGTTCAATTCCCACCTTCTACCTTCCTAGTCACGTCCGTTGTGTCCTTGGGCAAGACACTTCAACCTTTGCCTCTGATGGCTGCTGGTTAGCGCCTTGCATGGCAGCTCCCGCCATCAGTGTGTGAATGTGTGTGTGAATGGGTGAATGTGGAAATACTGTCAAAGCGCTTTGAGTACCTTGAAGGTAGAAAAGCGCTATACAAGTATGACCCATTTATCATTTATTGTATGTTTAATGCGCCGACAATCCATCAAGCGGTGCGGCTTCATAGCTTAACAACGTTGTACTAACAATGTGTAATGTTCTATATTTTCAATGGAACATTTAAAATGTTGGTGTTTACTTGAGACTCATAATAGTGCAGGCTACACGTATCTCTTATGTTTGACTGCCATCTACTGGTCACACTTACCATTACACCATGTACCAAATAAAATAGCCTTGAGGTGGGTAAGCTCAACCAAACTTATTCCTTACATTAGCGCACCGGGTTATAAGGCACACTGTCAAGTTTTGAGAGGGAAAAAAATGATTTTAAATGCGCCTAATAGTCCGTAAAATACGGTAGTTGAAAATTCAGAGGAAAAAAATTGTACACTTTGTCTCAGTGTATCTACACAGCCATTAAAGTGTAAGTCACAGCCTATCAGGGATTGAACAAAGTAAATAATAAATAAATAAAACTCTTTAGGTATCAAATACCTCATTTGTCGTTTCCACGTATTAATCCTGTGCTAACTCAACAAACCATACAAATGGAGGTAGAAACTATTCAAGAGGGTGGAGTTATACTCTGCGTCCACTTTTCTCTTTCATGACAAAGACATTTTGGGAAAATGTGTCGAAACAGAAGACGTAAAACAGCAGATTTACCTCATTTCATTTGGGTCCAGGGGCTGTGTACCTCCGGTATTAACGATTGCTTGCCTAGCAGAATTGCTATTGTGACATCTAGTGAACATATTCAGAACAGCAGTTTCTTTCATATAAACGTTGCAGCTCACTTTATACTTAGCAAACTCATCTCGCGGGGCAGATGAAACCTGTTCCGGCCCGCTGGTTGTACGTTTGACACCCCTGCTCGAGCTTTTTACTTGCGGTTGTCTTTTGTCAGCTGCTAAACTGACTTTCATTTTCAACTCAGGTCTGGTCCCCCTTCTGGGCATCGACGTATGGGAGCACGCCTACTATCTTCAGTACAAAAACGTCCGGCCAGACTACGTTAAGGCCATCTGGAACGTCATCAACTGGGAGAATGTGAGCGAGCGTCTCCAGACTGCCAAGAAATAGACTCGGCCGATCCATAACACACCGCACTGGCCTGCACCCCAAAGTAATCATTTGTACAATGTTTTGCATTAAGACCCTGAAGTGTTTATTTTCAAGTGCACACGGTCAAAACACACACATACTGGCTGATGTACATGCTATGATGTAATCAGGGACATGTCGCAGTTGATGTAATCCATGTTTTCGATGTCTAATAATAAAATTATATGACTTGAATTGGAAGTAGTTATGGTTTTTTCAACCTGACAAGGAAGAAAGTTGTACTTTTCATCTACTGCAGGGGTCTTCAACATTGTCCATGTCAAGGACCCCTAAACAGACCTCCTTTATATCTGGTAAAAAAAAAAGGAGAAAAAAAGTGATTTATATTAAACCGGTCATAAAGATACCTTGTTATCGTGCAATACTAAGATATTCGAATAGCACTAGTGCCACTAATCTCTAGTGCAACTTAGTCGTGTCTGCAGCCACAGCTGGACCCTTCTCTAGGACAGAGGTACAATCACAGGAAATAGAAACTAGAATAAGAGCGCTGCACAGAACTCATTAAGAACGAAACCAAAAAAAATCATGAAGGTTAATGACAACTAGTCTGCAAATTGCTATCTGTCAACTAGAGTGCTAACTGCTAGCTATCTTAAATACTAACAGGAATACATTAGTATAGTTTTAAAACTATAAATAAGTAGGGTGTCCAAGCCCTTGCCATTTATACACAATAGTACAGTGTGTTGAATCAATTGTAATTCATATTAGTGTATTTTAAAACATTTGTGGAGAAATAATGCATGATTATCACTCCCCTGCAGCACGTCAATGTACCCCCTGTTGAAGACTTCTGATCTTATGTATATGTTCAGTTGTGATATTCACACAAATTGCTACTTTTGTTGGCTGATATATGCTAATGTGTCTGGATCCGAAAAAACTGCTGCTCCAGAAATATTCAGCAAAAATCTCTTATGAAGTAATAAATCCCTTTACAATCTTGGCATAAATATAAAGCACAAACTGAAACCAGCACGTATTCATCTGTTTAACATATTTAGAATCACTGCAATTAAACGGATAGACTTAGAAAGAGACCACAGCACCCGATATAAAATCCTAGAGAACAGCCCTGACTCATATAATATAAATGGAAAAATTAATTTAGTATTAGAGAGAAAATGGACATACCAAATAAATTATATACATAAGATTTCTGTAATATAATCATTGATAAAGATGAATGTAGGTCAATATTGCATGTTATAATGTATGTATATATGATATACATTATAAGCATAGGTAAGCACACCAGCTCTATGTAAATAAAAATAATTAGTAGGATATGTTGTACAATTAGGATGACAATGATTCTCTGTATATTTATGCATAAGAGTATATTGTAGAGATAGCATTGTTTTTTTCTTAATTTTTTTGACCACCATTTACATTACTTATATTTTCTTTTTATGCATTCACTGTATTTTTTTTACTTTAAAAAAGAGGGGCAATGTTAAACGACAGGAAATTGTATAATTGAGTGAAATCAATGCAATGAAGTAGTAAAAAAAAAATCTGACCAATAAAAAGTAGAAGGAGCCATCTTCATCTTTAAACACATATTTAGATTTTTTTGTATTACAATAGACAAGCGTGAAGTGTGAAGCGACTGGGATGGGAATCAGCACCTCCAGGTCCGAGTCCATGGTTCTTGCCCGGAAAAGGGTGGAGTGCCATCTCCGGGTTGGGGAGGAGTTCAAGTACCTCGGAGTCTTGTTCACGAGTGAGGGAAGTGTGGATCGTGAGATCGACAGGCGGATTGGTGCGGCGTCTTCAGTAATGCGGACGCTGTATCGATCCGTTGTGGTGAAGAAGTAGCTGAGCCGGAAGGCAAAGCTCTCAATTTACCGGTCGATCTACGTTCCCATCCTCACCTATGGTCATGAGCTTTGGGTTATGACCGAAAAGGACAAAATCACGGGTACAAGCGGCCGAAATGAGTTTCCTCCGCCGGGTGGCGGGGCTTTCCCTTAGAGATATGGTGAGAAGCTCTGCCATCTGGGGGGAGTTCAAAGTAAAGCCGCTGCTCCTCCACATCGAGAGGATCCAGATGAGGTGGTTCGGGCATCTGGTCAGGATGCCACCCGGACGCCTCCCTAGGGAGGTGTTTAGGGCACGTTCGACCGGTAGGAGGCCACGGGGAAGACCCAGGACACGTTGGGTAGACTACGTCTCCCGGCTGGCCTGGGAACGCCTCGGGTTCCCCCGAGGCGAAGTGGCTGGGGGAGAGGGAAGTCTGGGCTTCTCTGCTTAGGCTGTTGCCCCCCCAACCCGACCTCGGATAAGCGGAAGAAGATGGATGGATGGATGGACAATAGACAAGCAAGAGTTGCTTATTTGCCAAATTAAGTTGTGTATTAAAATATTTGGCCACAAGAGGGCAGTGCTGTCAAAGGTGACTGAGTAGTAGCAGTAATACTTGCCACTAGTATTATTGCTCACTGTATAGGCTACTAAATATTGGAAAAATGCATTAAAAAAAATGCATGGGAACATCCTAAATATTTTCTAATATTTAAAATACGTTTGCATAACCTTTTCACCATAACTCAAACTGTTTGTGTGTGTGTGTGTCCCATTTTGTTTGGTTCATTACACTTATGGAAAAAGGTATCAATCAAGGTCAGGCCCAGCTATACAAATGGCTCCCAGCTGGTTCCTCATGTGTGTTCACTGACTCCGTCCAACTGATCGTTTTGCCAGTGGGAATGTCACATTCCAAAGATCTTGAGCTCTGTTTCAAAATGTGGATGCAGCGAGCTAGCACGTGTTCGCCACATTGTGAAATGCACCTTGAAGAATATTGTAATATGAATCATGAAAATACACACTTGATTGTATGCATGAATCATAAAAAGTTTTCATTTGTGTGTCAGCAGGAGGACTGGGGTCACATGGTTTCTGGCTGCTTTTGAACTGACTCCAATTACTGAAAGTATTGAAAAAAAAGGCTTTTAGAATGACAAATGCGACCGTTTGTTCTATAGATGACGGTTTGTCTAAACATGGCCAAGTTTTGCTTTAAAAATACGGGCGTGACCGAATTGATTTCCCTTTTCCACCACCAAAAAAGATGGACGTCTCTCAAGATTAAGTTTCTGCACAGGGAAAATATTGAAGAAATGTCTCAGTCACCGAGTTCAATTCATCGCTGAAATGTGCCTCTCCTCCCTTTTCTTCCTGTTTTTCTCAGTGCTGTGTCCTAATGGTTTTATAATAGCCTATCTTGGCACTTGTGTTATTTTTGATTGACCTCATGCCCATTTTGGGTATGTGCCCACCCCTTGCCTCTACTTTACTTCATTGCATTAGTGCACACAAAAGCGGCAAAATCATTTTTGCTTCTAATTTAAAACATACAATTTGGGGAGGAAAGCATATGAAACAGTAAGTCAGATCATTTGTTTGTATTTTGTAAGTTTGACAAATGAACTGTGGCTGTGTAATGCAGTTTGAGTCGCGACATAGTTAAGGAAATTGATCTGTTCCAAAGTCCATCTGTCGCCATCATAAAGCCTTTTTTGACTGTCAAAGAAGTGTAAAAATAAGTTAACCACTCGTTGTAAAATGTGCCTCGATACAAATTATTTAGAGACGAATGGTAGCTATGACCAACACTAAACGTGTGGCAGATTTGTGCTCTTGAAGTTTTTGGAACAATAATTCATTAAATTAATCTCATGATGCGGACACGTTTGTTACTGGATATTTCTAATACGCTTTTGCCTTGGAGATTTCGCATGTGTAAGTGATATGCAACTATAATTATTTGATAAGTGTTTATATTGACAAATGTTGTGTTTTCAACCGCAATATCGTTCAATTAAGGACACTTATTACATATATCTAGCTTGTTATTGTGTGCTTAGCTGTTGTGTAGCTGCCAGCTCCGAATAGCCTGTGGCCTACCATGATTGCCTTTTGTAAATGACTTGACCAAAATACAAGAAAAGTGATACATGCTGCAGGACTGCTTGTATCAGACATTTTAGATGCTAGCCGATATCATCCGATACTTGTTTTTTTTGCTGATATCGGATCGGGACAGCCCTAGTAATAACACGGTGTGGTGTGACAGAAGATGCTTAGTGGAGGATGGGGTTGTTATCTCACCACCAGAGGGTGCAGCCTCTCAAATTGTGGTTTGGAAATTCACGGAATGGAGATCAGTGCTCACCTACATAGTCTTCTCTAGAGTAAGATTTTTTGAGTTTTTCATGTCAAATTGTAAATATCGAGCTCCTCTGTATTTGTCTTTGAGGCGTTTACACAATAAGATTATAACACAACAATTGTTACCCTTAAAAACTGTGATGGCAAAGCTATTGTTTAGATGTATTATCTATAGCAGGGTTGTCCAAACCTTTTGACTAGGGGCCACTTTGGGCTGACAAAATTTGGCCGGGGGCATGCAAAGTAACTATGTATATGATTACATATTATAATAATATAATGGATATATATATTTAATAATTATCACATTTGATTATTAAGAATATATGAAAATTCGACCCGTACCTTGTTTATTTCCGTGACGACCTCCTTAAAGTTTTTTAATCAATCAGAAATATCAAGCAGCTAAAATGCGCCAAACATGGATAAGTGTGGAAAGAGTGTTTGACATTTTTCCCATCGTTCCTTGTAATGGATTTAAATGGGCGTTGTCTTGAATTTTTTAGGCTGATTGGACTTTAAAAAAAAAATAATATTAACAAAGTTCAATGAGCAGGTTGTGTTTTGTCTACCCATGTTTGTTGAATTTTTGTGCTGGTTGAATTTTTCTTCTGCATCATGACTAGGGAAGGTTGTTTGGATTGGGTCATATAAATAAGTCCTGTGAACTTACTCACATTTGATGTACAATTAATGGCCGCTGACCCCAAAAGGGTCAAGCGGTAGAAAATGGATGCATGGATGATTTGAGTTACTTGTGTAAGCCATCAGAGGTTGACAAAGTAACAGTTAACAGACTGCTGACTAAATAGGCATGCAAATTAACTATGTATATGATTACATATTGTAATAATATAATGGATATATATTTAATAATTATCACATTTGATTATTAGGATTATGTGAAAATTAAATTATATATTAAATTATGCCTATTTTATGAAAACACTGTGCTGTGTGGGCAGGCCATAGTTTTGGACACCCCTGATTTATAGCTGATGAGTTGCTACCATGTTAGCCTTGATGCTACAAAAAAAGTATTGAATTGGGTTTGTTTGTCAAGTATTTATACTCTTATTTTCATACACATCACAAATACAGTATAGGCTCGCCAAAATCTGTGTTTGCTGGTTTGTTCATGTTCCTTGCTCAGGGCTGTCAAAAATAACGAGTTAACTCATGTGATTAATCAGAAAAAAAAACCAACATGGCATTAATCATGTATATACGCAGATTAATCACACAAGTGTTATTTTAAATGTACATAGTCCTGAGGGTTACCTCAAAGGCAACGCAGGTTGTTATACGGTCAGTGATCAGGTCAATTCATAAGCCAGTGTAAATATGAGTCGGCAAATGTCACTTCAAAATAAACCCTAACTGGACTTTAGATAAAACTATTACCAAGTTTTGAGCAAATAAACAAACAAACATAATAAATAATTAAATCTAATATACCTTTTTAAAAAAAATTCTGGAGCTGTTTTAAGCTAATTCAAATTATGCAAGCGAGCAATAACCTGCGATTAATCATGATTAATCCAAATTCAAAAGTGCAATTAATCGGATTTTTTAAATTGATTTTTATCGTCATGACAGCACAAGGGAAGATACATAATAAATGTATTTTTTCAACTTGGCAATGCTTTTGAACTTTCCTATTTAATCATGCCTACACAGATTTTTTACGATTAAAGCGGTTAGTCATGTTGTCTTTGATAGTTTATTACCTCTTTGTTACAATGAGTAGGAAAATGAGAGGGATACGTTTCAAGCCAACACTTAAATCTTCCATTTAACGTAGGAATGTCTATTAAAATATGTTTTGATGGCGGGCTATTCACACTGGAGCATAATGTGGGACCCTTATTTTCTGTTAGGGTGCCTCTTCTGGAACTAGCGTGGCTCAGCAGCCACAAATACTAAAGACAAAAATAAAAGTGACTAAACTGAAACATTTTGTGTAACTTTTAGGCATACGTCGCGTTTTAAACAGTAACGAGCAGTGAAGCCAACACGACATGGCTTAAATATCCGATGTGCGGTTACCATGGCAATCACAGATGTGCCATCAACAGTGATTTAGGAGCTCTAACTTTAAGGTAGTGACAATTATTGTCTGGATTGAGTAGTGGCCTATGTACTGTACTGTAGATAGTGTATTTTATGTGACACTTATGAGCTTGAAACTCTGTCAGAGAGAGAGAGGGAAGAGTTGTTTTTGAAGAGGGTGTAACCATGGATGCTTTAGTCTTTGCAGTTATGTAACACTTAAGGATGTCTTTCAGACAGCGTAATAAAACTCTGCAGACTTGGGGTCATTTGGGTTTACACCGGACTCATTTAAGGACTGAGATTAACATTAACCACACATTTACATTTATATAAAGGGAGTTTGAAAATGATTGTAACCCCGACACTTGATCTGTATGTCGTGTGTTGCTTCTGGGTTATTCGTTTGGTTAAACGGGCCTGTTGAATTTGGAGCTACTGTAAGACTCTTTGGATGTAATCATGGTAGTGGATGGATTTTTCTTGTCAAAATTCAGCAGGCGTGTCAGCCCTGCCAGCACACAGCAGCTCTTGGCCGAAGGCTAAGGGATCTGTCATGGAAAAGAGGTTAAAAAGAAGTGGATAGCAACTGGACGAGACGCAAAAAAAAAGAAGCAATAAGGCGCAGTCCAATGCAGGCTTAATGTTGCGGAAGGTGCTGGCTTTGTCCTTGACGGCCATATTTGCAACTAACTGTGTCACCTGGCTGCTTTTAGAAATAATTAGCTTCCGTGACATTCTCTTATATTAAAATGTTTTCCTTATTTACTTCCAGGTGTACTTAAAAGTTTCACTCAGGATCACAGGCGCTGATCTACATTTCTGCTCGGTGTGTGTGTATTAGTGTTGTCGCCATACCAATATTTTGGTACCGGTACCAAAAGTATTTTGGTACTGTGCCAGCAATCGGAGTGTTGCTAGTTACTGGGGTTCAATTCCCACCTTCTACCTTCCTAGTCACGTCCGTTGTGTCCTTGGGCAAGACACTTCACCCTTTGCCTCTGATGGCTGCTGGTTAGCGCCTTGCATGGCAGCTCCCGCCATCAGTGTGTGAATGTGTGTGTGAATGGGTAAATGTGGAAATACTGTCAAAGCGCTTTGAGTACCTTGAAGGTAGAAAAGCGCTATACAAGTACAACCCATTTATCATTTATAATTTACTTTTCAGTACATTTCTAAATAAAGGGGACCACAAAAAATTGCATTATTGTCTTTATTTTAACAAAAAATCTTAGGGTACATTAAACATATGTTTATTATTGCAAGTTTGTCCTTAAATAAAATAGTGAACATACAAGACAACTTGTCCTTTAGTAGTAAGTAAACAAACAAAGGCTCCTAATTTAGTCTGCTGACGTATGCAGTAACATATTGTGTCATTTATCATTCTATTATTTTGTCAAAATTATTAAGGACAAGTGGTAGAAAATTAATTATTAATCTACTTGTTCATTTACTGTTAACATCTGCTTACTTTATCTTTTAACATGTTCTATCTACACTTCTGTTAAAATGTAATAATCATTTATTCTTCTGTTGTTTGATACTTTACATTCGTTTTGGATGATAACACAAATTTGGGTATCAATCCGATACCAAGTAGTTACAGGATCATACATTGGTCATATTCCAAGTCCTCATGTGTCCAGGACATATTTCCTGAGTTTATAAACATAATATAAAAATAAAAAAAACTAAAGAAGATTTTGTGATGTTAAAAAAGCTCGATGTAATCATAGTAGTATCGACTAGATACGCTATTGTACACGGTATCATTACAGTGGCTGTTAGGTGTAGACCCACCAATGGCGTTCATTTATATTGTAGCGTCCCGGAAGAGTTAGTGCTGCAGAAAATTCTGGGAATTTGTTCTGTAGTGTTTATGTTGTGTTGTGGTGAAAATATTCTTCCAAAAGGTGTTGTCGTTGTTTTTTAGTGGGGTTCCACTATATGGCACATGTTTATGACAGTGTTGACATTGTTCATACTGCCACCCTTGATTGATTGAAACTTTTATTAGTAGATTGCACAGTACAGTACATATTCCATACAATTGACCACTAAATGGTAACACCCGAATAAGTTTTTCAACTTGTTTAAGTCGAGATCCACTTAAATTGATTCATGGTACAGATGTATACTATCATCATAATACAGTCATCACACAAGATAATCATCAGAGTATATACATTGAATTATTTACATTATTTACAATCCGGGGTGTGGGATGGAAATGGACATTGGAACAGTGTAGGACTGACTTGGTAGGATATGTACAGCGAGCAGTGGACATAGAGAGAGAGAGATCAGAAAGCATAAGAATAAGTATCTACATTTGATTATTTACAATCCGGGGAGGTGGGATGTGGAAGGGGGAGGGTGTTAGTTTAGGGTTGAAGTTGCCTGGAGGTGTTCTTTTAGTGCAGTTTTGAAGGAGGATAGAGATGCCCTTTCTTTTACACCTGTTGGGAGTGCATTCCATATTGATGTGGCATAGAAGGAGAATGAGTTAACACATTTGTTAGATCGGAATCTGGGTTTAACGTGGTTTGTGGAGCTCCCCCTGGTGTTGTGGTTATGGCGGTCATTTACGTTATGGAAGTAGTTTGACATGTACTTCGGTATCAAGGAGATGTAGCGGATTTTATAGACTAGGCTCAGTGCAAGTTGTTTTACTCTGTCCTCCACCCTGAGCCTTTGGAGAAGTGGGTAGGAGTGAGGTGTGATCTGGGGTGGAGGTCTAGAAGTAATCTGACCAGCTTGTTCTGGGATGTTTGGAGTCTAGATTTGAGGGTTTTGGAGGTGCTAGGGTACCAGGAGGTGCATGCGTAATAGAAAAAAGGTTGAATGAGAGTTCCCGCTACAATCTTCATGGTGCTTTTGTTGACCAGAGAGGAGATTCTGTAGAGAAATCTTGTTCGTTGGTTGACCTTTTTGATTACCTTGGTTGCCATTTATCACAGGAAAGATTAGCCTCTAGAATGGAACCTAGGTAGGTGACCTCATCTTTCCTGGTGTCATGTCACCCACTTTTATAGTGAAGTCACTGACTTTCTTAAGGTTGATGTGGGACCCAAATAGGATGGATTCCGTTTTACCCAAGTGTATGGATAGCTTGTTGTCAGCGAGCCAGGTGCAAATTCTACAGAGTTCAGCACTGACAATTTTCTCCACCTGTGACTTGTCCTTGCCGGATACCAGCAGGGCTGAGTCATCCGCAAACAGGAACAATTCACAGTCGCATGCTGATGACATGTCTTTTACGTATATTAGGAACAGTAAGGGCCCTAATATACTGCCTTGGGGGACTCCACAGCTTACTGAGAGGGGGGGGGGACCCGGTGCCGTTCACCTCTAACACCTGTTTCCTCCCCTCCAAGTAAGATTGCATCCAGCTCGTTGAGGTTTTATCAAATCCGATTGCTCTGAGCTTATCCAACAGTATAGCGTGGTTAACAGTGTCAAAGGCCTTCTGAAGGTCCAGCATGACCATGCCGCAGTATTTGCCCGCGTCCACCTCATGTTTGATGTGGTCGGTCAGATATAGAAGGCATGTGTCAGTGGAGTGGTTAGTTCTGAAGCCTTAGTGTGACATGTATGGCTGTTGAGTAAGTATGCACTTCATTCGCTCGTGTGCAGTGTGTTCAAAGTCAAGATGGTTGTATCATTAGTTTATTATCGCGGACAATGAAATATTGGTTAGGTTTTGGTAATTATAGACTATGTGATTTTGTGACTTTAAAATTATGTAAATCGGACCAAACTCGCCACAAAATAAACAACAAGATTGATTTTTCTAAAATTAACTTAAAGATTGAAAGTTGTCAACAATCCCACGTGGGTGCTCGGGGCCGAGCACCCACGGGATCGGCGCCTATACTCAGGATGATGGGGAGAATAGCAAGAAACACAACATAGGAACGTCATCAAATAGTGGCTCCCATTCTAAAAAACACCTTATTTCAATGAACCCTTTTTGTAACCTTAAGATGGACTACACACACTTACTCTTAGGATCCAAATGGGACCAGTTTATAAAAGTGACAGTCAGCAATACATTTTACTTTAAATGTTTTAAATATTTTAACAACTTCAAATATATCTATTGATGTACAGTTTTGTTTTTTTATATATTTTTTAAGCTATCGGCTCCGTTTACTCGGGGTCAACATTTTCAAAGCAAAGTCTGTGTAGTCGCCGCCATTTTTCTCGAGCCGAACAACTTAAATTGCCTAAAATGCATTAATAAATTTAAACAGTATTACTAACCGTCGTTATACCGTTTACCGTTACATCCCGTTACAGAAGTATTCAGACCCTTTGCTGTGACACTCATATCGAACTCACATGCTGTCCATTTCTTCTGATCCTCCTTGAGATGGTTCTGCTCCTTTTTTGGAGTCCATTTGTGTTTAATTAAACTGATTGGACTTGATTAGGAAAGGCACACACCTGTCTATATAAGACCTTACAGCTCACTGTGCATGTCGGACCAAATGGGAATCATAAGGTTGAAGGAACTGCCCAAGGAGTTCAGAGAGACAATGTGGCAAGGCACAGGTCTGGCCAAGGTTACAAAATAATTTATTCAGCACTCAAGGTTCCTAAGAGCACAGTGGCCTTTATAATCCTTCAATGGAATACGTTTGGGACGACCACAACTCTTCCTAGACCTGGCCCTCAGTCAAAATGAGCAATCGTGGTGGAAGAACCTTGGTGAGAGAGGTAAAGAAAAACCCCAAATCACTGTGGCTGAGCTCCAGACATGCAGTAGGGAGATGAGAGAAAGTTCCACAAAGTCAACTATCACTGCAGCCGTCCACCAGGCGGGGCTTTATGGCAGAGTGGCAAGACAAAAGAAAGCCTGCATAGAGTTAGCCAAAAAACACATGAAGAACTCCCAGACTATGAGACATAAGATTAAACTTTTTGGTGTTAATTCTAAGCGGTATGTGTGGAGAAAACCAGACACTGCTCAACACCTACCCAATAAAATCCCAACAGTGAAAGATGATGGTGGCAGCATCATGCTATGGGGTAGTTTTTCCAGCTGCAGGGACCGGATGACTTCTTGCCAAATACAGTTGTATCCTGGAAGAAAACCTCTTCCAGAGTGCTCAGGACCTCAGACACAGCTAAAATAGCAAAGGAGTGGCTTCGGAAAAACTCTGTCACCATTCTTGACTGGCCCAGCCAGAGCCCTGACCTAAACCCAATTGAGCATCTCTGGAGAAACTTGAAAATAACTGTCCACCAACGTTCACCATCCAACCTGACAGAACTAGAGAGGATCTGCAAGGAAGAATGGCAGAGGATCCCCAAATCCAGGTGTGAAAAACTACTTGGTCCTCCTACACACACCATATGTTGCAGCACAGTACGTCTGACTACGGTTGCCATAATGCTCCAACAATCCAAACGTTGCGGATTCGTTGCTTAACAAAGTTGTATTAAAACATTTCGACAGATTTTTGAGCACCGTGTGTAATGTTCTATTATTTTCAATGAAACATAACATGTCACATAAGTGTTGGTGTTACTTGCTTACCGGTACTTGCTAGCGTCATTTATTGAACAGGCGTCAACCTGCAGTCCACACGTATTATGTTTGACTGCCACTTACAAAACCCAAAACCAGTGAAGTTGACACGTGTAAAAGGTAAATAAAAACAGAATACAATGTGGAAAAGAGTTATGTGATCTGACCAGTCCACATTTCAAATTGTTTTTGGAAACTGTGGACATCGTGTCCTCCGGACCAAAGATTAAAAGAACCATCTGGACTTCTCTAGGCGCAAAGTAGAAAAGCCAGCATCTGTGATGGTATGGGTGTGTATTAGTGCCCAAGGCATGGGTAACTTACACATCTGGGAAGGCACCATTACTGCTGAAAGTTACATACAGGTTTTGGAGCAACATATGTTGTCATCCAAGCAACGTTATCATGGACGCCCCTGCTTATTTCAGCAAGACAATGCCAAGCCACATTCTGTATGTGTTACAACAGCGTGGCTTTGTAGTAAAAGAGTGCGGGTACTAGACTGGCCTGCCTGTAGTCCAGACCTGTCTCCCATTGAAAATGTGTGGCACATTATGAAGCCTAAAATACAACAACAGAGACCCCGGACTGTTGAACAACTTAAGCTGTACATCAAGCTTCACCTTATTTGGAGCTTTAAAAATTGGTCTCCTCAGTTCCCAAACGTTTACTAAGTGTTGTTAAAAGGAAAGGCCATGTAACACAGTGGTAAAAATGCCTCTGTACCAACTTTTTTGCAATGTGTTGCTGCCATTAAATTCAAAGTTAATGATTATTTGCACAAAAAAAATTAAGTTTCTCAGTTCCAACATTAAATATCTTGTCTTTGCAGTCTACTCAATTGAATATAAGTTGAAAAGGATTTGCAAATCATTGTATTCTGTTTTTATTTACGATTTACACAACGTGCCAACTTCACAGGTTTTGGGTTTTGTATTTTAACACCATGTTTCACAACCAGAATAAGCACAACCAGAAAAAGACAAAGAAAATGAAAGGATTTTAAGTGCACCTTATAGTCCAAAAAATACAGTATTTTATGCCTGGTTAAGTTTGCTTCTAAGTGAAAAAAAACTCTGATCTTCCTTTTGGCCTTCAAAAATAATTATGTAATGGCCAAAGAATCTTTATCTGTACTTTGACCAACCGTGACGCAACAGCGGCAAAGATGAGTACAGTATGAGATGACAAAATTAAAATAAATTACAAATTATTATCAGTAAGAATGAATAAATAACAAAAAGAAAGGTTGACTGGCAAAAAAAGCTTGACACAAGTAACAGGGCGTTTTGAAAAGTCAAATCTGTTTGTTCTCTCAGCAGATTATTATGTTTTTAGGAAGCATAGGCCATTTTAATATATTCTATAAGATGAGCACATTTGTCTAACATAGTAAGTGCTAGCTGCTAGAAACTTCAGTTCGGTACACGTTACCAATGAGCAAGGGACAGGAAATATGCGTCAACTTGGTAAAAATACACGGACGGTGCATGCAGCCCGCTGCCCAACGTTTGGCTCGCAGGAATAATAGCTAGTGACATTGTTAGGTCAACAACGAGAACAGCGCTACAAACTGAAACTTTTAATACTGCACTTTAGCCAGTGAGGGATTTTAAATCTACTAAAAATGAAATACTTATTACCTCTGTTGAAACTCTTACTGTTGCACTTTCATTACAATAGCTGTAACAGTGCACACCAGGGGTAAAAGTTTGGTGCTTTTTAAAAAATGTTGTATTAGTCTCTAGCATGAGCCATCTAAAATACAATTAATTATTGATGACGTATCTTATTATATATTACACTTTTTTTTTTTGGTCACCGACAGTATGAAGCTAATTTATCGTTTTTTAATGCACAAAATGTATCAAAGTGGCTCATTCAATTCTTCTGCCAACTATTGAAATTATTTTTATTTGAGAATTGTATGTATTGGATGATACATTTTTGTTTCATTTAAAAAATCATTAAGACACTTGAGCAGTTTTAAGGTTTTGGAATTTGACCCTTATTACTGAGGTACGTACCCAACCTGTCAGGATCTCACATGAGTTATTAGTTCCATGTACTGCATTTTGTTTTTTTCCCCTCTATTTTTCATCACTTTAGTCCGAGTGCTGGTTCCCTCACCTGTCCCTGATTGGCAATCAGGACACACCTATCCCTGGTTGCCAATCAGGTTGTTTCCTAAACCATACGTCCTCTGGACTGGGCCGGTTAATTTTTGCTTTGTGCTTTGTACCTCCAAGCTCCGTAGCTTTCCCTATGCTCCCTGTGCACTATTTTTGTTTGGTCATTAAATACATTTTTACCTGCTCTTCGCCTACTGTCTCTGCATGCTTGGGTCACGACCAACACAACTGTGAAACGACACATGACACAAACATAAAGATGTAGTACTGTTGCACGTCTAACAAATGCCTTGTACAAAACAATATCCAATATTTTTTTTTGGTAATTTAATTTTTAGTTTCACAATATTAGTCTTTTTGGTCAATAATGCTGCTTTAAGACCTTTAATGACCCAAAAATCCTCAAAGCCAAAAATTAATCTGATCCCGATGCACAGTAGGCT
This sequence comes from Entelurus aequoreus, assembly GCF_033978785.1. Taxonomy (NCBI): domain Eukaryota; kingdom Metazoa; phylum Chordata; class Actinopteri; order Syngnathiformes; family Syngnathidae; genus Entelurus; species Entelurus aequoreus. The sequence continues at coordinate 22,164,268 of NC_084753.1, read as the reverse complement.
TCACTGATCATATCAAGATCCCGTTTTTTGAAATTTGAACTTTGTTGGCTCCAAACTGACAGTGGTGAGATCATTCTCGAAAGAACAAATGGTGCAAGAATCCTTCAGAATCTTTTCATTATTGTGGTCTGCTCTGTTTCATTGTCTGTCTAAACATATGTCCACATGGAAAAGCTGGAGTTGAAATCAGCATGGAAAAGATGACTGGGTCAAAACAGAAGGTATTGTGGAAAATGATGGTTCAGATGAAGGGTATTACATTTCAATGACAATAATTTAATCTTCAGAGAATCTACAACCATAGGATGTACGGTATGGTTATAGAGCGGATGGAGTTACAGGTTCCAATTTGATGAGGGATCAATATCCACACTGCCAGGGGATTTTTTCCATGCTGTATTTCAAATCAGATGTAATATTGGCAGTGAAAGGTGACTAATAAGCTTTACAAAAAGTATTAGCCAACTTCACACTCGCTTATTGCCATTCTTCCCCTTTGTTGACTCTTAAGTCCTCTCATTAGATTCAGAGTCAGAGTCCCCTTCTCTTTCTGTTCTTTCATCACGAACAACTCCAAAAGTCAGCATTAGATGGTAGTATTGTTATGACTGAAACATTTAATTTGTGAATTATGTAATTTCAGTCAGTCAACAATCAAAATGTGCCAGTCGTGTTCTAAAATGTACTTTTCATCTAGATCAGGGTTGTCAAACTCATTTTAGATCGGGGGCCACATGGAGAAAAAATGTACTCCCAAGTGGGCCGGACTGTTAAAATCACGGCACGATAACTTTAAAAATAAAGACAACTTCAGATTGTTTTCTTTGTTTAAAAATAGAACAAGCACATTCTGAAAATGTACAAATCATAATGTTGTTTTTTTTTTACCCAAAAGGGACAAGCGGTAGAAAATGGATGGATGGATGTTGCGGTTAATAGTATTCTATCTTAATTTGTTGTTATTTACACTTTCTGAATAAATCATGTGATACTGTTCAGCAGTCAACTCATTGGTGTTAATTTTCAATTTATCAAGATAAAAAAATAAGATCAAAATCAAATTACAGGATGTTATTTATGTAGTTTGCTCATTTTCCTCGACTGGTGCACTAACATCATGTGGTTTATTTATTTTTTTATATATATGTAGCATAATCTACAAAGATACAAAGAATTGCTATTGCGACATCTAGTGGACACATTTAGAACAGCAGTTTCTTTCATTCAAAAATTTCGGCTAATTTTTATACTATATCAAAACTCATCCCACGGGCCGGATAAAACTTGTTTGACACCCCTGATCTAGATGGTTCAGTTTCCCGAGTAGGCTTCATCAATTCATGCTCATAGACTTAGATTGGTCAGAACTAGTCTGACTAATCTAGTCCCATCCCTATCATGGGTACCGATCGGACCAATGGAAGTCTATAAGCATGAACTGAAGAAGCCTGCCTGGGTGAGAGGCAAAATGTACCCTAAGACAAACTGAACAGTCTAGTTGCCATCGATTGAATGCTCTGAGAATGCAATAACCTGGAGGAATAAGAACATCCATAGACACTCTAAAGCAGGGTTATTAAACTGGGGGCCCGCGAGCCACATCTGGCCCACCAAAGCTTTTCATTTGGCCCGTCGGATCAATACAAATATTGACAGTGACGGTGCCAAGTATAATATCAGGTTGATACTACGGTCGTTAGATCGATATTTTTTACTATCAACAAACTTTTGTCATTTTTGTTATTGTTTACAAACTCAGGAAATAAATCCTTGTAGGAAGGAGGACTTCAAGGGCAAAAAACTAAAGGAATAAATCTGAACCAAAAGTAGGAAATAATTTATATATTTGATTGATATTGTTACAATACCAGTGTTTCCCCCAGAAATTGTGATAGTTAAGGTGGTGACTCTCCAGGGGGAGGGGACTGGGGAAGGGGGTGGGCGGGTTTAAGGATCGGTGTAACTCGGCCTGTCGCCATCACGTCTCCACCTCGTCGCTGCCACCACAGCCTGGGGGGCAATAGACTACAGACTGCGGTGAAGTAGGCCAGCTTCGTAGCGTGAGGAAGCCTACAACTTTTGGTTGTGTTTTCCGCTCCATTTGCTGAATGGCGATATAAGATGTACTGTATATCTCAATATTTTTTCCGTTAAGTAAAAACAAAACAGTCCTAGTTACCTGATATACTAAAATAATGACTTACAAAGTCAAATTAATGACTTACTGTAAGTAAGCGTTTGCAATAAGCGGCTGAAAAAAAGAGTTAAAAGTGGGACCACATGCTGACATATGCTCAACTCATCATGCTTAATTTATTAAAGCATTTGGGAAGCCTGTAGTTGATTTTTATTATGTAAATGTTATATTTTTATCAACATGTGATAGCAGGGACCCTGCCATTCAAAACTAGGCTGCTACATTACTAATTATTAATGTAACTATAACTGAAAAAATAGTACAATAGCAATAGGAGAGACTATTCATCCCTGAACACCATGGAGTTGATGTAGGCTTTATGATGCAGTTACATTATTATATCAATTATCAGAGACAGAAACTCTTCATTTAACATAATGTCCTTTTTTGCTGCTTCAACACAGAAAAAGGTCAAGTGAAATAACTTAGTTGTTATCTGTAGGTCAATAATGCTTGTCTTTCTCTCAGACAGACAGGGCTCTGCTGTCCGTTTCATGTGGGGCGCACACACACGCACGCACGCACACACACACCGCACAGTAAGCTAACGTTACGCTAAAAGCTAATTAGCCTTCACCTCAAGGACTGCGAGCGAGCTGAGCTGCCGCTTATGTTTCTAGAACGTCAACGGGCTCATAGTGATGTTACTAGTAGTTGACTTGGAAGTGTTTATTATAATTTGGGGAGAGTCCGCTGCATTATGCTCACCTGCTAAACACCTTTCTGCTCACCCCACCGTCTCTCCTCTTTGCCTGTGCCTGAGCACTGACTACATGTGCTCTTAATACGCACTGCTGATTGGCTGTTACATGCGCTCTGACTACGCACTACTGATTGGCTGTTACCGCTCTGCGTGTAACCAATCAGATGGTTCTGTGGGGGGGGGGGGGTGGGTTGAGGTGGGGGCGTAGTTGGGAGCGTGGTTAAGAGGGGAGGAGTATATTTACAGCTAGAATTCACCAAGTCAAGTATTATATATATATATATATAAGAAATACTTGACTTTCAGTGGATTCTAGCTATATATATATATATATATATATATATATATATATATATATATATATATATATATATATATATATATATATATATATATATATATATATATATATATATATATATTTATTTTATTATATATATACGTATATATATAAATAAAAGAAATACTTGAATTATAGTGTTCATTTATTTACACATATACACACACATAACACTCATCTACTCATTGTTGAGTTAAGGGTTGAAGTTTATTCTCTGTCACTATTTTTCTAACCATGCTGAACACCCTCTCTGATGATGCATTGCTGTGTGGCACGCACAAAAGTGCTTTCATCAAATGCACTAGAGTCTGGAATCTTCCATCTCTACCTAGCATGGCCCAAAACCGGTCAATCTTTGCTTCCTGAGGAAGATCTTCACTGCCAAGCACTTGGTAGTCCACTACTTCTTCCCGGAGGCTATCCAGGTGCAATCGCAGCGGCGGCTTGGAACTTACAAGCGTATTTCTTCATCTTACTCGTCGTCGGCGTCGCCACGGCTGTATCTTCCTCGTTCTTCTGCTTCGTCTCCTTGTTGTGTGCGCAGTTGTGCACTGCACTCTCTAAAAGCCGTAGATGTTATTGTCACATATGCATGTACAGTAGATGGCAGTATTGTCCTGTTTAAGAGTGTCACAACATTGCTGTTTACGGCAGACGAACTGCTTTACGGTAGACGAAAACGTGACTGCTGCTGTTGTGTGTTGTTACCGCGCTGGGAGGACGTTAATGAAACTGCCTAACAATAAACCCACATAAGAAACCAATAACTCGCCCTCGATCCTTCTACAGTTATAACGTGATTGGGCAGGCACGCTGTTTATATTGTGGGAAAGCGGACGTGAAAACAGGCTGTCCTCACTCAGGTCCGCATGGAGCTGGAGGGGGCCTGAATTTCGGGAGATTTTCGGGAGAAAATTTGTCCCGGGAGGTTTTCGAGAGAGGCGCTGAATTTCGGGAGTCTCCCGGAAAATCTGGGAGGGTTGGCAAGTATGGTCTAACCAGCTATTAGCAGTAAACTAGCAAGTAGCTCAATAATAGTTTTAAGAAAATAATACAACCGTAAATGACATAATATGTTGCCCAGACGTCATCAGCTAAGTTAAGAGCCTTTGTAAACTATTTTGAAATGGTCTATAAATTACCATTTATAGACCAGCGGGCGATATCACCCATACCTGTATATCTCGTGTGCCATCAAGGTTATGCAACAAAACCCATTTGAGAAAGAAATAATTGTCACAGCTTTGTGAAAAGAAAAAGAAATACAATTTTTGGCCCATGTTGAACTTTGTAGTGTTGCTACAAACACACAAAAATTACAGATCTAACTTATAACCATCGAATGTCTTGGCCTGTTTTCTTCAAATGAACAGCGCATGATCCAAAGCATACCACAGCATGAGCAACAAATGATGGAGACAGTCTAAAAACAAAAGAATCACGGTTGTATATTGATATAATGTGCCGAATTCCTATTGCCTGCTGTTATGCTTATGTTTGAGCGTGCTCTATTTGCAGACATATGATCGACCTTTCGCGGCCACAGTAGGAAGTGCTTATGTTTTTGTTTCTCCCTCATCTGTCACCATCTCTCTGTGTGTAAATAAATCTTCGCAGACATATTTAGACGGTAGAAGTTGCCATACGACAACCACAAGCATCAAGCTGATTACCATCTACTACATATAAATACTGACTGTCACTTTGATTCTAAAATGTATTACCGAAACATAGAGAGGAAAGCATTATGGATCAAGTTTGATGTTCTTTTTGGCATGTTTGTGCTCTCCGACAGTGTGGATATGATCTAGGGGTGTTATGAAACGATAACGCGGAGTACAAAAACAATACATACAAAAGCTGATGCAGCTGCCAACATTTTGTTTGAATTAGCAGATTAAGCAGGGATTGTTCCAATAAAGTAAAGCACGTATGGGAAAGTTGGCACAAAACAACTACAATAATTGGCAGGTTTACTTATTTCTTGAAGATCTGCAACAACAAAGCACATTAACAAATTATTGTAAAACAGAGATGGACGCATACTAACCTTTTTTGCACAGTTTTTATTCCGCTGTTTCTTTCCGTCTCTCAGTCCCGACAAAAAAGCTTGTTTTGACATCAAAGTGTAGTCAATCATATATCATTGTTCGGTTAATAGCAGAATACTGGCAGAAGATTCAAGAACACAAACAATCAAACACATTGCTGTCAGTCTGGGACATTTTGTTGGAAAACTACCAATTATAGTGAGTTATTATATAGCTAGAGAAATGGCATTGATGATCGAAACAAAACTGACTGACCTTATTTGGAGCTTTTACAGCTCATTCATTTTTAGACTATTATCTATCTTTGCTAGCAAACTTGCTAATAAGCTAGGCGGCTACATTTTTCAGATTTGGACAAGGACATTTGGACTAAAAATGTACGACGGGGGAAGGAGACGACACAACGGCAGGGATCAGTTCAATAGGTTTATTGAACCTGATGATGATGTGTTGGTGTGTGTATGCTACTCTAAGTAAATGGTGCAAGACGATGTAGAATTAACAATGTAAATGTTACCATTTACATTGTGAGGTGGTGGACCAGGGGTTAGTGCGTGTGCCTCACAATACGAAGGTCCTGGGTTCGATCCCCGGGCTTGGAGTCTTTCTGTGTGGGAGTTTGCATGTTCCCTCCGGTTACTCCGGCTTCCTCCCACCTCCAAAGACATGCACCTGTCCATCTGTGTTGGCCCTTGTCTAGGGTGTACCCCGTAGTGTTGTGCCGATACCAATATTTACCACCTCAGTGGGCTAGTGGTTAGAGTGTCCGCCCTGAGACTGGGAGGTTGTGAGTTCAAACCCCGGCCGAGTCATACCAAAGACTACAAAAAATGGGACCAATTGCCTCCCTGCTTGGCACTCAGCATCAAGGGTCGGAATTGGGGGTTAAATCACCAAATGATTCCCGAGCGCGGCCCCCGCTGCTGCTCACTGCTCCCCTCATCTCCCAGGGGGTGAACATGGGGATGGGTCAAATGCAGAGGATAATTTCACCACCCCCAGTGTGTGTGACAATAATTGGGACTTTAACTTTACCAGAGTTTGTTGTATGTGTGTGTTGGATGAATCCTTCGTCAGACCATAGGGGCAAGGAGAGAAGGCAGTCCGTGGGCAAGCAAGCGGTCAGGGGCTGGAGAGAAGCAACGAGGTCCGTGTCCAAGCAGGGGTCGAGGATCGAGGGAGGCGGTCCGGAATCCAGAGGGAAATCGAGGCACACAGCTCGATCATGGGAAACAGGGGAAGCACTGCGGGGAACACAAAGGACATAAGACACGGGAACAGGGAAGGCACAGAGAGAGAGCAAGTACGCAGGAGGGAAGCCAGAGACAGGATGCTTACTACGAGGAGTGAACTACGTTCCGGCACTGGATCATCGGGTCCACTGGTCTTTATGCTGTCTGTCTTCATTAGTCCCAGGTGCGCAGATTGTAGATTGCCTGCAGCCTTGCAAGCGCGTGAACGCGATGCGTGCAGAGCGAGCAGGGGCATGTCCCGGCGCGCTTCTAGCGGAGGTGCCGCTAGAATCGCTTGCCGCCGATGACATGCGGGATTGCGCGTGCACCGTGACAAAAAACCTTGAAATAAACACTGCAAAACAACTAACCTTTGAGGTTCAACACATTTTCATATGTCATTTAACAATCCATATTAAACGTTTTAGACTTAACCTTATAATAAACGTCACAAAAATGTCAAAGTCAAATTTTCTACAGCCAGCAAAGTTTGACGTGTTTTTAGAATCACAAGTACAAAGAACCTTCTTTTAAAAACTACGTGTATAGCCTGCTAGCTAACAATTACTGTTTAGACCAGTGATTCTCAAACTGTTGTATCATATAGTGGTACGCCAAAGATTAGATTTATTATATAAGTACAGTGTTTTATTTTCCTATATTCAATCATGTGGTTACTGTTCAAACTAAGTGCAATGTTACTGCGGCCAAAAATTTTAAATATACTTGTTAAATAAAACCTCTGCCTTGTTTTTAATGAATGCTGTCTTAGGCCTACTACGCTACCATGAATTGATTACGTGGACCCCGACTTAAACAAGTTGAAAAACTTATTCGGGTGTTACCATTTAGTGGTCAATTGTACGGAACATGTACTGTACTGTGCAATCTACTAATAAAAGTTTCAATCAATCAATCAATCAATACTGTATTTTAATGTTGGTCATTCTGGGGTTACTTAGTGAAAAAAGTTTATAGTGGTTTGGACTGCAACTTAATTTAGTATATTAAATCTTTAAATCTATTTCACGAGAACATCATTTTTAAGCATTTTATCCGACTCATTCATAAAGCATTCTTTGGCCAAAAGAGTATTTTTTTTAGCTATAGCCGCATAAATGGGTTAATATCTTTGTGAAAGCAGCTGTTTTATTTACTTACTTAGAAGTCAAAATAATAAAAAAAATGTGTCCAGATGCCTCAACCTTTTTTTGAAAACAATAAAGGATTTCAGAAACAAAACAATTGTTTATAATATTTTTATTCCTGCCTTCTAATCAGACCTTGTTGAAATGTGCCCCATTGTGATTATTGTGTGACTATAACCACACTGTTTTTAATTGTCCATATGTGTGCATCCACTAAATCTTCAACTTTGGAAGTCACTTCAGAGATTTTAGTCTTGGACGTTATGGTTTTCTTCACTCGCAACAGCGGCAGCCATGAACAACTTTTTGGTTATATTGAAGTGACTCACGTGCTGGAAACTCACTACACATTTTGTAGAACAAAGATGTGAACAGAAACCAGTGCCTGTAAAGAGATGGTCTGTTCTAAAAAGTATATTTATTGTCCATAAACCATGTGACATAAAGCAGAACAGATCCAACACATTCATCCACTTAATAAATTGTTGTTTCATCTGACATCACATGGACAAAGATAAGACCTTCTGGAGGAAAGTTCTGTGGTCAGATGAAACAAAAATTTAGCTGTTTGGCCACAATATCCAGTAATATGTTTGGAGGAGAAAAGGTGAGGCCTTTAATCCTACGAACACCATCCTACCGTCAAGCATGGTGGTGGTAGTATTATGCTCTGGGCCTGTTTTGCTGCCAATGGAACTGGTGCTTTACAGAGAGTAAATGGGACAATGAAAAAGGAGGATTACCTCCAAATTCTTCAGGACAACCTAAAATCATCAGCCTGGAGGTTGGGTCTTGGGCGCAGTTGGGTGTTCCAACAGGACAATGACCCCAAACACACGTAAAAAGTGGTAAAGGAATGGCTAAATCAGACTAGAATTAAGGTTTTAAAATGGCCTTCCAAAGTCCTGGCCTAAACGTGTGGACAATGCTGAAGAAACAAGTCCATGTCAGAAAAACAACAAATTTAGCTGAACTGCACCAATTTTGTCAAGAGGAGTGGTCAAAAATTCAAATAGAAGCTTCCCAGAAAGCTTGTGGATGGTTACCAAAAGTGCCTTATTGCAGTGAAACTTTCCAAGGGACATGTAACCAAATATTAACATTGCTGTATGTATACTTTTGACCCAACAAATTTGGTCACATTTTAAGTAAACCATAATAAATTCATAAAAGAACCAAAGTTCATGAATGTTTTTTGTGACCAACAAGTATGTGCTCCAATCACTCTATCACAAAAAAATAAGAGTTGTAAAAATGATTGGAAACTCAAGACAGCCATGACATTATGTTCTTTACAAGTGTATGTAAACTTTTGATCGTGACTGTATGTGATAGATTAATCAATACGATTAACTGAATTGCGAGAACATTAACGGCATTTGAATACACAGTAAAACATTATGTGATTCTTCATATAAGGTTGTGAAGTTCAGAAAACATTAAATTCATTGTTTTTGTTTGTTTATGTTTTCTATTTGAGCATTTTTTTAGGTAATAAAATAGCGCACTGACTGAAAAAATAATAAAATAATAAAATGTATTTTAAAAATAAGTAAAGTCGTTATGCCTAACATTTAAACAGAATACAATTGTCTTAATAAATGCAGGGTTTTGAGAAAAAATATGTTGGTAGACATATAACATTTAGTTAACGTTTATGGTTAAAATGTAAATTAAAAAAACCCATAAATAAAACAAAATTATTTGTAGAGATTTCGAGAGGATAGTTGTGCCTGAAAATAAAATATTTGGACTAACTAAAATATATAGGCTATGAAATATTTAAAATAAATATTCATGGTTTATATTTAAATATAGAGGAGTGATGATTCGCATGTAAATAAAGTAAACTTCTTACATTTTGGGTAAAAAAATCTATTTAATATATGAAATACACAACAATTTGTTTTGGCATTCAAACTAAATTCAATATTCAGAAAAACCAATGCAAAATCTACTATTGGTAAAATAGGTATAGAATAAAATAAATCAGGGCTCGTAAATCCTAAAGATTCTGAGAGTCCTCTCAGAGAGCTCCTAACTTTACCTAAAAATTCCTAGCAAGGGGTCTTAGCTTTGGAGTGATTCCAGAACATTCTTAGAGAATTCTGAGCAAGGAAGGGACAGAAACTCCTGTCTTTGTGAGGAGGTGTGGTTGACCCCGTTGCCAGGTATGAGTCATCATTTCAAAAGCAGTGATTGGTTGATCCTAAAAGCTCGATAAAAAAATATACTTTTGGTGGAAATAGGCAAAGGATGGACCCTCAAATCAATAAACTTAATCATGCAAGAACATATCTGTTAAATGATTAGTACAATTTTCCTACACAATGTGTGAAAACTTGGGCCCACTTGCACAGTATTCACATAGTGATAGTTGTATTGATTTGCTCACATTAAAGGCCTACTGAAACCCACTACTACCGACCACACAGTCTGATAGTTTATACATCAATGATGAAATCTTAACATTGCAACACATGCCAATACGGCCGGGTTAACTTATAAAGTGCAATTTTAAATTTCCCGCTAAACTTCCGGTTGAAAACTCCTTTGGATATGACGTATGCGCGTGACGTAGCCAGTAGAACAGAGGTATGGCTCCCCCATTGAAGCCAATACGAAATAGCTCTGTTTTCATCTCATTATTCCACAGTATTCTGGACATCTGTGTTGGTGAATCTTTTGCAATTTGTTCATTGCATTATGGAGAAAGAAGCTGAGCAAGCAAAGAAGAAAGTTGTCGGTGAGAAGCGGAGTATTTTGCGAGGGAAGTCAGCAACACAACACAGCCTGTGTTTCATTGTTTACATTCCCGAAAGATGCAGTCAAGATCGAAGAACTCGGACGACAGAGACTCTTACCAGGAGGACTTTGACTTCGATACACAGACGCCTGTAGAGAACTGGGACAACACAGACTCTTACCAGGATTACTTTGATTTGGATACACAGATGCAGACGCGGTACCATGAGTATGCAGCTGCGCTTCCAAACATTTGATCGCTTGCCCGTACGTGCGTGTCACGTACGTAACTTTGGGTAAATATATAAGCTTTATGAACCTTGGGTTAGGTGAACGGTACTTTGGGCTGAGTGAGTGTGTGTGTTGTGCAGGTGTTTGAATTGTATTGGCGGGTTATATGGACGGGAGCTAGTATACTAGCTCCTAGCTATAGCTAGGAGCTAGGAGCTAGCATAACAAACACCTAGGCGTTTTTATGCGGGATTAATTTGTGGCATATTAAATATAAGCCTGGTTGTGTTTTGGCTAATAGAGTATATATATGTCTTGTGTTTATTTACTGTTGTAGTCATTCCCAGCTGAATATCAGGTCCCACCCGCGCGCTTCCAAACATTTGATCGCGTGCCCGTACGTGAGTGTCATGTACGTAACTTTGGGTAAATATATAAGCTTTATGAACCTTGGGTTAGGTGAACGGTCCTTTGGGCTGGTTGTGTTGTGGCTAATAGAGTATATATATGTATTGTGTTTATTTACTGTTGTAGTCATTCCCAGCTGAATATCAGGTCCCACCCGCCTCTCACAGCATCTTCCCTATCTGAATCGCTTCCACTCCCCACTAGTCCTTCACTTGCACTTTCCTCATCCACAAATCTTTCATCCTCGCTCAAATTAATGGGGAAATCGTCGCTTTCTCGGTCCGAATCGCTCTCACTTCTGGCCGCCATCATTGTAAACAATAGGGAACTTTGCGGAAATGTACAACTGACTACGTCACGCTACTTCCAGTAGGGGCAAGGCTTTTTTTTGTCAGATACCAAAAGTTGCGATCTTTATCGTCGTTGTTCTCTACTAAATCCTTTCAGCAAAAATATGGCAATATCGCGAAATGATCAAGTATGACACATAGAATAGATCTGCTATCCCCGTTTAAAAAAAAATAATTATTTCAGTAGGCCTTTAATTACCATGATGGTATTTTTTGTATTTTCAACATTTCAACTCAATTCGGTATATACAAGGGTAAAATGGCTGAGCTTTCATCAATGTCTGCGATTGCTGACCACTTTTATGTTGATCAAATCAATTGACCCTCAATTCCTCCACAAACATGACACATGACTGTAGGACACATTCTAAGCAAATTTGAAGGCATGTTGGTTGGCTTTCATTTCGGGCGGTATTGCATTGTGGGGTTGGGTTGGAGGAGTAAGTGCATCTCTAATGAGATCAACCACAAACATGATTCCTGCATGATCCAATCCAAGGAGGAACTCTTCACGCTAAGAATCTTTAGGAATACAACCCCAGGTTCATATGTACTGTACACAAAACCATTTAATATTAATACATATGAGTTAAATACCGTCACAACACATTTATGCAATACAAATAAATATATGCTGTCAAGTATGTACGATATATATGTGCTTTGTAAATACAATTAAATAAATGCAATTATAAAGAATTTGTCTTTTTTTTCCATTTATGGGTATTTTAAGGTAATAAAATAGCAAACTAAATACATAATAATGCAATCAAAATGAATATATATTCATAGGAACATTTTATGCAATAATTATGCTTAACATTCAGATAAAATAAAAAACAGCTATGCCTGTTTATGAGAAAAAAATATGCTGTTAGACATATCAATATTTATATTCCAAATGTAAATACAAAACATAGATAAAACAAAATTAGTCATTGAGTTTTGGAAAGGTTCATTGAAAAAAAAAAAAGCCTGTAAATTAAATATTTTTGACTAATTAAAAGATATATGTTATGAAATTTATGAAATACATATTTATTGTTTATATTTAAAGAGGAAATATTGATGATTAACACGTAAATTAAGTAAGCATTTTTCCTATATTTTGGGTCAATAACATAACTGTGCCTGAAAATAAAACATTTTTGGCTAATTAAAACATATGTGCTATGAAATATATAAAATAAACAATTATTGTTTACATCTAAATATACAGTATAAATGATTAATGTCTAAATAAAGTCGACGTCTTATATTTTGGGTAAGAAAAATCTGTTGAATATATAAAATAAAGAATGAATTTTTTGCATGGAAAATAAACAAAATATTTAGAAAAACTATGAAAAATCAACTATTGGATAAATAGGTATGGAATAAAATAAATCAGGGGCCGTACTTACAAGCTTCTTAGAGTGCCATTTTACACTTAAGTCCTGAGAATTTGCGAAATTTAGTCCTACTCTCAAACTTAAGAATAAAAGCTTTTTATCAACGTTCTTAAGTCTAAGAATCACTCCTACTCTCCACGATATTTAAGAGAACTTCAGAGGTGTCTTAAGTGGTTAGGAGTTGCCAGCAGGGGATGGCACTGAGGCGAGAGAGACGTGCGCGAACGTTCAGGGAACGGAACAATGTTTTGGTTTTTTTTGATGACGAGCAGCTGATCAAACGGTATCGTTTAGACAGAGCGGATATTATTTTTGTCACAGATTTAATACTTTTCGATTCCTTGTTGATTTCTGCATGTGTCTGCAGTGGGCTAGTATATATAGAGCCACCCACACCAGTTTCAAATTAGTTGCCTAATTAATGAATTGGAAAGAAAATGTTATGACAGTAGCGTATGTGTGTGGCCGTGAGGTGAGTGACGTCAGTGAGTGTGTGGGCGATAGAAGAGAGGGAGCGGTAGCGTGAGTGCCGGCGGGGACTAGTTTGTTTTGTATTATTTTGTAGTTTATTGTCAAAATATACACTCCCATTGCCCACTTAAATATTTCCAAGATATTTCTTTATTCTTAGACAACGGATTCCATTCCGTGATTAGTCATTTCTATGGACACAGAAATGACGTCACCTAAAATTCCGTTTACGGCACATAGTAATGTCGTAATTCAGCTCTGAGTGTGACACTTAAGATTCAGTCCTACACTTCGCTGAAAGTGTGAGTAAGACGCTTGATAACTAACTTTTAAGTACAGCTTTCAGCGAATAATTTATTTACTTATTTATTTAAGTCAACTCTTAGCAGACTTCTTAGGAGTAATTCTAAGAAGCTTGATAAGTACGGCCCCAGGTTTATATGTTCTGTAAACCAAAAACATTCAACATTATATACATATGAGTTAAATACTGTAACAACATATTTATGCAAAACAAAGAAATATATGATGTCAAAATATATACAATAATAATACAAAATGAAATAAATAAATGCAACTCTAAAAACAAAATGTATTGTCTTTATTTTAGGGCATTTTTATAGGTAAAAAATTGCAAACTAACTGAATAAATAATAGTAAAATAAAGATACATAAGTATTTGTAGGAACATTAAATAAAATAATTATGTTTAACAGTCAGTTAAAATAAAGATAAAATATATGCATGTTTATGAGGAAAATATGCTGTTAAACATAACATATAATCAATATTTATGGTTCAAATGTAAATAAAAAAACAAAAATAAAACAATAACTCATTGAGTTTTGGAGAGGCTAATTGAAAAAGAATGCTTGTTAATGAAATCATTTCGACTAATTAAAAGATATATGCTATGAAATATATAAAATATATACTTATGGTTTACATTTAAAGAGAAAATAGTGATGATTAATGTGTAAATTACGTAAAATTCTTCCCATATTTTGAGTCGATAATCTGTTTAATATATGAAATACATCAAATGTAAATTTTATTTTTTAATTGGAATGAAATTATATATTTATGCAAAATGACAAATCTGCCTTTAGATAAATATACAAATATAGAATAAAATAAATCTGGTTGCAAATAAAAAACATTTAACAATAATGCGTAGGAGTTAAATACTATAACAAATAACTCAACATAGCAAAACAAAGAACTATATTCTGTTAAGTATACAGATGATAAATATGTTGACATTAAAGTAAAATAAATACAATTCTTCCTGCATGCAAATTTTGGAGCAAAGCTAATATCCTAATGTTTAAAGTATATTACATCAACTACAATTATATTGTAAATTGAAGGCAACAATGGTTGTTTTGATGAGAAAAATATATCAGGATTTAAGCTTGGCTGTGATGATTTAAGTCTTCTCGAATTAAGTCTTAGCTTTTTCCAGGCCAAGCAGTGACCCACTCGTGTGCGTTTGTTCACCACACATTTTTTCATAATTTTGAAATGTGTGGAGTGGAAAGGTGCTCTGAAATCTACATAATTGTGCCAAAAAGAAGCTTACTGGCACTGATGAATATGAACATTTAAAAAAAAAAAAATCATAATCTAAGATCCACGTGTGGAAAGTCAGCTGGGCCTGGACTTAATCAAGCTAGCGTGGCCTCTTAGCCTTTTTTATGTAAAAGATCTGTGTTTCGCTGCGAGCACAGACCTTGACTTTCACTGTGGTGCATGAAAACTATTACAGACGCTCTGACACATACTGGAAAATAGCTGACAGCTGATGTTTTGCTGCCTTGTCAGTGCGAATGAATGTCAGCTTGGCAAGAGAAGAATCGCACCATCTTATGAGGTGTGTGTTGATTAATCAAAAAGTTGATGCATGAGTATATTCTTTTTTATTTGTATTTAAACCTAATCAAATGTCAACTTGTAAGAGAGAAGTAAAAGATGTGGTATCCTGTTAATAGTGGATGTTTTTCCCCATGGGACAAAGACTTTAAAAGAAATGGACACAAAAAATGATTTCACTGGATACGAACAAACCTGTCGCCAAGTTTATAAAATATAAATATAGCTTTCAATTGTGGAATTTGACCAGAGGAAATAATCTGTCCCAATGTCAAACTGACGCCATTATAAAACCTTTTTTAACTATATATACAGGCAACAGTTTAACATCTTTTCATAAAGTTAAGCACAAGAAAATTAAAACACAAATCCTCAACTTACCGTTTGATGACACGTGACGTATAGTCAGTGTTCTGAAAATTACTTTTAAAAACTAATATATTATAATTACTCATTACTTTACCAAAAAGATTGGATTACTGATGGAATTACTCTTAAATAAATGTAATTAATTACTAGGGAAAGCAATTAATACGATACTTTAAAAAAAAAAAAAAAAATTCAAATATGTGGCATTTGCAGTTGAGCACAGTGTGCGTGCGTCTGTTTTTAAAAGGCGGGGCCTGTTGCCAAGTGACTTGTGACATCATCATCGAGGGTTTGAACGGAGTTGTGTTTGTTAGCTTGTGGCTCTGACTCCAGCTCTTTTGAATCTTTTCAACTGATTGTGTTACCTCTGGTTAGTAAATAAATTGAATGAGCTTCGATGGCTGTCATATCTTATTGTCAACAAACGGTGTATTGTTTGGATGGCAAGTTTGTCACTTCAATCATTGATTTGTTGTTCATTATTCCCGTTTGTGTGCGTGTGTGTATGTTGTTGTCTGCTGTGTTACAGTCTGTGATGGTGCCTCTTGCTATTTGATAGCAGGTTCATTTTATTGCGGTGCTGCTTGTTGCTTTCACAAGTAAAAAGGTGTTTCCTGCATTGAACTTGCTGCACTTACGACTGTCTTGTTGTTGACATAAAACCACATCAAAAGTAGCGTGCCACGTTATATCAAGCTATCGCTAATGGCGTTGTAACAGACCTAAAAGTAGTTAATAAGATTACTCAATACTAGTTAAAGTAACAGCGTTACGAACGCCGTTATTACGAACACTGCGTATAGTAAGTAATTTTAGCCCAGTTTAGAGCCACCAGCACAAATGATAATAAATGATAAATGGGTTATACTTGTATAGCGCTTTTCTATCAAAAAGTCCTTAGGGAGTTAAAAGTGTATAAAATATTTTTAATTAATACTTTTTTATAATTTTTTGTCTCTTATTCAATTTAAGTCCTAAATAAAAATAGAACGCCCTAATTATGTCAGTTTATTTTTTTTGTGTATGAAAAATTTGCATGAAATGAGTTATCATCCATAAAGTAAATGTTAAAGGGTGTTGTGGTAGAAATCAGTCCTGAATGTACATAATGTTAGTAATAAAACTCATTTTGGCGCAATGTTGTATTTATTGGGGTTAGGGTTTGCAAATTGTATGCCATTTTTCAAAATAAAAAACTGACAAGTAAATCAAATGGGCATTTAAAGGGTTATACAATAAATAAAACATGACATGTTGGCTATTTTTTATTAAAAACTGAAGTTGATTGAGAGATTTGAGCAAAAAAAATGAAAATAAAATTAGACCCCCAACAAAACTTAACTTCCTGAGGACTTTTTTTGTCCTCATGCTATTTAGCTGCTATTAAATTATGTATGTACCACAGGGTTCAAAAGAGCGTTGGACTTTGTGTGCTTGTTGGGACGCTAAAATCCCAACCTTACTTTTACAATATCACCATTGTATTTGTTGCAGATGTGTGTTCATTTAGCACTGATATAGCTAAAAATAAAAAAACACACTAAAAATAATATAAATAGCTACATCAGCACATTTAATATTATAAATAGCTACTTTTGTACATCAGCAGAGGTTCGAGTTGCACAAAACGTCTGCCGCTTGCTTTCTCGTGTAATGTTGGCCCAAGACTTCAGTTCAGCGAGCATCAAGATTAACTAGCATGTTCTTTTTTCGACACAGAGTTAGATTTAAAACAATCAGAGTTAATATAGCGTGTTATTACGTTTTGGAGTGGTTAACTTCTTTTTACACTTGGATGAGGAAGAATACTTGAAAAACATGATACATTCGTAACCCAACTCTTCTCAACATTATTTTTACACTCAGTTAAAACATTGCCTGTACATTTTATGAGGGAATTATGATTAACATTGGAACTGATCATATTCACATAATTTCCTTATGCTTGAACAATGTTACGTTTGGACAGATTGCTTCAGTATGAATGCAGAAACGAGCATTCATCTCTCCATCATTGCCCAGAGGGGAGTGTGACATCACCAACGCATTGCAGATGCAATTACAAGTTGGACGTTTTGCCGTCTGCTTAAATATCATAATAGGCGAGGTATATTATGTATCTTGGTGATATTTGGATTGTATCATAACAAGGTGATGACAGGACCCTCAGGCTTTCTCTGCTCAGCAAGACTGCTGAATGTTGACTACTGCTACTTTTTCTCGGCGAGTCGAAACTAACAGCTGAAATATGCTAGTTGGAATGGGCAACAGGTCCCCAAGCCACACATTAATCTCATGATGTAATGATTTAATTGGCAACAAGTATAAAACAAGGCTTTTTCTTTCATTTACTGGTATTTTCCACAAGGTTAGTGGTGGCTGCAACACATCATAAGCTAAGTATTTAATTTGTTACTTTATACTTTTCTGTTTCTTTTAGCTGACTGTAACTTGATTTCTTTTAAATCTGGGTACAAAATAAAGAAATGTTCTGGATTGTTGTTTTTTCTCACCATTCCTGCATCTGCGCACAATATGCTGCTTTCGATGTTTACTTTGAATTTTAACTGCTCCAGTTGGTTAAAGGAAATGTCATGACTCATATCTCTCATACGTATATCAACTAGAACTTTTAACAAATTAAAAAAAGGTGTCCGATGATGATGGGCTTTCATTGCTGTGGTTTACAAGGCCCCTTTATTTACCTCCTGAGCAGTTATGTGGTCTACATACATTCAAAACATACACATGGTAGTACAAATAAAGTAGTTGTCAGACGCTAATAATAAACAATAAATCAATTTTCAGACTGAAAATTAACAAACCTTTACACTAGTGAATTGCCTATTATTATGAATGTGCTCTGATGAGAGATAAATAACACCACGTGTGGATCTTTTGTTTAGGTGACAATAATTATACAAAGCAAGAAAACACATGCTTTTCCCCTAATATACAGACTGCTTTATGTTAAAACTGCGAAGATACACTGGCTTGTATGAAAGTATTATGTTCTTTTTAGGTGAAGCTAAAGAGGGATTAAAGTGGTGGTTTTTTTTTTGTAGTGGCGGCAGGCAAAAGTCTTTTTTTGTCATGGGTATAGCTGCTGGTAGTGTCCCCCCAGCCTCCAAGCATCTCCCCCGTGTTACCACTTGCCAGGGATGGGCACCCCACATTCATACCAGCCGACGAAAGGGTGGGATGTCCTCCTGCCAATAACTCCAAAGGTGACAGGCTGCTGTCTGTAGGCACGGTGATATCCTGGTAATGACATAAGTTAATTAGTAACCATCGTCAAGCTAAATGATGCAAGACCATATATGGCAGGGGTATTCATTAAAATGGTTTGGGGTCTTTATTTCCAGAAAGCTAAGAACTTCTCCCTTCACAATTAGTCTTATCTTGCAGATTCCAGAGAACCAGCGTCCTCTACAGTAGACATTTTTTCAGAGTTACAGCAGCGCTCTGCTGTTTTTAAGGACCTTCTGCAAAAAAAGCTAGTCAAAGATCTTCTCTATGAGAGCACTCTAGTGTTTTTAAGAATCTGCTGCAAAAATGTTATTCTTTCACAAGTTTTTTTTAACTGAACTCGCGTTCCACCAGTTGAATAGCCCAAACGATGAAAAAGAGAAGACCTAAAATGGAACCTTGAGGAACACCACAAGCATAACTAAAGAAGTTGAACAAAAGAATACTGAGTACTACTGAAGTAAACACGCTACACCTGAGTTGCATAAATCACATCACGGAAAATAACTTCCAAAAAGGAAAGGACTTAAAGGTGTGTCCTGAGGAACACCTCAGTTATGTAAATCACAAGTTTGGACCCCCGTATTCTATGTCTGCTAACAAGGTTAAAATGTCAATGCAAGGATCTGCCAATGTGTTTACAGTGGTCCAAGTTCCTCTATGTTACAGGAGCACTTTAGTCTTCTTATTATTTTTTTTGCAAAAATGTTTGTTCCCCAAGTTGAGAACTGAACTCGGGGGCCTGTATGGTGTCATTCCTGCGCCTCCAGTTAAATAGTCCTGATATATGTATGGCCACCAAGATAGCTTAAAGAGCTGTTTGCAACTTGCTTAAAGTTATAAAAACTATAACAAAATACCACCTGGCTTATGTTACCATTAGTGGTTGAACAGAACATATCACTTTTTAAAAAACGTTTTTTATTTTTTACAATTACTAATTATATTAAATAAGAATTGCTAAAAGGTCTACATCAGCGTTCTAAAAGCAGCAGAACACTATGGCATCTTTGTATTTTTTTTTTTTTACAGTAGGTGCCCTAAAACAGAACACTCCTGTCATGCAGAAGATCTGAGACTGATGTTTTTAAAGTCAGTTCTTAAACACAGCAGTGCGCTCCTGTCACATGTAGGATCTTTGGTTAGCATAAAAATATGATTTTTTTTTTTACTACACAGTATTGTCCATTTGATGAGATAAAAACAAGGAAGTCTTACATTACATATTATACATTACATATATTTAAGGTACAAGTCCAGCCCCCTCGCCATTAGCTTTCTGAAAATATGACCCTCATAACCGTTTAGTTGACACCAGAGTTATGTATCCTGATGATTTTATCATGTTTTTAAATATGTCAACTGATTCTTGTAGTTAGTCTTTATAACAACATATACTGTTGTACATATAAAACATGTATAAAAATTAATTCTAAAACTCCAATACGCAATCAGATGAATATCACTTTAATAAGGGTGCATTGTGGATTTTGGAAATCAAGGCCACCCCACCTAAACATAGAGCATGCACCATGAAGGACCCTGCGATCCGTAGGGGCCCCGTTTTGCATGAAGAAGCGCTTGTAAAATGTCAATTAATGAATGACAGGGCGCATCACATGACATTTTACCGCAAACGTGTTCTTAGCCGCTTCCTGCTACGTCACTGATAAGAATATATTGGCAAATTTTCCGATATTCCCAGTGGCTTTTGTGGTGCAGAGTATTAGTGCTTGTCTTGTAAGGCAGATAGCTCTGAGTTGGGATCCTGATCGGACATACATTTATGTTTTAATGACGCTAATATTGTTATTTTGCACCAAAATATATACATTTCTTACTCAAAAATACATTTTAGTACAAAACATGCATCAAATTAAATTCAAGTATGGTTAAAAACATTCATAATGAAAAAAGTGTAAACTTTTTTGAAATGGGAGCTCCAAAAAAAATTCTGCTTAGAGCCCAAATTGATATCCATCCATCCATCCATCCATCCATTTTCCACCGCTTATTCCCTTCTGGGCCGCGGGGGGCTCTGGAGCCCATCCCAGCTACAATCGGGCGGAAGGCGGGGTACACCCTGGACAAGTCGCCACCTCATGATATATGGTATCCATCCATCCATTTTCTTGGATGTTGGTTTATTTTGGATGAAAGTTGTCCGTCGTTTATAGCTGTTCTGAAAATGGCCGCAATAAATGAATCTCTATGAAATTGGAAATATAAATCAAATATTTCCATATCTAGGGCATGACAAACATGTTTACTACCTTTTAAAAACATGTTTTAACATGATAAAAATCAGAATCAGCTTTATTGGCCAAGTATGATTAACACTTAAGGACATTGTGTTCAATTTGTTCAATGTAAAACACAAAGAAAAACGCATTTCGTGTCTAAGAGGATGAGCCCCTTAGACACAAAATGATTCCCTTTAGTCACCTTTACACTCTTTTTAAGCCAATATAGTAATGCTGCCGGAGGCTGAGCCAATCAGTGACCACGATGCTGAACAGCAGGGAACAATACGAGGTATTGCTGTATTTCCAGTCAGTTCCATCAGTTTCCGTTAATTCCAACCTGAGGCAGGTGGTTTTGTTTTACTGCTGATTTTTTCTCAGGGACTAGTACCGCGCTTTGATGAAGGCGTGAAATGCTGACGAAGAGGCAGATAATTGCGGTGAACCAGTTGCACGAACAGACAAAACAAAACAGGAAAAAGAGCAGTGAAACGAATAGAAAACAGTCCAAATTAGATCCAGATATAAAATCTATGAATGCAGCATGTTCCCCTCGAGCTGCTTACCTTGAGCTGAAGGAAGAAAACTTGAGAGGAATGCAGGGCCAGTCCTGCCGTCCCTGTAGGAGTCCACAAACTGGCAATGGTCCTCTCCTTGCCCAAATGTATCTCCTATACTGTAGAAGGGCTCTGCAGAGGATAAAGAGGGCAAAGGTCATATTCTGTAATTATGTTTGTGTATTCCTACTGAAGAAAGCTTATTTAAAGAACATCTGCATGTTATGTTTTATTCCTCATCAATTTATTTCAAGGCTGGTCTTGTGTTTGGTGGACTTTATTTTAAAAATATAACTTTGTATACGTATATACAGTCGTGGTCAAAAGTTTACATACACTTGTAAAGAACATAATGTCATGGCTGTCTTGAGTTTCCAATCATTTCTACAACTCTTATTTTTTTGTGATAGAGTGATTGGAGCACATACTTGTTTGTCACAAAAAACATTCATGAACTTTTATGAATTTATCATGGGTCTACTGAAAATGTGACCAAATCTGCTGGGTCAAAAGTATACATACAGCAATGTTAATATTTGGTTACATGTCCCTTGGCAAGTTTTACTGCAATATGGCACTTTTGGTAGCCATCCACAAGCTTCTGGCAAGCTTCTGGTTGAATTTTTGACCACTCCTCTTGATAAAATTGGTAAAGTTTAGCTAAATGTGTTTGTTTTGCTGACATGGATTTGTTTCTTCAGCATTGTCCACACGTTTAAGTCACTACTTTGGGAAGGCCATCGTAAAACCTTGATTCTAGCCTGATTTAACCATTCCTTTACCACTTATGGACGTGTGTTTGGGGTCATTGTCCTGTTGGAACACCCAACTGCGCCCAAGACCCAACCTCCGGGCTGTTGATTTTAAGTTGTCCTGAAGAATTTGGAGATAATCCTCATTTTTCATTATCCCATTTACTCTCTGTAAAGCACCAGTTCCATTGGCAGCAAAACAGGCCCAGAGCATAATACTACCACCACCATGCTTGACGGTAGGAATGTTGTTCCTGGGTTTAAAGGCCTCACCTTTTCTCCTGCTGGGTGTTGTGGCCAAACAGCTCAATTTTTGTTTCCTCTGACCACAGAACTTTTCTCCAGAAGGTCTTATCTTTGTCCATGTGATGTCAGTTGAAACAAAAATCGAGCTGTTTGGCCACAATACCCAGCAATAGGTTTGGAGGAGAAAAGGTGAGGCATTTAACCGATCAGATTTGGTCAGATTTTCAGTAGACCCATAATAAATCCATAAAAGAACCAAACTTCATGAATGTTTTTTGTGACCAACAAGTATGTGCTCCAATCACTATCACGAAAAATAAGAATTGTAGAAATGATTGGAAACTCAAGACAGCCATGACATTATGTTCTTTACAAGTGTATGTAAACTTTTGACCACGACTGTATATATGTTGTCTGGTCTGCTGACTTTTCAATTGTTTCCTTAGACTAAGAATTAGAAACAGGACTTTTCCAAAACGGATTGGATTAGTTGAAATTACATTAAATTAGCTTTTATTGTTTTATTGTTTATAGAGATATGTTTCCTCCCTCTGCTTGGGGCTAGTCTTTACCATGACCACTAACATCTGTAAGATATAACAGAGCAAGCAGACTGATTTAAAAGCATAGACATACTTTTTGCCAATAATCCCTTTTTATATTTTATAATATGTGACCGTTTTGCCAATAATCCCTTTTTATATTTTATAATATGTGACTGTCATTAACATTGTTGGTAGTAGAAATGTTGCTATGTTGAATATCGAGATCATCATCAACTTACCTCGAAGACCGTCTCCCATGAAGATCTTGTATCGCAGAGAGTTGCACAAAACTACACCCACAAACTTCCTGTACCACGTCCGCTTGACGTACTGGCTGCCCTTACAGGAGCTGTGGGCAGGGTTATAGCGGAAAGAAAAGGGTACCCATATTGGTTCTCCGCCTGCAAAAGCAATAGATTGGATGAGAAGGTGTAAAAATGTCACACATACGCAGGTAGGTTCACTGCTGGTGTCCCTCAGGGATGAGTCCGAAAGCCATTGATGTTTGAAATAATGTCACTTTTATCAATATTTTCATTACATTTAATTACATTTTTCAAACTAAAAACAGCACATATACTTTTTTACACCCAGAGAAGCAACTAACAAGTTGCAGTCATGTTATTGTTATGATAGAATATACAAACAATGATAGCTGTTTGCTATCCAAATCGCTACCATTAGCTAACAACACACAAAGCTATTGGGGCTCGTACACGGATTACGTACGGGTGTTGTTACATCATTACGTGCTAAAACTCGTAAGAGGGCGGGATATATGCTTGAAATACAATGGAAAGTTAGCACCCTCTAGGCATCCGCGTAAAGTTTACAAACAGCACCTTCAATAGGATTATTTTAGCAAGCTTTTCAAAAGGTTTATGCCAGTGAATATATTTTTACCTATTAAATATTATCTAAATTTTTGCTCATTTCAAAATATGGCAATGTAATACCTTTGATGATGGTGTCCCTCAGGCCTGAACACCAGAGCCACTACAATTGTGGTAAATCACATTGCATTGCAATAAAATCACTAGTGTTATCAGCCACTCAATGATTTACTTGAAATTTTTATTTTACTGCTGAACATTTTTTTTGATACTTCATAATATGTTTTTATGGCAGCATTTTTTTCTTATATTGTATGCAGGGCTGCCCCTCCCCTCACACACTGTGAAATTTTACATCAAACATATTCCTAGACCGTTCCTGCTCTGTCACTGATAACAATATAATGAAAAACTTCTCGTCATTTTTGTTTTGTTGCTGCATTATTACTTGTCTTGTAATGCAATCGTACAGGGTTCGATTGGGGAATAGTATGGTGTCCACTTTCCAATATTATGCTGGCCGGGAAAGGTCACAACAATTGCAAACGCCACAACACAACAACTTTAAACTTTAAAGCACGAAAGCCAACTAAAGCCAACGGAAGTGACAGCGGACCAACTTTTGCTGACGGAACAAGTGGCTAAAGCAGAGAAAAAATATATTTTTGAAAAATATACTTTTCAAAAATATTTTCAAAAGTATATTATTAATGATTCATGACGGTCAGAAAGTGAAATTTATCAAAATAACTTACTTTCACTTACTTTTCCAACTTTGTTCATTAAAACATTTTCAATTTTCCACCTCTGCCACTTGGGCTGTTGGCAAAACTTGGTCCACCGTCAATTCCGTTGTGTCCGTCACTTCTGTTGTCACTTAAAGTTGTTGTGTTGTGGCTTGAAGTTGTTTTGTTGTGGCACTTGCATGTGTTGTGGCTTTTGCAATCGTGCTGTAGCGGAAAGTTTCTGTGTTGTGGCTTCATGTTGTTGTGTTGTAGCATTTGCATTTTTTGTGACCTTTCTTGGCCACCGAAAATATGGTGTCATATACAGTGAAACAATCGATTTACGAACCCTTCATTATACAAACGTTTTGACTTACGGACCACAAACCGGATAGAAATACACTTTATTGTACGAAAGTTTGAATTCAGATTGATGGCTGCGTCCTTCGCAATGCGCATATGTGTGGCACTGACGTCATTGCGGTGTGCGAATGATGTACCATTTTAAAAAAAAAAGCTCCAAATATCCTTCGAAACCAGTCGACAAATGTGTCCCATTAGCAACAAGTGTTCATATGATGTGTCCTTTCATATCGCAAGTTTCTTTATGCGCCCAGCTATTAAAAAATATTTTTAACATCCAGCGCTATGTGGCGCCAAAAGAGAGACTTTAAAATGTAGGTATAGCTTTATTCATTCATTTAAAACATCTAAAACCAGACATGTAAAGCTGGGGTGACAATAGTCATATAAATTTGTGTTAAAATACCAGACCTAGACTATCGTAATGTTGAGCGACCTCCATGCTCTTCGCTCCTCTCTTTACCCCAAGAGAGAGCCACATATTCGGGCGTTGCAGACGGCTTCGTCCCGAAGCTTTTTATCAATGTTTGGAAGTAAAACCTGACATATTTTCTTCAAATTTTTACACCTAAATAGCTTGACTTATGTCTCAATATATGTCATATTAATGTGTGACTCTAATAATTGATCTTTTGAACTATTTGTACATTTTAAATAATTTTAGTTGTTTGTTTGTAGACGCTATGTATGTTTTTATTTAATTGGAAAATGTGTTTAATTCACTGTTAATGTGATCTTGTGTTTACGTTTGTTCTCCTGCTCTGTTTACGGCAATCAAAAAGGAAATGGACACTTAAGAAAATGTCAAGGACAACAGAGCAAAAATAGATGGACATAAGTACAGTATATGCACGTTTGGCTGATCATCTGAAAGCTATTTTTTTAACTGCAGAAATTAATACATAAAGTGCTGAAAATACCGCTGTTGTGATTAACTTCCTGCCTTGAGTGCAACTATTCCAAAATAGAATATTGTCAGTGTTTCCAAATCATACCTGTTACCTATCCACTTTGTGCATCGTGGAATATAAGGCCCTTCCAAATCATATTTGACGTAATATTTACAAGTACAGTTGAAAGTACAAACATTTACCACAAGATAAAAAAAAACAACCAAAAAAAACAACTGCTATATTGTAGCGCCATGGGACTATTTAGAATTAATTAAAAAATAGTCTGGGCTTTTACAGAAGACATTTCTATTCCCTATTACTTTAAAACATGTTGACAATTATATCCGAGTAGTATTGTGAGAGGTTACTGTAAGGATTCCAAGAAGAAAGGAAGATCATCTTGTTTCTAAAGGTACATGTACACCAGTGGCGTGCCGTCACTAGAGGCAGGGGAGGCGGGGCCTCACCTGCCATCATGGAAAGAAAAAAAAAAGAAAAAAAAAAAAATTATTAAATTGTTATATGTATCCAGTGATTATACTAAAGTTATTTACCATTTAACTTCACCAGTTTTAGATTATTTTTATTTTTATTTTCACATTTGCCGTTCAAATACTGAGAAGAGACGGTGCGGTGATCAGCAGCCAGTTGAGGCACGTCATTGCGTTGTGCCTCAACATGGATTGTGCGCAATGACTCGGCTAACTCCTGAGCTGCTGTGCAGTGAGACCGTATTGCTATATGAATTATATTACACATTTCCATAGTTTAGTTAGCTGAGGTTTATAATGTACAGTGTATTTTGTCAACAACTGTATGTGTGTAACGTATTTTTAGTGCTAAGCGATCATAAATCTGCTGCGGAGACACACTGTGTGAGGCTCGTATCATAACCCCGCCTCCTGGTGCCAAGCACCTCCGCCGCAGAATGCACTGCCCGACGGGAGCACCGCGGCCACACCAACCAAAGCCCACACCCAAACCCTCCACGTGCAAGACCGAATCCACCCAAAAAAAGTCACTTAACAAGAAGCCAAAAAGTGCAAAAACAACAATGCTCGCGCTGCAGGAGCCGCGAACGACCGTAGGGACACAACATTAGGTACACCTGCACTGCAGGTTCATATGTTTTTAAATTTGACTGTGATGATGCAGTCGTGCCTCACCAGACATTAACCTCACCGCACGCCACTGATGTACACTGACGGAGATATATATATTTTCATATATCCATATTTTTGTGTTACTTCTTTACTTTCATAGTCATATTACGAATAGCTAATGTTCCATATTGTACTCTTTTGCTTTTCTAATCATCTAATGACAAAGTGCTTGCACTGGGGCCGGCCTTGAGGTAGAAGGCAGAGAGGAGGAATACTCCTTGCTTTCCTTCCCAGGCCGACTCTAGATAAGAGACACAATGAGCATTGTTTGGGGTGAGAGAGATGAGGGCGGGGGGAGATATTGAGGAAGAGAGTGTTTTCCGTGAGGTTTTTCAGATCAACTTTGGCTACGCATTTGTATGTGTTGTTCGAGGCTGGTCTCTATTCTCAAATATTTGAAAATAAATTACAAAATGCCTATTCTGTCTTGGTGGTACTTTTGAGCTCAGTTTATATGTCATCAAAAGAACTTGGGAGTGACCAGCGTTTTAAATTCCCCTTGGAGGAACATCTGGTCAGACGCAACAACACCACCATCAAGTGAGTTTGCAAAGCTGATGGTTGTATTACATATTACATACAGCAATCATCACATTTTGTCCATAAACTACTTTATAACTATTAAATAAGAAAAATAACATTGAAATTATTTTCTTTGCTTCATAGAGAAAATCACGGTCCCTCCAGTTAATACAAATAAATTAATGCATAAATAAATTAAAAATGTAATACATAACAAGCAGCTATTGTAAAGACTTCTTATTAATGAAATCTACAGCATATTTAAAGCAAATTTTGAAAACAACAAAGCTGACCCGAGTGCTTTACAAATTAGGTTACGTACAGTATAAAGTACTTCACTATGTTTAAAAATATAAAATGTCTCTTTGAGCTAAAGATAAATCTGACAACGGCAACACACATACAAAACTACTTTTGCTGCATAATTTAATATTTTGTTAGGTCTAGCTTTTCTTTTCTCCACTTTGTGGACCGGACTGCAAGCAGCAGGATGTGAACATGTGACACAAACAGGAAGTGTTGCAAAGGCTATACTGTCCTAATTACATCGCTCCAGCTGCGGCTGGAGGACAGTCTCCAGGACCCACACTTCCTCGACCGCATGGGCTGGGTCCTTGGAAGGATGCAGCTGCCGAATTGGGACACAGCTATAGTGTGCCTGCAGGCAGCCATTGTGGGCGGGGTTATCAAACTCAGTTAGCAGAACAGTGCGGCTCTTAGCTACTGTCCTAATTGCTACTTTGTGTGTTTTTTAAGTTTTTTTGAACCTTTTTACAGTATTTTTCGAGTTTTGCTAAAATGAGCAATGGACAAACGATATGTGGTTTGAAAAATGGAGGATGTATCCACAGCGTTGTCGTCACTGGCTCTCCTCACCCACTTTTACACAAAGAGGATTAACCAACAAGATAAAGTGGATTTTATTTTTTATTCCTAAGCATTGTAGCAACCTGGCTGTTAAAGTTAAGAAGTTTGGTGATTTCAAACTGTGAGTGCACAACTGTGCTAGTGACAGTGTGGGTGGCGGCTGCATTAGAAGACGGACAGTTTTCTGACTTTGTTATTAAATAGAAAGTTGATCCATCATTTCCTTGTTATGTTTGTTTGATATACAGTACACTATAGCGCTTTCTATCGTTTTCAAAGTGTACAAACGTTTACTAAAATAAGGACTTTTGTTGATGCTGGAACCCATTATTCATATTTACAGAACTATTTCTTCAATACAAAAAACTTTTCTATTTATGAACCCTGTTCAAGAACCAATTAAGTTCGTAAATTGAGGTTCCACTGTAAGAGTTACAGTTTGCACAGTACAAAAAAATGTATTGCTAGTATGACTCAGCAGATGTTTCAATACGACATATAGCCAATCTACTGTATACAAACTTACCAGGCGGCCTTTCGATGAGAAGAGGATCGTCTAAAACAAAAAATGTGGAAGGAAAAGTACACAGACGTTTAGTTTAATTTGTTCACCTGATCTACAAATACATCTGTTGGCCTGCACCAACTTCTTCGAGGATGGATCATTTTTATTGGATTATTATTACTTTGCGGCCAAATAAACAACTCTATTGCTCAAAGGTTGAATTGCCATGTTGCTCACCTGATTCAGTGACATAGGTGAGTGTATCGCTGAATGGACCCAACCCAAACACATTCTTGGCCTGGACTTTAAAGTAGTACCTGCAAAAAAAACAAACCAGGACTGAATGATCTCAAAAGGGATTTAGCATCATTCTGTTGCAGCTCTGTGAAAGAGGGGGAAATGCTAATGACTCTAGCAGATGACTGAGCAGGCTTTGCTCGACCTGATTCCGGACTAAAATCTGTTTTCTATTCGTACGGTTCCAAAGTGGGCGCAGCGGATATGTTGGCGGGAATGTGCTAAAGGGACAAAGTGGCGATTAGGCGATAGCAAGGAAGGATGAAAATGAAAGAGACAAGCATGTGGAAAACGTAAAAGTAAGGAGCTGACGGCGACTCATAATTTGGAAGATCCCTCAAAAGAGGAATGTATTCGCTGTGAGACGCCAGCTTTCACATCAGAGGGTAAAGCAGAGAGACGTGTAGGGCTTAGTCGACTTTGCCTCCGGGTGGTGGAGGAATTATCGGAAGAGCACGACTTAGAGGAGGAGCAGCGTCAGTCCATTCATGCGAGCAACGTGCAAGGTCACGTACAGTCAGTTCATGGTCTCAGCTGTTTGTTAGCCAAGAGCCTTCACCGCCAGGCCTGCTGGATCCAATCACCACAGCCACATAACAACAGTGACCAAAATATACAGTGTATGTCACCAGCGACAACAAGTGGACAGAGGGGAGCAGAGGAAAGGAAAGCAGATGCAGAAGTAGATGATGTCATGAAAGAACATTTGAACCAGAAAGCAAATACTAGAAAATAACACAGTCAAACTGAGTGCATGATTTTCACTTTCAGTTTCCTTTCATTAGAGAAAAAGAAAGCACTTCTGGACACTTGTCAATACACCTGATGTTACTAAAATGCAGTTGGTGAGAAAAATACAGTACAGTACAAAGGCAGGGCTGCCCAAAGTCTGGTCTAGGGGCCATTTGTGGGCCAGCAACTCGTTTATCATTGGCCCACAGTAGGGTTGCGCGATATAGACGATATACAATTTAATTTATAAAAATTTGGCTGACGAAAGGGATTTTAATACTATTGTTATATCGTGATAATGCATGTTGATGACACATTCTAGCTGTGTCCCAAAACAATGTCGCATCCTCTCTAGCAACTAAAGTCCCTCCACAGTGCAACGCTGCTTTTAAGTCAGCAATCCTACATGGCAGCAATGGATATTGTTACACCGCTATCCTGCGTTTTTGTCTGATTATAATTGTGAATACAAATTTAACTATTCAATGATTTTGACAATTTGAAGTATCAGCATTAATATGATCCAATACCACTACTTGCTATTGGAGCAATACCCAAATTTGCCCTATGGCCAAAAACACATGTAAAGTATCCAAACAACAGAATGATAATTGTTAAGTACAGTTTAACAGAAGTGTAGGTAGAACCATGTTACAACAGAAAGTAACCAGATATTAACAGTAAATTAGCAAATAGATTATAATAATTTTGAGAAAATAATACAACCGGAAATTACGTAATATGTTACAATAGAAGTCATCAGCCAAATTAGGAGCCTTTGTAAACCGTTTTAAAATAACTATATTATCATTTCCAGATCAAATAATATATCGGTTTATATATTGTTATCGCAAGAGCCTGCAATATACATTGCGACATAGAATTGGACAAACAAACACTAGACATTTGATCAAAAACCAATGAAGCATCATCACTGCCATATTACTCAAAAATACAACTTAATGAGTTTTCATAATTTTATACATTTCTAATTTTTAAAAGCTATTTTTAAGTGTCTTAATATATTAGCCCCTGATGTGATGTGTAAAGATATACAAAGGTACAGTAGTGAAGGTGTGCAGACTGGAGCTGCAGTCGGTGGGAGCTGTAGAGTGAAAAGGTGCCGGACGATTCTGGGTCAGTCTGCGTTCTCAGTGAAGGCCTCACATCTGTGGAACTATTTGCCACTGGAGTTAAAGTCACAGTCGGTCATTAAACTTTTCCCCACAAAACTGAAAAAGTGGCTTAAGGAAAATCAGAAGAGTGAGCGATAGAACTGTGTGTAGTGTGGACAAACGGGGCCAATTATTTTCAATGTGTTTTTATTTTTGTACTTGCCTGAATCCTTTTGTATATGTTTTAAACTTTTAAAAAAAAAGCCTAACCAGGGAAAAGGGTTGCAAATTAGCCTGTGGCTAGAAGTCCTATGTACTTTGACAACGGTTACCTGTGGGTAGCTATGTTTAATTGTAATGTCCCTGTCAAATAAATACATAAATAAATTAATAAATACATTGAGGCCATTATGCCCTTCCCTAGCCCACACTACAACATTAGAACATTATGAGGGAGGGTTAGGACAACGCTTAAGTAAAATAATGAAAGATGTTTTACAAAATATGTTACATGATCAGGACTGGGTAAAATAATCGGTTCGATGACAATATAAGGTCATCGAAGCCATCACAAATTTACCCGGATTCAAGCAGCTCGTTCGCTACGTAATGATCATAGAACGCAAACATCTGACATTAACGGTTATTATTATTGATTATATTTGTAACTGAGAGTCTTGTAAGATCACCACGGAAGAACTGATGGCAGCTGCACTTGGGAAGTACTTTTGTCCACATCTTAATCTCTCTGCACGCAGCACTGTTGTCAGTGCGCCAGAAAAACCAAGTGCACACTGCGCTAACCAAAAAGGAGTCCCAGGAGAATACTGTAGTGTACACATTTATCTTATCATTTTGCACTTGAAGAAACAATACCAGGGTTTCCCGCAGCGTTTTGTTGTTAAGGCGGCCGCCTTAACAACAAAGAGCCACCGCCTAAACTAAAGTCTTAACAAGCTGCTTCGCTTAGTTCTGCCTCTGCCTCTGTCAGTACGTCTCTGCAGCACCCAGCATCGTCCCACCCACAGAACCATCTAATTGGTTACACACAGAGCGGTAACAGCCAATCAGCCGTGCGTATTCAGACCGCATGTAACAGCCAATCAGCAGTGCGTATTCAGAGCGCATGTAACAGCCAATCAGCACTGCATATTCAGAGCGCATGCAACAGCCAATCAGCAGTGCGTATTCAGAGCGCATGCAGTCAATGCTCCTGTGGTGGAGTGAGCAGATAGGTGTTTAGCAGTTAAGGCAGCAGCCTCTCCCCAAATTATAATAAACACCTCCCAGTCAACTACTAGTAACATCACTATGAGCCCGTTGACGTTCTAGAAACATAAACGGCAGCTCAGCTCGCTCGCAGTCCTTGAGGTGAAGGCTAATTAGCTTTTAGCGTAACGTTAACTCACAGTGCGGTGTGTGCGTGCATGCATGCGTTACGGACAGCAAAGCCCTGTCTGTCTGAGAGAAAGACAAGCATTATTGACCTACAGTTAACACAGTTACACTTTAACATTTTCTGTGTTAATTGAGCTGTGTTAAAGCAGCAAAAACCGACATTATGTTAAATGAAGAGTTTCCTGAAGCTGTCTCTGATAGTTGATATAATAATGTAACTGCATCATAAAGCCTACATCAACTCCATGGTGTTCAAGGATGAATAGTCTCTCCTATTGCTATTGTACTATTTTTTCAGCTATAGTTACATTAATCATTAGTAATGTAGCAGCCTAGTTTTGAATGGCAGGGTCCCTGCTATCACATGTTGATAAAAATATAACATTTACATAATAAAAATCAACTACAGGCTTCCCAAATGCTGTAATAAATTAAGCATGATGAGTTGAGCATATGTCAGCACGTGGCCCCACTTTTAACTCTTTTTCCAAACGCTTATTGCAAACGCTTACTTACAGTAAGTCATTAATTTGACTTAGTGAGTCAGTATTTTGTCATTATTTTGACTTACTAAGTCATAATAATGACATACTTAGTATCTCAGGTAACTAGGACTGTTTGTTTTTACTTTACGGAAAAAATATAGAGATATATATCATATATTGCCATTCAGCAAATGGACTGGAAAACACAACAAAAAATTGTAGGATTCTTCACGCGACAAAGCTTGCCTACTTCACCACAGTCTGTAGTCTATTGCCCCCAAGACTGTGGTGGCAGCGACGAGGTGGAGACGTGTTGGCGACAGGCCGAGTTACACCAATCCTTACACCCCCCTACCCCCTTCCCCGGTCCCCTCCCCCTGGAGAGTCACCACCTTAACTAACAAATGTTCTGGGGGAAACACTGAATACAATAATGCAATTTGTATTAATAGAATGTTGCAATACAAGAACAAGACACTTTCAATATTTAAGTATAGATCAAATCTTATTGAGTTAGAACCTTATGAATCGAAATTGATTTGATGTGAAAAATTGGACATGATACCCAGCCCTATACATGACATTATATTAATGCTTATAGCTACCTGCTTTGTCACCTCTAGCACAAAGCTGAGATGCCGACTGTTATGTCTTTGAATGTTAAAAATGTTTTTTTTTTACAGTACTCACGCTAGATTGGTTTTACTGTGCTTAATAAACAAAAGATACAAACTACCATGATGGACCTCCCATCCTTAAATGTTTTCATAAATAAATAAAATTCACAAAATGCGTATAGTAGAGAGCCAATATAAATATTTGGAAAAGGGCACTTCAATAACTAACTTGGAAGTTGATGCATGTTTTTTTCCATGAAAAACCTTGAGTTCCGTTCATTGCTTTTGTTTTAAGAAGACATGCTATCATATTCTGATAAAACTTCTGCTATGGCAACATCAGTTCCAAACCTCCCTCATAACAGCCTGATCTAACTACTCATGGCTGAGTAGTCCAAGATGGAATTGTGTTATTACGTAGTTGTGTTGTGATTAATTTAACCGCCTTGTGGTGTTAGAAATAGCTTATTCTGCAAATTCTGCATGGTGACACGTGATCCACATATGACTTAATCTAATGAGGAGAACACCTTGTGGAAACATGTCCACATCAGAGTGTCTACATATGGTGAGTGTGTGTATGTCTGACAACCAGAAGGAGAATAAAGTATTAACAAATACCAACTGTGACCCACCGACCATCGCATGAGCAACCGTAACCAACACAGACAAGCCAGCTTGGATACACATTGGTTACTAAGGAGAGTCCTTAAAAAAGCTTGTAAAAAGTAACATTAAAAGCACAGACTGGAGCATGTTAATTCTACAGCAGGTGCTCAGTTGTCAGACAGGCACAGGTGAGACACCTGTAATATGTAATTCTATGCAAAATAAATCCACGTTTTGTATTCCTATCAAATAAAAAATGTAATGTGTATGTTCATTACCGTAATCTGATAATGCACAATTATATTTCTGTAAGTACACACTATTTAGCATTAATAACACATTGGTAAATACTGAGTTGATGATTCATAAAGCATATAATGTTGTACTCATCATTAGTAACCACATTTTGTAAGGAGTAGTAAATACCAAATTAATCATTTATATAGCATGTTTCTGACATGCATACTCATTAGTATGCCGGTTATAAACACAAATATACATGTTTTAACGATTATTAATTAGTTCATCTATGAAATGCTTAATGGTTTTATTCATCGGACCCCTTTTGAAAATGAGAGGGTCTATCCTGAATAAATTGAATGTACCTTATATTTGATTGAGTCATACATATTTATGTATATTCATAGATACACACATACATATAGAAATATATACAGTATATACAGTACATATATACTGCCCCACCGTACCTCTCTGAGCTGCTCCACCTCTATGCCCCCACCCAGTCCCTCAGGTCAGCTGATCAGCTGATCCTGGAGGTACCCAAAACAAAGCGCAAGCTCAGAGGGGACAGAGCCTTCTCTGTTGCGGGTCCTAAACTCTGGAACAATCTTCCTCTCCATGTGAGACAGGCCCCTTCTTTGGCTATGTTTAAGACCCTTCTTAAAACCCATTTTTATTTACTGGCTTTTAACCCAGCATGAGACTTTAAACTGTTTTTAGCTTTTAACTTTTTTAACTGTTTTAACTTTTAAACTGTTTTTTATCTAACAAACTGTTCTTAGGGTAATTTATATTTGCTTTTTCAATGTGTATTTTTATTTCTGTTTTAAATGTTATTTTTTAGTCTGTCCTTTGCCTCTATTTCTTTGTGGTGTACAGCCCTTTGTTTTTCAACTGTGCTTGTTTTTAAAGGGCTTTATAAATAAAGTTGGTATGGTATGGTATATATACACATGTATACAGTATATATATATATATATATATATATATATATATATATATATATATATATATATATATATATATATATATATATGTATATATATATATATATATATATATATATATATATATATATACACACACACACATTAACATACACTGTATGTTAATGTGTGTGTATATGTGTGGCAATTAGTAGGTCATACAGACATACAAACGTTTGTACATATATAAAGGAGAAACTAAACAAATAAACAACAAATAATAGTATTGTGAATATACACAATTGTGATTATAAAAATAGAAAATTATTACAAAGGTTTGTTTATCTCAGCAATTATATTTACAAGGTGAACCAAATATATGACATGGGCTCAAAACATGCAACTCAATATATTTCAAGCCTTGTTTGATATAATTTTGATGATTATGGATCACAGTTTATGAAAACCTCAAATTGAAAATCTTGGGGTTTTCAAAAACTGTAAGCCCTGATCATCAAAATAACAAATAAAGGCTTTGCATGTACCGTATTTTTCGGATTATAAATCACAGTTTTTTTTCATAGTTTGGCCGTGGGTGCGACATATACTCCGGAGCGATTTATGTGTGAAATGATTAACACATTACCGTAAAATATCAAATAATATTATTTATCTAATTCACGGAAGAGACGAAGCAAAATGTCAGCAATCGACACACACACGTCAACCAATAAGAATTTGGCGGGGGCGGGTCATGGCAGAAGTGCATTGTGGGTCATGGGATGCTAACTGCTATATGCTATATGCTACTGCCGTAGCTATTAAAATGGATAATTTCTACATTGGTGGCAACTTAAAAAAACTGAACAAAAATGGCACCGAAAAGGAAATCATATACTGCAGATTACAAGCTGAACGTAGTGAAATATGCAGCAGAAAACGGCGATCAAGCAGCAGAAAGAAAGGACGCTAGCGGCGCATACTAGGATCGACAACGAGGAAGAAGATTTCATCGGATTTAGCGATCAGGAGTGACAGATTGTTTGGTAAACGTATAGCAGGTTCTATATGTTATAGTTATTTGAATGACTCTTACCATAATATGTTACGTTAACATACCAGGCACGTTCTTAGTTGGTTATTTATGCGTCATATAACATACACTTATTCAGCCTGTTGTTCACTATTCTTTATTTATTTTAAATTGCCTTTCAAATGTCTATTCTTGGTGTTGGATTTTATGAAATAAATTTCCCCCAAAAATGCGACTTATACTCGAGTGCGACGTATATATGTTTTTTCCTTTTTTATTATGGTTTTTCGGCTGGTGCGACGTATACTCCGGAGCGATTTATAATCCGAAAAATACAGTAATGCATTTTTGTGACATATCATTTCACTTTTTAAGTTGAATTGCTGACATGAATGGACTTTTGCACAATACTAAAAAGTGTTTTGTCTAGGGTTTTTGTATAATACAAATTGAGGTGCTTTTCAAAATATGCTTTATCCTCCAGCGTCCTCTGCAGTGGACATTTGTATTTTGCATAACAGGGCTATTATTTTCCGCAAACTCTGAAAAAAGGAAAAGACAAAAAATAGATGTCCACTGCAATGGATGCTGGTTCCCAGCAGGAATACAGCATATACAAAAGGACTATAACATTTTATATAATCAAATTAATCCAGTACAAAGTTGATAAAAAAGTTTGTTTGCAAAATCCCGCAAAAACTGCGTAGCTACTAATGAAGTATAAAACAATGAACCTTTGCAGAGTAGGCTAAATGAGCGTAGCAATTATGCTTTGGTGAGGTTAAAAGTGCAGATAAAAGACAATCCACTTGCATCGGGGCCACATAGTGCAGTGATACAGTATATCCAGCAGATACAACTGTAGCTCCAGCTCGTGGTGCCCAGGGCGAGACTTAAAACCAGGGGAGACAGGGCCTTCTCTGGAACACTCTGCCCCTCCATGTTCAAACTGCTTCCACAGTGGAGTGTTTTAAGTCTCGTCTTAAGACCATACTTGCCAACCTTGAGACCTCCAATATCGGGAGGTGGGGGGTAGGGGGTGGGCGCGGGGGGCGTGGTTGGGGGCGTGGTTATTTACAGCTAGAATTCACCAACTCGAGTATTTCATATATATATATATATATATATATATATATATATATATATATATATATATATATATATATATATATATATATATATATATATATATATATATATATATATACATATATATATATATATATATATATATATATATATATATATATATATATATATATATATATATATATATATATATATATATATATTTTATTTACATAGAAAAAAACAAACAAACTTGAATTTCAGTGTTCCGGTGGCTAGCCATTAGATGGCAGTATTGTCCTGTTTAACTTCTCCGTTCATGATGAGTATATCATTTCGGCCGCCATGTCTGTAATTTCCTTGTTCTTCTGCTTCGTCTCCTTGTTGTGTGCGCAGTTGTGCACTCTATAAAAGCCCTAGATGTTATGACATCTTTGGGCAGGCAAGCTGTTTACTTTATATTGTGGGAAAGCGGACGTGAGAACAGGCTGTCCCCACTCATTCTCAGGTCCGCATTGAGCTGGAGGGGGCGTGGCCTCCAGCTCCGGCTGAATACCGGGAGTTTGTCGGGAGAAAATCTCTGCCGGGAGGTTGTCGGGAGAGGCGCTGAATACCGGGATTCTCCCGCTAAAAACGGGAGGGTTGGCAAGTATGCTTAAGACCCACTTTTATTCTTTGGCTTTTAACACTACGTGAGTTGTGTGGTCTTCTGTCCTCTGTTGTCCTCTGTGTTTTTTTATCAATTTTGATGTCTATTTTACTGTTTTAATTGGTTTTACCCTTTAAAATCGTTTTTAATCATTGTGTAGCATCCCGGAAGAGTTAGTGTTGCAAAGGATTCTGGGTATCTGTGCTGTTGTGTTTATGTTGTGTTGCGGTGCGAATGTTCTCCCAAAATGTGTTTGTCTACTTGTTTGGTGTGGGTTCACAGTGTGGTGCATGTTTGTGACTGTATTAATGTTGTTTTATACGGGCACCCTGAGTGTGACATGTGTGGCTGTTGACTAAGTATGCTGTGCTTTCACTTGTGTGCATGTGTTTAAAATTGACTTGATCATTAAAAGTTGAACCGATCGTTCATTGAGTCAGCATTTCTTGACATCTTCAAGCAAAGACATTTGTCAAACCCGTTCAACGCTACATTGGTGTCAAAAGTGGGATGGCTTTCTCAAAGAAGCTTGAGGATCTCATCAAGTGCTGGGAGAATGCACTTCCGGATGAAGACCGACTACCTCGTCACCAGGAAGAGGAAAGGAACAAGCGCCGCCCTGGTGGATTGGAGGCTCAACTACCTCACCACCAACTAAATGAGGAACCTGCGCCGCCCTAGTGGACGGGAGGCCCATCCACTTGGAGGAAGAATGGAAGCTCAATATGATGGGACGCAACCAGATGGAAGAAGTGCGCCTCGTGTTGGAAGGAGTGCCTGGCGAAGAAGTGCCTCTCCTGCGGTGATGGTCGGCACAAATTCCCTGCGAGATGACTACAGGCCAAGCATTGCCACTCCAAAGCTTTCTCACTATAGTGGAGAAGGCTCTATTGAATCCTTCCTCCTCCAGGTCCAGCTAGCAGCACGTTTGAATGGCTGGTCTGATGTGGCAACCGCAGGGCATGTGGCGCTGTCCCTGGAAGGCCCAGCCTTACAGTGTTTGGTCGATTTACAAGAGGAGGAATTGGCTGATTGGGGGGCCATGCGCGAGGCTCTTCAACGACGTTACGGGCGACCAATCCATGCAGACGAAGCACGAGAGCAGCTGTACAAGCGGCGACGCCTTTTGGGAGAAAGTCTCGGAGCTTATGCTGCGGACCTTCGCCGTCTGGTGCGAAGGGGCCACCCAGCTTTTCCAGAAGTATTACAGGAAGAGCTCACCGTGCAAGCCTTTGTCCGTGGTCTACAGCCTGAACGACTTCGGGAACATCTCAGACTGTTTGCTAAACACTCTCTCTCTGCCGCATTGACTGAAGCCGAACGTGTGGAGCACGTCCTGTGTCCAGATGGCCGCCGTGATGCTCCGCAAATCCGCCAGGCTGGATGGGACGAGACCGAACGAGAGGGAACCGACCAAGTGACCGCAACGCCCCGGCCACGCTTCTCCCGGAGAAGGCAGACCGAAGTGAACTGTTACCGCTGCGGTGTCCCTGGCCACATTGCAAGACACTGTCCAGCCCCTGCCACCTCTGACGTTGCCGCTGAGGTGTCGTCAAACTAGAGAGGGGTGTCAGTGTCGGGGAACTGACACCCAGGATGGTTTCCACTGTACCCGAATGTGACGCACAGCGCTTGGGCCGCCTGGGCAGGGCCCGGGGGCTATACCTGGAATGTGAGCTTGATGGAACAGTCTGCAGAGCCCTGGTTGACACGGGGTCCACTATCTCCATCATCCGGCCGGGTGTCCTTCCCCACTTGCA
The DNA here is from genome assembly GCF_033978785.1 of Entelurus aequoreus. NCBI lineage: Eukaryota > Metazoa > Chordata > Actinopteri > Syngnathiformes > Syngnathidae > Entelurus > Entelurus aequoreus. The sequence goes on along the minus strand of NC_084753.1, from coordinate 22,124,365 downwards.
GCGCAGCTTGCCATCAGGCTGGAAAATCACTAACGCCCGAATTACAACCGTCACCGGTAGCAAGGCTGCCATGCTGGGCCAAGGGACAGTGTGCATTAAGGTGGCGGACCAAGAGAGACGACACCCATTCTGGCTGGCCGACATTCAAGACCCCTGCATTGTTGGGCTTGACCTGTTGGAGATGTGGGAAGCTGTGGTCGATGTGCCTAGGGCTACGCTTCATCTTGGTGAGAAAACAGTTGCCCTCCAGGGTACTGATGAGCCAGGCGCCTGCAGAGTGACAGCCCCCACAGAGCCATCCCCGGCTACGGCCTTCATGGTGGACCAGGAGAAGTCTCAACCTAACCCTTCTACTAATAGACCGCCTACTATAGTGACCCAGCAGGCTATTGCAGAACTGTTAGAGCGAAGCAGTCAAGGCCTGGATACCACCCAGCAGGAGCGACTGAAAAGCTTACTGAATGCCTTCCAAGACATTTTTGCAGCGAAAGATGAAGACTGCATGCACATCAGTCTCGTACTCCACGACATTGACACAGGAGACGCACGACCAATCCGGCTACACCCACGCCGTCTGCCCCTTGCCAAACGAGTGGCTGCCCAGGAGAAAATCGAGGAGATGCGCCAGGCGGGCGTCATCGAGCCCTCCAGCAGTCCATGGGCAGCACCCGCAGTTCTGGTCAAGAAGAAGGACGGCTCGTGGCGGTTCTGCGTCGACTACAGATGGCTCAATGATGTAACCCGCAAGGACTCCTACCCGTTGCCGCGCATAGATGATGCGCTGGACTACATCACTGGCTCCTCCTGGTTCAGCTCCCTGGATCTCCGAAGTGGCTATTGGCAGGTGGAGTTGGCCGCCGAAGCTCGACCAAAGACAGCATTCACAATAGGTCAAGGACTCTGGCAGTTCAAGGTGATGCCGTTCGGGCTTTGCAACGCACCTGCCACGTTTGAACGGTTGATGGAGAGAGTGCTGGCATCCATCCCCCGTGATCGCTGTGTGGTGTACCTGGATGATCTCCTGGTGCATGCTGCAGGATTTAAGGGGGCTCTACAGAACCTCCAGCATGTGTTCCAGGCCATTCGTCAGACTGGGCTGCGATTGAACCCCAAAAAGTGCCATTTGCTTCGGCGTGAAGTTTCCTTCCTGGGGCATGTCGTCAGTGGGCAAGGTGTTGCCACTGATCCAGCCAAAGTGGCCACTTTCCGTGACTGGCCGGCGCCAAGAGATGTTAAAGAGTTGCAGAGTTTCCTGGGACTGGCATCCTATTACCGGAGATTTATCAAGGACTTTGCAACGATTGCTGGCCCCTTGCACCAGCTCACACACAAGGGACAGTTATTTGAATGGACTGACAGCTGCAATGAGGCCTTTGCACAGCTGCGAGAGGCCTTGGTCCGAGCCCCAGTGTTGGCCTACCCAGACCCCAGCCGACCTTTCTTGGTCGATACAGATGCCAGTGATGTCGGTGTGGGGGTTGTGCTGTCACAGGAAGGGAATCACGGTGAGCAGGTCGTGGCCTTTTACAGTCGGGGGCTGAGCAAGCCAGATCGGAACTACTGCGTCACCCGTCGGGAATTGTTGGCCATTGTCCTGGGCCTTCGTCATTTCCGTCCCTACCTTTATGGTCAACGGTTTGTGTTGCGGACAGATCACGCCTGCCTCACCTGGTTGCTGAACTTCAAGGAACCCGAGGGGCAGCTGGCCAGGTGGGTCGAGATATTGCAGGAATATGACTTCACGATTTCTCATCGACCAGGCCGCCTGCACAGCAACGCTGATGCACTGTCCAGACGGCCCTGTGAGGAGGCGTGTCGTTTCTGCCAGCGGGCGGAAGAGCGGTGCATGCCAGACCCATCAGTAGCTGCAGTCAGGCAACATGACATCACAGTCGACCTGGACAGCTTCACCCCCCAACAATTGATCGACCATCAAAGACAAGACCCAGTGCTTGAGAGAGCTCGCAGCTGGGTGGGGGCACAGCAGCGGCCGGAATGGACCACAGTGGTGCACTTGGATACTGAGACCAAAGCACTGTACTCCCAGTGGGACAGCCTCCTGTTGTCTCGCGACCAGCTGTATCGTCGCTGGGAAGCTCCGACAGGACAACATGCTGCCCTCCAACTCGTGGTGCCCCGTGTGCTGCGGCCTCAGGTCCTCGAAGTGATGCATGGCTTCCCAGGGACTGGCCATTTTGGAGTGACCAAGACCTTGCTCCGACTGAGGCAGCGTTTTTACTGGCCGGGCTGTCGCCGTGATGTAGAGATGCATGTCCACCGCTTTGATGCATGCACAGCAAAGAAAGGCCCCACACGCCGCTCCCATGCTCCCCTACAGCAGTTCCAGGTGGGGGCCCCCATGGAACGAGTGGGTGTGGACATTCTAGGCCCATTTCCAGTCACTGATAGCGGAAACCGTTACATCTTGGTGGCCATGGATTACTTCACAAAGTGGCCAGAAGCGTATGCGGTACCCGACCAGAGCGCTGCAACAACGGCAGAGAGATTGGTTTCGGAGATGTTCTGCCGATTCGGAGCTCCAGAGGAGTTGCACAGCGACCAGGGACGGAACTTCGAGTCCCAGGTATTCCAGGAGGTGTGCCGTCGCCTGGGTGTGAAAAAGACTTGCACCACGCCGCTGCATCCTCAGAGCGACGGGTTGGTGGAGCGTTTTAATAGAACCTTGGCCACACAACTTGCCATTCTCACCGACAAGCGGCAGAGAGACTGGGATTTACACCTCCCACTCATTCTTTGGGCCTACAGGACAGCGGTGAGGAGTCAACACGCTGCACCCCTGCATCATTGATGTTTGGTCACGAACTGCGCACACCTGTTGATTTGGTTTTTGGCCCACCCCCAGAACCAGAAGTGAGAGGAGCACCGGGCCTGGACTACTACTTCAACCTTGTGGAGCGGCTGCGGGAGGCCCACGATTTTGCCCGCACCAGCCTGACGGAGGCTGGGGCCCAACAGAAGCGGGCATATGACCTCCGCAGTCGAGGCCAGGACTTTGAACCAGGCGCGCATGTCTGGGTCTACAACCCGGTGAGAAAGAAAAGACTCTCCCCAAAGCTCACTAGCCACTGGGTGGGACCCTGCAAGGTCCTCCAGAAGTTGTCCGACGTGGTCTATCGGATACGACTGGCACCTCGAAACCGGCTGGTGGTGCTGCACCGAGACCGCTTGGCCCCATACCAGCCATTGGACGAGAGCCGGGGGCACTTGGAGTCAAACACCCTGCCAGAGAGGGAGATACGCCCAGGGAGCAACGAGGATGCTGAGGTAACCCCCCCTTCCGACCTACCTGCAGACAGTGGTAGCTAGGGATGATGTTTGATAAGGAATTATCGAGTTCGAGCCTATTATCGAATCCTCTTATCGAACCGATTCCTTATCGATTCTCTTATCGAGTCCAGATAGGTTGTTGTATATGGAAAAAAACACAATATTTGGTTTAACGAAAGCTCACTTTTATTATATTATAAAAAAATAAAATCTAATAAATAAATAAATATTGACTGTTACCCACCTAAAAAAGTAAAATGAAATAAATAAATATTGACTGTTGTTACCCAAAGTATATTAAGTGGGATTTTTCAGAGAAACAAATATATACAGTAACACAAAAACAACCTGTCTCTGTGATCACTATAGGTGTATAGATAATAATATAGTGTTAAATAAAATCAGTCCCTTGGGCACAAAACTGAAAATAATACAGCTCTCCAAAAAGTGCACTTCTGCTGCTATTTGACATAACTGTTTGTTATGATGCTTTGACATTTTTGCACTTTATTTCTTTATTGAAAGAAAATTCTATGAAGAGAAAAGTTCTTTGCAAATGTGGTTACAATGCTAAAAAATGAAAAGTTAAAGCTAAAAAAAGAAATACACTTTATTGAGTTAACATTATTTCTTTATGGGGGAAAAATGTTATGAGCTAGAGAATATAACAACTACACTACCCAGCATGCAACGGGAGTTAGGAGCATGCGCGGTAGCCCCGAAAAGTGTTGCATGTTGCCACGCTGTGAAAGTAAACATCAAGAACTCAGCCAACACGCCTCGTCTGCATTATTTATAATTAGACAGAAAACACATTTACAGTGTGATTTTGTTTTGTTTACAAGGAAAGAAAAACAAAAGTTAAAAAAGGGAGATGTGTTGTATATATATGTATGTGCTGCGGTTGTTTTAAGAACGTTGCGACAGCTGCCGTAAAGGAGGTGCGTTGCTAGCCTGGTTGCTATGTTTCCGGTTGGTCGTAAAAGTGTTCGTCATGTGTTTTACCCTGCTAAAATCTTTCAGTAAAGTTATTCGATGGGGCGGTATAGCTCGGTTGGTAGAGCGGCCGTGCCAGCAACTTGAGGGTTGCAGGTTCGATCCCCGCTTCCGCCATCCTAGTCACTGCCGTTGTGTCCTTGGGCAAGACACTTTACCCACCTGCTCCCAGTGCCACCCACACTGGTTTAAATGTAACTTAGATATTGGGTTTCACAATGTAAAGCGCTTTGAGTCACTTGAGAAAAAGCGCTATATAAATGTAATTCACTTCACTTCACTTATACCTTTTTTTTAAAACTTTATTACACCTTGGAGCGCTTTTTCCCGTCCATTGTTTTCCTGCTTTCCCTATCTGCGCCTAATGACTGCATTTCTTGTGATGTCCCACGGAGCATTTATGGTCGGGACGGGATTCGAATAAAGAATCAACTCTTTTATTTTACTATAGTGGTCTCGATAACGGGTACCGGTTCTCAAAAAGGGATTCGAGTCCGAGGACTCGGTTCTTTTCTTATCAAACAACCGGGAAAACCGGTTTCGAGTATCATCCCTAGTGGTAGCAGCCAGCCGCCATCAGAGGGGCATCGACGACGCCGGTTGCCTCAGCACTTGCGGGACTTTGTGATGAACGCATGGGCTGTTGGGGACAACGAACCCAGCTAGGTGGGGGCTGTGTAGCGTCCTGGAAGAGTTAGTGTTGCAAAGGATTTTGGGTATCTGTTCTGTTGTGTTTATGTTGTGTTGCGGTGCGAATGTTCTCCCGAAATGTGTTTGTCTACTTGTTTGGTGTGGGTTCACAGTGTGGTGCATGTTTGTGACTGTGTTAATGTTGTTTTATACGGCCACCCTGAGTGTGACATGTGTGGCTGTTGACTAAGTATGCTGTGCTTTCACTTGTGTGCGTGTGTTTAAAATTGACTTGATCATTAAAAGTTGAACCGATCGTTCATTGAGTCAGCATTTCTTGACATCTTCAAGCAAAGACATTTGTCAAACCCGTTCAACGCTACAATATTTATTTTTTATATTGTCTCTGTATTGGTTTTCTATTCATTTATTCTTTGTTTTTATTCAGTCATTGGTATAGCATAATGTTGTTTTTAATATTGTTTTTAATATTGTTTTTAGTATTGTTTTTAATATGGCTGTGCAGCACTTTGGAAACATTCTTGTTGTGTAAATGTGCTATATAAATAAAGTGGATTGGATTGGATTGAACAGGAGTGGAACAGTATGCACAACAAACATTTCAGACAGAGTCCTGTTAAAAAAGTTGTTAATGGAAACAATCCACAGACTGTTTTTTCACATTTGGTTGTGGTGAAAATTCAAGACACGTTTCTCCACGTCCTTTCTGGTCAACCCAACATCTGACTCGGTGTGCTTGGCTCACTATCAAGCACGTTTGATGTAACATTTGGCACCAAAAAGCATCCCCTCATAAAGGCCAGACATCAGTCCCATTCAAATGAAAACAAACAAACAGATACATGCATTTTTTATGCATTGTGTGATGCTGGGATCGTATTCTGACATCCCTAAACAGACATAAACACTGGGAAGTGGGAGCCAGGAACTAGCACCAGAGGCTGAAACCTTTCATAACATCGTGCACAAGTCATGAGAACTTGCAAGGATGCAAAGACTAAATCAACTGAAAGGCAAGATGTCCTCGTTAGTTTGAGTTATATCTATTTTGTTACGCATTTTTCCTCAAATCCAAGCAAGAAATCCATTTAAATGTTTATTTCTTGCTTGAGTTGCCCAACTCTTTCCACGGAATAAGCACTAGAAGGGTGTTTATGTGTTACCTGGAGTTGGGTTTGAGATTCTCCACAGCCAGATGTGTCCCACTGGAGACCTTAGAAGACCATCTATTGTTGAGCACGTCGTCATATGAAGCACTGTACACCATGTAGCCTGCATGGTATCATAGACAGAAAACAAGTGGGGAATCATCTGTCAAGTTCAAAATGAAGACGTTTTAACCCATTTGACTCGTGGCTGCAAATTGGAATTTTATTGTTGGCTCTCCTCCAACCAGCGTCTGTTTTTTTATTCTTCTCACAAGATGAAACGCTCCAATCCGGTAAGTGACCCAGGGTCATGCACTCTGGGAAATTCCCTCTAAAGTTATATGGAAACTATATACGGCACCACATCAGACTGCTGGATTTTGAGGGGTTTCTATTTTTACTGGCGACACATCAACACAGCTGGCTGTTGACAGGGGGAAATGGAAATATTAAGTATTTTTACTTTTTTCTTACATTTCATACTCTTCTCTGTTGATCCCTATTTCAGCTATGAATGAAATGTTCCACACAAAATTGATTCCTCCCATTCTCTAAAAAACCTTCAGACAGGTGTGTCCGAAGTGCGGCGGGCCATTTGCAGTCCACAGCTTGTCAGAATAAACAACAACAAGCAAACAGTAAAAATGTAGTAAAACAGAGAAAAAGCTGACATTTTCAAAATAATAATTGATAATAATATACTTTGTCACCTATAACACAAAACTGACACAAATATTTGTCTTTAAAAATATGTAGTATCTGATTTAAGCTTTTTTTCTTTTTTTACAAAATCAAATATCAAAATGGCTACCTGCTAGAGATGCGTGGATAGGCAATTATTTCATCCGCAACCGCATCACAAAAGTCGTCATCCACCCGAACTAACATTTTATCAAAACCACAACCTACAAAACCCCCCCCCCCCCCCCCCATTTACTTCCGTGGTCATTGACAGCTATCGATAGCACTTCGGCTTTGACTGCCCGTCGCTGGAAGGATACTTCGTCTTTGACAGCTGCTGGAATTTGAAGAAATCTTTTTTTTTTTTTTTTACAGGCGCGAAACAGGACAGTCGCGTGCGAGTTAAGGACCCCCGGCAACTTTGTGATTTTATTGGACGCAGCCCCGGAAGTAAATGGGGGGGGGGGGTTTGTAGGGGGAAAAAATTTGGCGTGACAGCTGCAGCAGTGCCTGATGAATAATTGCCTGTTTCAAAGAGTGCTGCTCGTTTTTCGTATGTGGGTAACAACATTTAACTATGTTTTTTTTTTTCTGAATTGGTTCAACCGCCACCCGCCCGAATCTATTTAAAATCTATTTTTTTCGTCATGCATCCGCCCGACCCGCGGATTATCCGCGGAGTCCGCGGTTGTGTCTGCAAACCGCGCATCTCTACTACCTGCATACTTTGGAATTTTCAATATGCGACCCTTGGTGGGAAGGCTTGAACACCCCTGATCTAAATGATCAGAAGCTCTCGACATAAAAATAAAAAAAATATAAACAATTTAGGCAGCATGGTGGCGTAGTCGTTAGAGCTTGTGCCTCACAGTGAGAAGGCCCTGGGTTCAATTACTGGGCTTGGGGTCTTTCTGTGTGGAGTTTGCGTGTTCTCTCCGGGTACTCCGACTTCCTCCCACCTCCAAAGACCTACACTTGGGGATAGGTTTACTGGCAACACTGAATTGGCCCTTCCCGGGCGCGGCCACCGCTGCTGCTCCCCTCACCTCCCAAGGGGTGGTGAGGGTGATGGGTCAAATGCAGAGGATCATCTCACCACACCTAGTATGTGTGTGACAATCATTGGTACTTTAACTTTTTAACTTTAGTTTGCGAATGTGAGTGTTGTTTGTCTGAGAGGTACAAGGGGTAGAATATGGATGGATGGATATATACAAAGTATAGTTAGTTGGTTGATAAAAAAACAAGCACAATAACACTATTAAATATTGAATTAATTAAAGGGGCTGTTTGCAACATGTACACAGATGCCTAGAGGGCACCAACCTTCCAATGTATTTTTTTGACACAGTATATCCCGCCCTATTTCGGCTTTTAGAACATAACGATGTAATTACGTATGCACGCAACACATGCATGCGCATTAACCTTTGGTGTTGTTAGCTAATAATACCAATTTGGATAGCTGTCATTGAATGTATATCTATCATAACAACAACATGACTGCAAATTGTTTGTTGCTTCTCTTGGACTGTTTTGGTATGTGTGCACGCGCTCGCTGCGCGTACGTGTTGACAAGACCGGGTGATTGACCACCGTAAACACCAATAATTTTATTCGGGCAGGTAACATTTTTTATTTTTATAAACTTTGTAATTGTGAAAAATATAGACCATTGTCAAACAAATGTGTTCTGTTGAAGCACTAAAGTTAACATAATCTAGCTGGTGGTGTTCTTATTATATTTTTTGCCTTAAAAAATATTACTATTAGGAAGTTGCAAACAGCACCTTTAATTTGGAAAATTACAGTAACACGATTTTTCATTTTTACAAAATAAAAAAAAAACCCATCAAGATGGCCCTGCATAGTTTGACTTTTCAGTATGCTACTCTTGGTGGAAAACGTTTGGACAACCTTACCCTAATGAGGAAGACAGATGGTAGTCCGTGGGACATCTTGACACCTTATCTCCTCATGCACGTTGCTAATTCCGCATTGCAACACGCTATGCAAGACAACAAAAGTCACTTGTCAAAAGGCCAAAAGAAGATTTAACGCAAAGCAAAGAGTGCACACGAGCAGAGGGGAAGCACTTCATGGATGAAAGAAGGAGAACAACCGTCAAAGTCTAAATGTAGCACTAGAGACCCACTATCTGTTTTACACATCAGTCAGACAGCCTGGCCTAAAACACCACCACGAGCTGATGTGTGTGCCTGCCAAATAAAACATTTGAAATGCTAACTTCTGATAGTGCACCACTTTTCATATAAAAGGTCCTGAGCTCAAGTCCTTATTTTTAGCCTTTCTACGTCACATGGATTTTGTTTTTCTGAGAAACTCTAAAAACAGAACCCAAACAAACCTCTCTTTTTGTGATTAGAGCCCACGTTTTCCAATTTTTAAATTAACAACATTTCAGTTCTAGAGTATGGAGGGTCAACTGGGACAAAATAAAATAAAATATAAAAATCGTTTTTGATATAATTAAAAAGTTAAAGTACCAATGATTGTCACACACACACACTAGATGTGGTGGATTATCCTCTGCATTTGACCCATCACCCTTACTTTAATGTGTCATTAATTAATTATTTATAATTAAAATTAATACACACATGTGTTATTAAATTGTCATTAATTTATTTTAATGTAAAGTACATTTATTTATTTAATGATTTAGTTAACAGCCCCTCGCGACCTTGAGAGGGCTAAGCGGTAGAAAATGGATGGATGGATGGATGGATGAATGTATAACAATTTAGTTAATTATGTGGTGATTTAATTAATTATGTAATGATTTAATTAATTACGTCATGATTTAATGGTTTACTATTTCATGATTTAATTCATTATTTCATGATTGTATTAATTATTTCACAACTTCAATATTTTTTTTTTTTTAGAATTTAAGGATTTATTCAATTCCTGAATTTTTTTATCGCTCAAACTCAGCCATCAAAGTCAGTGGGTGGCGCTAACATGAATCCAGTCCAATGATTGCTTTGGTCTGAAGCCTGAAACTTTGGAAGTCTTTCCAAACATGGCAGCTGAAGAGGATGTTCTCTTATTTTTTCAGGAGTAGATGGTAGATATTTTAGAGCTTGCGGAGTGTGTCAAGGCAAGATTTGCTGACCCAGAGCATGTAGCAGTTAAAGCAGAGGTATTTATTGAAGTTGTCGGAGTTACTTCCGCACTTTTGGACTAAGTGATCGACCAGTACTCCTCCGCTTCTCTGGTCGACTGTTCCGCAGACAAGTGGAAGTGCCGGAGAACTAATCAGGTGTTAGGATGACTGACTGTGGCGGCTAAGGTTGACAGATAAAATAAATGTAAAGTATATTATAGCTTTATTGTAACACTATAACATGAGCAGCATTGCTAGGTGCTAAACATACAAACTAACCATAACAAATCATAATAAAACAAACACTGTAATATTTCCACTCTTGCTCATAGGCACCAATCTACAATTCTGCTCGGACGGGCGGTAAATCTGACACTACTTTTCTGGGCTATGTCGACACCAAGCCGGATAACCCCTTAAATGAATAATTATTTAGTCTAAGCCCCGTTTCTATCGTTTAAGGTCCCCCTCCTTGTACAATTTTTTACACGGGTAAGTGCACTGTGTATTTCTTGAATCTCCAGCTCTTAGCTTTGTATGGACTCATTGATCGTTTACAAACTGAGTTCGGAGAGAAAGTGAAGCCAGAAAGACCACGCCCCACACAGGAAGTGACGTCAGAAAGACCACGCCCCACACAGGAAGTGACGTCAGAAAGACCGCGCCCCACACAGGAAGTGACGTCAGAAAGACCGCGCCACAGCCAGCTTCATAATAAAGCGGTTTCCTAACTCGGAGCTAACCACTAGTGATGGGTTGATGAGGCGTCATGAAGCGTTTCGACACATTGCAAAACTGTATTGATACTGTGTCGATACTGTGTCACTAAATACTGACATCTGCTGGACATTAAAAATCCCTACAGGCAACCTATGGACCGACTCAACTGACACTGATTTTATGACCTAGTATATACAATAATATAAACCAAGTCATTGTATTTCATTTAGGATTATTTCATATCTTCATTTAAATAAAAATAAATTGTTATCTTTTTTAGATACAGTCAAATAATGTGAACATGTATCATAACATGGAAATCTAAGAGAACGTGTTGTGAATGAGGATGCTTGTGGACTGGGAATTTAAATTTTTTTTTTTTTTTACACATTTTTATTTAAAAAAAAAACGTTTTTCCAACGTATTACATTTTTGACGATTTCTCTTCTTAGTAATTATTTCTCCGGCTGTAGAAAAGACCTGCTCACAGGGCACAGAGAGCAGTGCGACACAGGTAGCGTATCGGTCACGTGACCGAAACAGCGCATGATCGGTCACGTGACTTTCTAAAAGCGGTACGCGCACCGACACAGGGTTTTGCTCAATGAACTCGACGCATGCGCCGATGCATCTGTTGCCGGACCCATCACTACTAACCACCGGAAATATGGAGGCGAGTCATCCGGACATGCCCGTGTTTCTGCTTCCGTCTGTACAGACGCTTGTGAAAATCACACATGAATACATTAAGAGAAAGCGATTGCAGCTATTTTGGATACAACACTTCTCAAACGGCAAGAGAACTTTCAAATGTCGAGGTCAGCTGTGATTTTACTTACCGAAAAGCTTTGTCCATTTGTCGAAGGAGAGTCAACGAGAATGCGGGCTGTGGATGTGATGAAAAAAAGGTAGCGTGTGCCTGTACCTGGCCGTCGAGGGAAGACTACGGAAAACGGCGAATGCTTTTGGACTGGCAAAGCAGACTGTATCAGTTATTGTCCGCCATGTATGTCGCGGACTCAACGTCTAGGTCCAGAGTATATAAAGTCACCAAAAACTAATGGACAATGAAGGTGAAGGCAAAAGAGTGAGGAGTGTCCTGACCAGATATCTAGATCCCGAGATTGATTGTTGTAAAATGTTCTTTGTCACATTGTGTACTTTAACGTGTTTATTAAAGATTTGATTAATTTATGATGGCTCAGGTGTGATTCACTACAATAAGGCCCCACAGCACACTGGATTCCAGTTAATTGAAATACCACAACACTGGATATTGTTCAGATAAGTTAAATTTAAGAACTTGCACACAAAGCAACACCGGAGGTGACTGACGTGCGTATTTTCCGCTCATGCGTACTAGGTCGCCTTGTGCCGGCTGACGGAGGGGAGGAGGGGGTCTTAAACGAGCATTGTGTGTGTGTGGACAAGGATAAGGTTAGGTGGGCTTTACCCTGGATAACCTTAGCCGACTTACTGTAGAAGGGGCCTCAGGCGCATGCGCGGTTTTTGCTTGGTGGTGAGAAAGAATTTGGCATCAATCCCACGTGGGCGCTCTGCATTGGATCGGCGCCTATGCCGGAGTTTCGCTGGAATGCCGACTAACGGGAAGCTCACATAATCCCGTTCAGATTAATATTTAAGGGTTAAAAAAAGTTGGTACAACTAGCATCTTTTTGTGTCTTTTTCGACACCTCTGGGATGTCAAAGTCGCCCAGCCTCTCGGTCCATGGCCACATTGTCTACTACCAGGTGAGAGATGCGTGAATTATAATCTACAATTAAATTTTAGCAAGTTTGAGACGAAGCAGAAGCAGCCGCCAGCTCAGTGTGTCAGCAATAACAGTGTAAGATAGCATTAGCTCACTGCTATCAATGTGCTGCTAAAATAGGCCATCTGCGTTAGCGCTTATAATAACAATATCACTCATATTTGGTTAATTTTCAGGTCACGACATGTAAATGGAGTATTGTTGGCGCTTTCTGGATGTTTTTAGAGGGTATAATGGGCGCAATAAAGGAACCCTTATCTGTTGATATTTATTTACAATTTCGAATGCAAAGTCAAGCATATGTGTCCTTGTTTTACAGAAAGATTGTGAATGATAAACAGCATATCTCTTTCCAATTTTTACGTATTTCCAGTATGACTGATCTGATAATAGGGTCGGAGTGCAGAAGCTTTCTCCAGTGAAGTAGAATTAACGAAAATTGCAGAAGATATTCGGTGCGGAATATTCAAAATGGCCGACTGAATTTGTGGCATTTGGTGATGTTTAGACAGTATTTTCACATACTTTGTGGATTGTAAATACAATTGGATATGGTTTCATGGATCAAAGAAACACATATAAAGTCAACTTGTTTTTTCACTCTACTGGTTTTTCGACATAAGTAGGGAGTTCTTTAGTAATATTCTAGCAGTTTCTAATAAACAATTATACAGACAATCCAATGGTGCTGCCTGTGCTTATGCCCAATGACTGACGGTATGGACAATTTACGAATTGTTAAAACAAATCCTGCATACACCATGTTTGATTTTAGTTATTTACAGTATATGCCTATACTGACCAATCAGTATAAGCATTGGTTGGGAGGTTGTTCGAGAAAGAGTAAAACTAATTTTATTGACATGTAGCCAGCCAATGACTGCATGAACAGTGACTGAGGTTCCAGCCAAAGACATAGTGGACTTAGACTTAGACAAACTAATGATCCACAAGGGAAATTGTTTTTTTCATTTGTTTTAGCATCTGTGCTTTCAAATTCCCTTGAATGAAGGCGAACCTAGGGTGATTTCACATTTGTGAGTCAGAAGAAAATTATTTTAAAATATGAAACCAGTGTCTCTCACCTGAAACCATATCACCCTTCAATGGACGTCCCCAGTCCAGGATGATAAATGAATGGCATCCCTCCATGGCGACCACAGTGAGATTATGGGGTTTGTGTTTCGGAGGCAGCTTCTGATTGGTGGAGAGACTGTCATTCTTGATCAGATCTTCTAGGATGTCAACTTGGAGATACTCCAGAGCCTCTGTCAGAGAGCAAGGAGCTCCTGGGTCCTTTTGGATGTAGTTGACATAAGAAGCTGGTGGCAGGTGGGAGAACAAAATGATTGATGATGTTATGACAACCAACTAACTTTTATTTTAGAGACACATATTTCTTTAAGGATTTATGACTTTGACAAAGGAGTATGTTTTGGAAGGTGTAATGAACTGATATTTGGACTTAGCATGGTTACTTATGTGATCTTAAACAAGGCTTTCTACTGTCTCCTCTTTCCCTCTTTGTTTCTGAGTTTCTAAGAGGGCCAGCTGGACCTACAGCTGTGAATTCCGAGTGCGACTGGGATCTGGAGGGAACCACAAGAGCTTGGATTGGCTCCCACCTCTGCAGAAGACTGGATCGTCCACGTGTCAGTATCTACATACCACAGCCTGTGAGCTCCCAGTGTACTGAATGTGTATGTGGGATCACACGCATATTCCAAACATTGATATACTGTACATCCTCTGACATAATGCTGAGAGATAAATGTGAAAATTCAGCAGAACAAAAACTAAAGAGCTATATTCTTCTGAAAGCTCGCGTCCACAGCAGTAGAGATTTGAGTTTTGCATGAAAGGGCTATTTTTTTCTAGAATTTGTAATTATGAAAACATAAATAGACCTAAACAGGGCTTTTATTCTTCAGAAATGTGTTACAATGTCAAAAAGTAGACCTAAACAAAGCTATTTTTTTTCTGAATTTTGTAACATAATAATTAGTCGTTCCTCGCCACGTCACACTTCAAATATTTTGGTTTCGCCACATTGCAGATTTTCTTTGGATTATTATTGTTTTCTTTAAAAACTTCTACAACATTTCCTAACATCTGTATTTACAATACTACAAATGGATGAATTAATTAAAACAAGACTACAATAGTATTGGCTATTAGATTCATATTTATATTCAGTATCGTGGCCACCAATTGGGTCATTACTATATTGGATTTAAAAAAGTGTGTGCATGTGCAATCCATTACACAAACAAAAAATTATGACCACAAAAAATGGTGGAAAATAGATTATTTTTGGGCTACAGAAAGTGCTGTATTTTCAGTCATTAATAAATAAAAAAAAGCAGCTTTTTCAATTAACCCTCATAATATCATGGCAACTGAATTTACAATGTATTCTATGAAATCCCTCTAAACTCAAAATCAACAGTTGAAACTGCTTTGACTTGTTAGTTAGAGTTATTGTTTTGAGACTCTGTGTCCTCCGTTTGTAATCCAAACATGCAGACATATCTGAGTGTCCAAAGCGAATTAAATATTACTGGGAAACTGTAGCAGGACACATCTCATAAAACATATCTAGTCAGAATTTACACTCATGCAATGAACTCTGTCTACGTGGTACGTACTGTAGGAGATTTATACAATGATCGGGTAAAACTTATAGACCTGTGTCTGCCTGGTCGTAAATTGATTAAAAACATGTATAAATGGACAAAGAGAGCTCAAGTTAGCATTAAGAGAATAACTTCAATGTTTTACTATTTGTTCTGCTTGTCTCCGTTTAATACCCGTTGGGAGAAAGAATAATAACTTTCAGATGGCGCCATGTGAAGGGAGGTGATCATGTGGGCCTTGTTGCTGACCAAGATAAACTGTGTCCAAAGTAACAAAAGCTGCTTTTGCAGAGATGAGAAAATCATTAGGCTATGGAAAGGATTATTAAGGAACCAGATTAGCATACAGTAATCGACAAGTTGCATTATCCACTGTCTGAATCTACATACTTAAATATCATTACCTATAATAACTGGGTACTGCCTTCTTAATAATTCCACATAACTCTAAATCAAGAAAAAAGTTGTATGAGACTTTGAATGTGTGTTTGTATTGGCTTAGGCTGGGTAGTATAATTTTTTGAGGTTCACCCCTCAAAGGACCTAAAGTCAGATTATCCAGACTCCCACTGCATCAATTGTAACCATTTCTTGCATATCTGTAAAACGTAATACTCCCAACCTCAAGAATAGAGACTTTTAACAAGAGTTCAAAGGCACTGCTAATGCTGACATTTGCATTTATTTCATAGTTCTGGACCTAAAAAATATGTCTACAGGTGAAATACCCGCCGAAATAGACACAGTAGTGATAGATAGTACTTTATTGATTCCTTCAGGAGAGTTCCCTCAGGAAAATTTAAATTCCAGCAGCAGTGTACAAAATTGTGATGCATGTATGCATGTATGTATATATATATATATATATATATATATATATATATATATATATATATATATATATATATATATATATATATATATATATATATATAGCACCTGGGGATAGGTTGATTGGCAACACTAAATTGGCCCTAGTGTGTGAATGTTGTCTGTCCAGGGTGTACCCCGCCTTCCGCCCGATTGTAGCTGAGATAGGCTCCAGCACCCCCCGTGGTATGTGGGTATGTGGGCTTGTATTAAGCCTCAGGGAGTTGAACGCCCCTGCCTTACATAGTTCCGGGTCACCCTTGGGCAAGGTGTAGTACCCGAATGCCCCCCCCATCAGGGTTACGATACCCCCCATGAACTACACTAAAAGAGGATGCGTTACCCGGCCCGGAGGAAGCCCGGGGCCCTCCTCCGGAGCTAGGCCCGGAGGTAGGGCTCGTCAGCGAGCGCCTGGTGGCCGGGCTTGCCACGGAGCCCGGCCGGGCACAGCCCGAAGAAGCTACGTGGACACACCATCTTCTCTGCCACGTGGGCCCACCACCCGCGGTCGGAACCAGTGGGGTCGGGTGCGCTGCCAAGTGGATGGCAGTGAAGGTGGAGGCTCCAGACGTACCAATTCGGGGCAGCAGAGGCTGACTTTCGGGACGTGGAACGTCTCTACGCTGGTGGGGAAGGAGCCTGAGCTGGTGCGAGAGGTGGAGCGCTACCGGTTGGATCTGGTGGGGCTTACCTCTACGCATAGCAAGGGCTATGAAACCACACTCCTGGACAAGGGATGGACCTTGTTCACTTCTGGAGTTGCTCAGGGCGTGAGGGCACAGGCGGGTGTGGGGATACTCACGAGTCCCCGGCTGAGTGCCTGTCCGTTGTAGTTCACCCCAGTGGACAAGAGGGTCGCCTCCCTTCGCCTTAGGGTTGGAGGGGGGAAAACTCTGACTGTTGTTTGTGCATACGCACCAAACAGGAGTTCAGAGTATTCAGCCTTCTTGGATACCTTGCATGGGGTCCTGTATGGGGCGCCGGCAGGGGATTCCATAGTCTTGCTGGGGGACTTCAACGCGCACGTGGGCAATGACAGTGATACTTGGACTGGCGTGATTGGGAGGAACGGTCTCCCTGATCTGAACCTGAGTGGTGGATTGTTATTGGACTTCTGTGCTAGTCACGGACTTGCGATAACAAACACCATGTTCAAGCATAAGGATGCTCATAGGTGTACCTGGTACCAGAGCACCCTAGGCCAAAGATCAATGATCGATTTTGTAATCGTATCAGCTGATCTGAGGCCGTATGTTTTGGACACTCGGGTGAAGAGAGGGGCTGAACTGTCAACTGATCACCATCTGGTGGTGAGTTGGGTTAGATGGCGGGGGAAACCTCTGGACAGACCTGGCAAACCCAAGCGTGTAGTGCGGGTGAACTGGGAACGTTTGGAGGAGTCCTCTGTCCGGAAGGACTTCAACTCCCACCTCCGGCGGGACTTCTCTGCCATCCCTGTGGAGGTTGGGGACATTGAACAGGAATGGGCAATGTTCAAAGCCTCTATTGCTAAAGCTGCAG
This sequence comes from Entelurus aequoreus, assembly GCF_033978785.1. Classification (NCBI taxonomy): domain Eukaryota; kingdom Metazoa; phylum Chordata; class Actinopteri; order Syngnathiformes; family Syngnathidae; genus Entelurus; species Entelurus aequoreus. The sequence goes on along the minus strand of NC_084753.1, from coordinate 22,106,952 downwards.
CTGCGAGCTGTGGCCAGAAGGTCTTAGGTGCCTCAAGGGGCGGTAACCCTCGAACACCCTGGTGGACAGTGGTGGTCAGGGAAGCCGTCCGACTGAAGAAGGAGTCCTACCGGGGTATGTTATCCCGGGGGACTCCGGAGGCAGTTGCAAGGTACCGACGGGCCCGAAGGGCAGCGGCCGTGGCTGTGGACGAGGCTAAGCAGAGGGTGTGGGAGCAGTTCGGGGAATCCATGGAGAAGGACTATCGGGCGGCACCAAAGCTGTTCTGGAAGACCATACGGCACCTCAGGAGGGGGAAGCAGGGAACCATCCAAGCTGTGTACGGCAAGGATGGGACTTTGCTGACTTCAAGTGAGGAAGTCGTAGGGCGTTGGAAAGAGCACTTTGAGGAACTCCTGAACCCAAATACATCAGACACACCCTCCCTGATAGGAGCAGGGCCTGAGGATGATGGGGGATCGACGTCGATCTCTCGGGGTGAAGTCACTGAGGTAGTTAGACAACTCCACAGTGGCAAAGCTCCGGGGGTTGACGAGATCCGTCCAGAAATGCTGAAGGCTCTGGGTGTTGATGGGCTGTCTTGGTTGATACGCCTTTTCAACATTGCGTGGAAGTCTGGGACAGTGCCGAGGGAGTGGCAGACTGGGGTGGTGGTTCCCCTTTTCAAAAAGGGGGACCAGAGGGTGTGTGCATATATATATATGACTTAGCTTACTTTTAAGCCGAGGAACAGTAAATCGAGACATATATATATATATACATATATACGTATATATATATATATATATATATATATATATATATATATATATGTGTATATATATATATATATATATACATATATATATATATATATATATGTATATATATATATATATATACATATATATATATATGTATATATATATATATATATATATATATATATATATATATATATATATATATATATATATATATACATATACATATATATACATATACATATATATATATATGTATATATATGTATATATATATATATATATATATATATATATATATATATATATATATATATATATATATACATATATATATATATATACATATATGTATATATATATATATATATGTATATGTATATATATATATATATATATATATATATATATATATATATATATATATATATATATATATATATATATATATATATATATATATGTATATATCAATAAGTATATGTATATATATATATATATATGTATATATATATATATATATATATATATATATATATATATATATATATATATATATATATATATATATATATATATATATATATATATATATATATATATATATATATATATATATATATATATATATATATATATATATGTATATTTAATGTAGTAACAGACACATTCATAAAAATATTTAACATGTACAATATTTAACAATATTTACCTTATTTTGGTAATTTTAAGCATTGCACTGATAAATTTCATATAAAGTATTAGAACAGTGTGTGCTTGTGCCTTTAAAAGACGGTGCCTGTTGCCTAGTGACTTGTGACGGCAGTGAGTCTCACAGGCATTTTAGCTTGAGCCGTGTTTGTAAGCTTAGCAGGCGAGCAGCGGCAGTTTGTTGGATGTGACGACAGCTCTTTTGAATCTTTCACTGGTTTGTGTTACCGCTGGCTAATAAATAGATTGAATGTGCTTCAATGGCTGTATGTTTTTGTTGTATTGTTGGGATGGCAAGTTTGTCACTTCAATCATTGATTTATTGTTCAATATTTCCTAAGACCCTCATAGTTACTAGCACGCAGTGCAGTTTGTGTCAAGTTTTAAGGTGGTGAAAAAAACGTATTTTACTGACCAGTTCATCCAACTAAGATGGTGTTTCTTCTGTGTTGAAAGACTGAGTGTGTGAGTTAAGAGGAGCGAGGCTACCCTCTGTGCATGGCGCAGAAGGGAGGGACGCACACAGAGCGATCAGTGACACTTTTGCGTCAATCACTTGACCATTTGTTTATGGTTATGGTTTAAGTTTATTTCAAACATGCTATACAGATGGGCGAAAATTGTACTCTAGTTTGATCAAATTTGGATGGATTTATTTTAGGAGCAAAATGCGATGGAAGGGTTGAAATCCTTATTCGCACATGTGCGAAAGTTGTTCTTTTTTCAAGTCGCACGGTCTATTTTTAGGTGCATTTGCAAGTAAATTTGTCGCATTATGAGAACAAGTTCGGGAAATTTTGGTCATCTGAACGCCATGGGTTCTTTAAGGATCATCATGTTGAGTTGGACTGGCAGACGGCTGCGTATCACATCTGACTGGGGTCAAATTTGATCCAGCTCCAAAACAAAAACTGCCTATTCAAATATGACACAGTGACTATGATTACTTTTGCATGTTAGCTCTAGTGCCGCCATTTAAGTTTTGCTCTATTTTTGGACCATACATTGTTGGGCAAAATTCGAGTTGTTTGACGGTAAAACTGTTTGGAGGGTCTGCTTGATTTAATGGAGCCTAAACATTCAGTAATTTTTGAAAAGCAATTATCAGGCTTTGAATCAAAGCTCAAAACTGCAGCAGCAGCAGCAGTAAAGTCGCCAGTATTAGTAGAGATCACGCTAATTGCTATTAAAGTCTGTTGTTTTGGTTTTGGGTAAAAGCCCGGGTCCAAAGATTACAATGCCACATAGTTTTCATGAGACATGATTTGGGACTTGTGTTGTTTGTAAAAACAGCTCTTCATGTCCTGGTGTGGGGTTTCTTTGACTTCATGTTGTGGGTTCTGTTTTGACATATGTCTCGATTTACTGTTCCTCGGCTTAAAAGTAAGCTAAGTCATCAATACATGTTTTTATTGCATATTTATCAACAGTGAAAAGCTGTTAAAGCAGTTGCTGTTGCCAATGGCATACTGAGTATTCACTAGGATGTTTAAATGTTCTAAACTAATGAACGTAGTAATACAGAGTAGATGCTATTTTATCAAGTCTATAGAGAATCACCAGTTTATTTTGTGATAAGAACTGAAAGGCCAAAGTAAGCATTTATGAAAGGTAAAAAAGGAAGCGGGGGGTTAAATTGGGGAGAAACTGGAAGTAATGTGGAGCAGTTGGTCCTCGGTGAACTTTATTATTGTGATGATCCGATTAGATTGAGCCATTTTAAATGAACTATGAGTATTGAGACATGTTTTTGCCACTTTCAACACAGCAGTGTATGTTCTCGAAGTACTGTATAGTTAAAACACTTCGTCAATAATTGTTTAAAGAACAAAGGGAATAACAGAAATATGTTTTACTTAACAGGAAACTGAGGGCAGCAAGAAAACAGAATGCTACAGCAAAGTGGAGACTGAAGTACACTGCAGCACCCAGCACTAACACAATAACAGGTTAAATCAACAATAGCATGTGTTTCCACAAATGTTACAATTATTAATGTAAGACCAGCAGTGGTTTAAATGTCACCAATATGGTATTGGCTTGACTGAACGAAGTCTTTCCTTTTCCAGTGGAAATGCATCAATAGTAAGTAGAGCAGGGGTCACCAACCTTTTTGAAACCAAGAGCTACTTCTTGGGTACTGATTAATGCGAAGGGCTACCAGTTTGATACACACTTAAATAAATTGCCAGAAATAGCCAATTTGCTCAATTTATCTTTAACTTTATGTTATTATTAATAATTAATTATATTTATCTTTGTGGAAACACAGCTAATCTTAATGATTTCTCACAATAAATATATATAGAAACTGATAAATATCAATATGCAACACTTTATTTTTATATTTTCTCTAAGTGCACATTTTTCAAATTGAACATTTTCAAATGATCACTTCTAAGACAGTCTTGTGAAATCACAATATCCCATTTTAACTAGCTAGCCACTAACATTTTTTAACAAATCATGAATTACTTTGCACCATGTTTCTCCAAATAATAACTCATGTAAAATACAAAAGTCAACTCTCAAATTTTTAAATAAATCATGTCACACTTTGAACTGGACACCAAATCTGTTTTCTGTTTCTTTGTCAGTTAGTGAAGACCAAGTCTTGGATTTTCAAATTCTATTTGAGTTTTGTCTCTCTTAGAATTAAAAATGTCGAGCAAAGCGAGACCAGCTTGTTAGTAAATAAATACAATTTAAAAAATAGAGGCAGCTCACTGGTAAGTGCTGCTATTTGAGCTATTTTTAGAACAGGCCAGCGGGCTACTCATCTGGTCCTTACGGGCTACCTGGTGCCCGCGGGCACCGCGTTGGTGACCCCTGAAGTAGAGTAATGTCAAGTAGGTACCAGGCAGTGGGAAAATTACAAGTTGCATTATTTGTGACTACAAGAAAATCCTACAATAATTGGCAAACAATGCTAAATTAAATTACAGACAAAAACTTTAATATTTGGTACTAATTTCAAAACCGTACATGAATGGTCAGAATTAGCACAGGAATAATTAGAGAACATTTTCAGTAGATCTAATATTGTTACACATGAGATATGTTAAACAACTGAATGCCAGATATTTCTACGTGCCCATGAATCTGTAATTTGTGCAGTGAATACCTGTGAATCGCTTCTTTCCACTGAGATCAAACTCAGAAGAAGGCCCTCGTCCAGACTGTTTGGGGTCAGGCTCTGGAGTTGGGACCTCTGTGGTGGGGCTGGTGGTGGTGGTGGTTGTTGTTGTTGGCGGTATTGTTGTGGTGGGTGGTGGCAAGGTGGTCATGAACTCATCTAGCAACAAGAGTGTTAATGAGCTTTTGCTGAGAACAGATTTCAGAGTTTTATATTCAAACCCAACATCATATCAAATATCATTGATCATTTGTAATGTCCGCAAAGAAGCGTGTCAAACAGAATGGATTCATTTAGGGGCAGCTGTATGAGATCATTTCAAACAGATCCACACAAGCTTTGTTCATGTGTAATGGGTCATAAAAGCCTACATTTTCAGTGTGGGTGTGTGTGAATGGTGGGCTCGTCAACACATGTTGAAGGATGAATGTAGCGGGGTGATTGTGACAGAATTCAATTAGCTCTTTCTTCTTTTATCTCTTTTTCATGCAACACCATGCAGATTTTGGCATTACGTCATTGCCAACTCACATGCAAAAGTCTTAAAAACTGTGGTTCTGTGGTGTTCTGTGTCACTAAAAAATAGGCTAGTGAAGAAAATACCAAATGCTGCTCATTTTCAGGACATTTCTTGAGACACCTGTTGAGAAAGTGTGAAGGCCAAAACCTCACATCCGCCAAACAGCTGGTGTTTGGCTCTGTTTGTACATACACAAACCTAACCATAAAGTGGCAATAAAGCAAGATCAAACTAATCAAAAACAGAAAAGGAGAACTAATATCAAAATCACATGTTAGCAAAGATACAGGGAGCACACAGATCAGACAATCGTGAAACCATGCGATTTAACAAGTTGGCATCTATAGTACCTAGAAGACTCACCTTCTGTGTAACAGTTTAATATTCCCTCTGAGTCAAACATTGGATCCCCATAGTCATCTGTTTTAGAGAAGGTTCCGGGTGGACACGTAGGGTAGGGTTCTTCAGTGGTATATGCTTCCGTAGTCCATATAGCGGTGGTGGGTTCAGGCGTAGTGGTGGGAACTCGAGTGGTAGTGGTAGTGGTGGTCCTGAGGCGAGGCAAGTCCAAGCCAAGTAACGGCTTTCCTCCAACCATAAGGATCTTCTCTTTAGGGTTGACCACAGGGCTACTGTCTCGACCGTGACCGAACAAAGCCATGCCTTCCTGTGTCAGTAATGGGCTTCCCAAGTGGTCTGATGATGAAATTGTGCATGATGGCATTATTATACATGAAAACTGAAAGTTGTAAATTCTAAATTCATGCATCATGAGTATATTACCAAAAATGGTGTGTCCATCCTCGCCAAGCACTACTCTCTTGGGTTTGCCATGAGAATCCTGCAAGACTTTTCCATCCTGGTTCATAAGAATTCCCAATTCCAAATCAACCATCTAGAAACCAAAAATAGTAATGACCTAAACAAGTTAGGAGTTTTTGGTGAACAAATAAACTGTGTCTGTAATATAATGATAATCATAAATATTACACGTCAATTAATTTTACCCATTTGTTCCCATCGGGTCCAGTAATCAACCTTTTACCGACTGACTTGCTGGTTCCATGACTCGGGGACTCTTTTGTCTTTGCTGTTAGATTTGGTTGTTCATTTTTACCTAAACAATTACACGATTTAAAGCAGAGTCATTGTCTTACTGTGGGACAGATCATACTGTTTCATGCATTTTACCATTTGACTTTACCATTTCCATTGGCAGGTATAAGAGCTCCTCCATTGGGTGTTTTCCCTCTGAGGATAGGATAGCGACTTCTAGCCCCCTGTCCTCTAAAGCTGTCTCGAGCTGAAGATGGTGACAGAGAGCTAGCCTTGGACTCTATGAGTCTGCCATTGCTTGTCAGAGTAGGGACCCTGCTGGCACTGCGGTCTGTGGTTATTGACGGTCTGAATAAAGTCGATGAAGAGGAGGTAGATGATGAGGAGGACTCTGATGTCGAGGAACCCAGTCTGGAGTTGTATGCTTGTTGTGATCGGGTGGGAAGTCTTGATCCAACAAACTGCCTTGTCGCTAAAAGAGGGGAGCGTATCCTTCCGTTTCCTCCAACATTAGGACGACGGTAGGATGGAGGGACCCCAGAAGATAAGCTAGTTCTTGAAGGAGTTTCTCTTGTAGCGACACTCTCATTCTCCTCCGTGTTCCCGTGCGGATCAGCTGATGTTATGACAGGATTAATTTGGTCCACTGAAGGCTCTGCAACATGTTTATTTATCCCACTGTTACTCTTATCAAGGTAGCCATTATTATAATTATTGTTGTTGTTAGAGGTTCCTCTGTGAATGGGCTCACTTATAGAATGGTGAGCATCAGAGTTGGAAGATCTTGCAGATGAAGATGAAGGAGATGACGGAGTGGGATTTCTTGAGTCACTATAGTCTGCATTTTCACTAGTCAATGAGTGCTTAAAGGCATCCACCACCATCTTATTCTTCAGTGAGTCACGAGTAGATGCAGCTGTCGGACTGTCACTAGTCTCCTGTACTGAGGACACACTGGCAGAACCTGTGGTCTCTGAATCCTTTGTGGGTATCCTCACAATCGGTCTGCCAGCCCCTATAGATGATGAAACTCTGCTCCCGGGGTTCCTACCACCTTGTCTCGTCCCTGAACCAAACCTGCCTGGGAGGTTAAATCTTTCAGCAAGTGAAGGACGAGCTCGTATACGAGGATCAGTTGCTTTTTCTGGTGGGCTGTCCTCCTTATCAGTTTCTTCTGTGGAATCTTCTTTGTAGCTTGAAGTAGGCTCTTCAACTTTAGTTTCCGCCGCTTCTTTCTGTAGTGGGGATCGTTCTGGCGATGTGTTTAAAATATGTGACTTTTCTTGGTTGTATGACGAGATTTGAGATCCCTTGTTTGGAGTTGAATTTGGTTGATGTGAGGTGCTCTGTGACACAGAAGGATAAGTATTTCTGGTGTTTGTATCTGCACTATTTGATGTGGATGTTAATGTGAATAGTGATTTCTCTGAAGTAGATGGGTCTGATATTGCTTTGTTGTTGTTCCCTACATCTGATGTTTGTTGGCTTTGAGACTGGTCTGGTAAGGTGGACTGAGATATTGCTTGATGCTGAATTCTGCTTGGCAAACGTGACAGTAATGTTGTGCTTGGTCTGTAACCATTGATCATTCTAGTTGAATTTCCCCTAAATAGAAGGCCCAGGTTCCTTCTGCCATAACCATAACTAGTACCAAGGCCAGACCCAATGGTTCGCCCAGATGAAATTGATCCCTTAGCTGTGCCCTCTGTTTGAGGTTGTGGGGTGTTCTCTTTTCTAACGGGAATGGTAGGTTTGCTATCTGTTGTACTGGGTTTATTGTAAATCACTTTGCTATGTTGATTTGTAAATGGTATATTTTTTTTATTGTCATCTGATTCTGAAATAGTAGAAGGTGAAGATGATGTCTTAGGGGCTAATGGCAGGGAAGAAGACGAAGAGGCGGATGCAGAAGAACCAGTATGGACTCCTCCTCTTTGATGGAGCCTGGGCTTCATTGGTTTCCTTTGCTGTGGATAAAGTAAAGCAGGTTTAGTTGGGGAGAGTGTAAAAACTTTGAGGCTGGGGGTCTCAGGAGTGGAGGACCCATACACTTCACTGTCAATTTCGTCCTCAGATTCAGGGGAAACTTCATTATATGGTTCTTTTGTCTCCATCGCCATAGTTGTCATCTCTTTTTCTGGGGACAGGGTTGTTGTTTTCTTCCTGTCATCTTCATCTTCAACATCTGCATCTGAGGTTCTGGCTCTGTTGGGTCCACCCCTGACTGAACCTCTTACAGAGGAAAAGATGCTGTGATAAGAACGTGTCTGGGACAGTGGGCGCCCCCGTCTACTAACAGGGGCAGAGTTGCTAGGCTGACTGGGCGTCATCGGTTCTTCTGGTTCCTCTGTTGACTGGAGGTCTGATTTGTCATGGGAGTCATCATATTTGGAAGGGTTGTGGCTCATCCGCTGGCTGGCCTTGTTTCTTGAGAACGATGAAACAGCACTGCTGGCTGGCAACAGAGAAAACAAGTCTCAAATTTAGGGCACAAACATTTTTCACACATTTAAAGTAAAGTGGTCTTACATGCTGGCATGATAACAGTGAATGCCTTGCTTTGTGGTCCCTGTCCCCTCCTGTTGGTGGCTTTGATCTTAAAGATGTACCGCTCTCCAGGTGTTAAACCGTCAATTGTAGCTGTGGTAGTGCTACTACGATATGTCACCGTTTTCATTCCAAATGGCTTCAGTGCAGGAGCATAAGAAAGGATGTACTCTGTGTGGAGATAGAGTTGAAACAACTATTGAGAAGACATGAACTAGAAAAACACAGCTGAAGATCTCTGGTACTGCCGATTTAGTGCTATCATAAAAGAGCCCATTCTTGGCAATGCATGAGTCTTATCATATTGACCTAAATGTAAGATATTTAGGGATGGTATTATTTTACTCAACTCACAAAAAAGTCTAAAAAAGACAGGTATTTAGGGTTTAGAAATGTATGCATGTGGCGCCAAACCTTTTGTTCCTGTCACTCAAACACACCAGTTTCAACAATGAAGAATTATGCTAATTTCAAGATGGTGAGCAATGGAGCAGTCATCAAACAACTACCAGTTAAGAAATTAGATATTATATTTTATTTGTTTTTATCTTCAACGATATTTCAAACATGAGCTTGAAAAAAGTATGCCTTAAGAAAATGGTGTTGTAATATTTAGTATTCAATTTTAGTCTTTTAGTTCATACCTCGAATCCTCCCATTGGTTTCTTCAGGGGGATCCCATGTGGCTGTCACAGCAGTGCCTTTCCCCCGTAGTGGTTTGACCTCAAAGTTCTCCGGTGGCCCAGATGGTGCTTGTAAGTGAGGAAGGAACAAATCAGAAACAGAGGGGGCAACAAGAGAATATTGTTTTTTTCCTGGAAGTACATCAAACTAGAAAGTAGACCAGAGCAGGGGCCAAAACGAAGGAAAACATCTCTGCCATACATTTAGTGTGATCCTTTGAGATCATCATGCAAGTAAAATAGATAGAGAACTAGGCTGTAAGCCAGGAAATAAAGCTGACATAGCAATGAACCACTGCATAGTGTGCTGCAGTCCAAAGCAGAATCCAATCATAACAAAAAGAAAATAGGAAGTGAGTGTGGTTTGAGTACAGTACAAGTTGGATTTAGAGAAGGCAAAAGCACAACTGAGCACATTTTCATCTTGAGGAACACTATTGAGCAGTCCATCGAATGGTAAACATCTCTCTACACAAATGTTGTCGACTTTGAGAAAGCATTAGATTTGATTCATAGGGAAAGTTTGTGGGCGATATTGAGGCAATATGGTATACCAAACAAACTTAGAGATATTCTGAAGCTGCTGTGTTCAGATAGTATGTGTGCAGTACTAGACAAAGGTGAAACAACAGTTTGGTTTGAAGTGAAATCGGGTGTCAAGCAAGGAAGTGTTATGTCTGGATTGTTGTTCCTTTTCATCATTGACTGAGTGATGCAAGAGACTAAATTATGTAAAAACTGTAAGATCTGGATTTTGCCGACAATATTGCCCTGTTGTCCTCAACACAGTCACAGATGCATACTTCCTCAACACATTTACAGATTCAGAGTAAAACAAATACAATGCCAAGGCAAGCCAAAAGAGTTGGACTAAGGATCAATGAAAAAAGACTAAGATCTTGACATTGAACAACAGAAAGAATGACACTATTAAATTAGACAGAAATGACATGAATTCACTTAACTTGGTGCAGTTGTGAGCAAGGAGTGCAGAAGTGGAAAGTATATGAATAGCAGATTGAACAGCATTCACATAACTAAATAAAAATTGGAACTTAAATCAGATTAGTAAAAAAACTAAAATCAAACTGTACAAATCTAGTGTCAGACCTGTTTTACTGTATGGAAGACGTAGAATACGATCAAAAGTGATGAAAGAAAGTTGGACTCTTTCCAATTCAAATGTCAAAAGAATAATGAAGGTCTATTGGCCCGATATAATTTCAATTGATGAACTCAATAAACTCACCCAAATTAACAGAATAAGCCAGGAAATCAAAAAAGGAGATGGAAATGGATTGGTCACCATAATCACCATTGCATGATAGCCTTAACATGGCATCCAGATGGCAAAAGAAGAGTGGGCACACCGAAAACAACATGGAGAATGACCATACTTGCCAACCCTCCCGAATTTTCCGGGAGACTCCCGAATTTCAGTGCCTCTCCCGAAAATCTCCCGGGACAACCATTCTCCCGAAAATCTCCCGATTTCCAGCCAGAAAACTATATTGGGGGCGTGCCTTAAAGGCAGTGCCTTTAGCGTCGTCTCTCACCTGAAAAGGAGACTATTATTTATGTCTCTGTTATCTATAGGTTTATCTATAAACCATAAAGTAGGTGGGCACGGAACTATTTCTCAGCGTGTGTTTATTCCAGCCCGCACGTTAATACACTGACACACAACATCCGGATTCCCATCATGCATTGCTTCAAAACTACGGCAATTTCCAGCCGGACAAACAATATTGGGGGCGTGCCTTAAAGGCGCTGCGTTTAGCGTCCTCTCACCTGAAAAGGAGACTATTATATATGTGTCCGTTATCCATAAGTTTATCTATAACCCATAACACGATGGCCGAATGGATATAGTCACTCATGAATGGTCAGAGAAGCACAAGTCGGCAGCAACGCAGTATTATGGGCCACCTTGCAAGCATCATCCCGTTGTCATTTGTGGATGTTTTCAACAGATCCGTGAAGGATATGTTCCCGGATTCAGAGATTGCTCGCCAGTACTCAAATGGCAGAACAAAAGCTACTCAAATAGTGAAAGGTAAGCGTTATTTTATTTTTAAAGTAAGCAGCAAGTACCGTACAGTTAGTAGAACAACTGTGTTTTCATTACTGTGTACTGTACTATATATATATATATATATATATATATATATATATATATATATATACATATATATATATATATATATATATATATATAGGAAATACTTTAATTTCAGTGAATTCTAGCTATAAATATACTCCTCCCCCTTAACCCCCCCCCCCCCAATCTCCCGAATTCGGAGGTCTCAAGGTTGGCAAGTATGAGAATGACTATCGAGAAAGAAAGAAAAAAGGGAGGATAAAATAACTGGAAAGACGTCAAAATGCATGCTAGCAACATGACATAATGGAAGATGAGTGTGGAGGCCTTATGTGCCACAAGACACGAAGAGGATAGGTAAGGTAAGGTGGTTTGAGTAGAAAGTAGATACCAAGAAATTGGATTATAATAATGCAGGGTTTGATTAATTTATGATAATCTGTGTTTTCAAAGTTTTTCCTTCGTTCAAGAAGAAAGCATTGTACACTCCGGCATTCTCATACCTGACTCGGGGGTCCTCTGAAAGACAGACACGCTCCACTTGCCCTCATTTCCCCCCTGAGAGATTCTGACGGCGAACTCATACATGCTATCAGCATACAGGGTGTCTATCATCAGTCTCCGCTGGGCGCTGTCCCTGTACTCCCAGCGCGCTGACTCACCCTTCTCTCTGTGTCTGACTGTGTAGGATCTAATAAGACAAAGTGAAGCTTTCACTCTCATGGGGAAAATGGTAAGTGTTCATAAAAGCTTTTGCTATTTGCTTTTTTGCACTACCTGAGTTCACTGGACTCAACTTTCCCCATTTCCACAAGAGGGTCAATCCAGGAAACGAGGACTGATTTAGGAGACATAACCCTGACACTGATGTCCTTAGCTTCATACTCAGGAGGTTCTGAAAAGCACATTCACACACACATTCTTACGTAAACATGAATGGAAGTGACCTGTACTGGGAATGATTGTGCACAATGTACCTGGTGTGGATAATTTGGCTGCCGCTCTGTTAGCAGGAGCACTCCGGCCCAGGGCTTTCTGTGCCTGAAGTGACACCACATGAACGGACTCAGATGCTATGAATAGAAAGGGATACCAGGCACGACCAGGGTTTACACTATTGACACTAAAGATTGAACAAAAAAAATCTTTTTTTTACAGTTATTACACTCTTGTCGCTACATAAAGCTGAATCCTTCAGTTAACCCTAACTCAATTATCTGTATGTTTAGTATGTAAAATAGGGGGGTTCTCTTACTTAATTTGGCTGCATAACGGTTCCTCTGGTCAGACTGAGGTTTGGCATTATGTTGCTGTCTCCCCTCCGGTAAAGATGTCCTTGTCAAAAATCTCTCAGGTGGATGTTGTCCAGAAGAAGACTGTGGTGCCCTCCTCCAGTATGTCCTAGGGTTAGAGGCACCCGGACGGTGAGCTGTTCTGTTCACTCTGTTCGCACGCTTTGGAAAGGACTGATTCCTGGCTGCAGTATATGTTGACCTAACTGGACCTGTAAACGGGTAAAAGACAAAAGGTGTTTTTAGAAGCTCGGTACACCTAAGTCCATATTTCAAGTGCAGAAAAGTCAGCTACGAGAGCCAATACACTACCAATTAACAATAGACTTAAAATCACACAAGCACTCAGTGATAAACAGAATGTATTTACCCTATATATTTACCCTATAAATATCATTTAGACGAGAGATGTGTCAAACTCTGAACTAAGCACCAAAAAATCACAGGGCCTATAGAGACAAACAACCATTTTTACTCTCTTACTCAAACTTATAGACAAGTCATTTATTGTCAATTGCTTTAAAGTCCCCCCCCCCCCCCCCATCTTCATAATATGTGTCAGATAAGCATAAAACGCCTTGTTGGCCATAAGAACATCTGCATACACAGCTGGGTGAGCGTAAACATGTCAGCTGATACAAGGAAGGGGATTTAATGTGTTTCAAATGTGTTTACCAATATTGTGTTGCTAGGCTTCCCCACTCAGAGATCATCAGTGTGGGTCAACTTTTCAGACTCTTATGGTAAATTTAAACTACATTGTTCAAAGCACTCAATTCATGTTTGTTTGCTCCTAAATGGCACAATTCAGATCTGGGCAGCATCAAGATATTGGAACTGGTTATCTGGCACATGGCACTGTGATTTATCGTGCCACAGTTTCCCGCAAAAAATGAGTCCACCTACACAATCTACAAACCATTTTTATTACAGTATATCAATTCCAGACATCATACTTGGATATACCTTTGAGTATTGTGTGTACAGTTTGTACAGCAGTATGGTTTCTATGATTTATTAAACGTCTGAACATTTTAACATTTTTTATTACAGTAATTAATACTACGGAAAAATACTTACCTTAGAGTAAATGATAAATGATAAATGGGTTATACTTGTATAGCGCTTTTCTACCTTCAAGGTACTCAAAGCGCTTTGACAGTATTTCCACATTCACCCATTCACACACACATTCAGACACTGATGGCGGGAGCTGCCATGCAAGGCGCTAACCAGCAACCATCAGGAGCAAGGGTGAAGTGTCTTGCCCAAGGACACAACGGACGTGACTAGGATGGTAGAAGGTGTAGTCAGTGTACAGCTTGTATACCAATGTAGATTTACTATTTACAGAAAATTTCTCAACACACAACCATTGTTGTTTAAATAGCTAAGATTTTATAAATATTTCTGGTTGTTTCTGAGATCGATAACACATTTAGTATATTTTAAATAATACATTTACATCTATATCCAGATCTATATGTATTCAGATTCGAAATCAATATATAATTTTCGAGATTTGTGCAATCTTTTATTATCATTGATACTGTTGCTTTTATTAATTTGTGTTTATTCTTTTTTAATATTGTATTTGTATGTCTTCTCAATTGCTTAGTACCTTTCTATTCTAAGTATTGTACTGGGATTGGCTCGGAGTTGGGGTTGCTCTATTTTCTTTTATTGGATTGATTAACATTCTGTATTATTCTAAAAATAGATTTTTAAAAATATGTTTTTTAGGCCAACACTGTGCACCAGCACAGTGTTGGCCTAAATTTGGCATTTATTTAGTGGTACGCCAGCAGCCAAAAAGTTTTATTATAACTAATATACGAAAATATATATTATGAGAATCATGCTGAATTGAAAATCAATTCTGAATCGAATCGTCACCCCAAGAATTGGAATCAAATCCAATTCCAACCTCTATTGTTCAAGTATCCAAACCTTCATTTCTCCTCGTGTTTCTTTTTCAACAGAGCATAAATAACCGCATTTGGTTTTAATTTTTGAAAAAGCACTTATTTTTCTGAAACTATGTGCAAACCAAACCAACCAAAAATCTTTCTGAAAAATAGTCCTTGTTAATAGTTTGACGAATCACCCATTGATTGCACATTTCTCTCTGTTATGTCCCAGAAGTGTTTGACAAGCAAACTCAAGCGTAGACATAGTTATTGGATCATTTTTTATTTTATTATTTTAGGAGGAGGGGAGTGAGTCTAGAAGGGAAATGTGGTGGAGAAGAGGGTGCAGGAGATTAATGATCTGTCTGGAGCTAAAAGCAGGCAAAAAGTTTGAAGGTTGGAAGAAGCAATGAACGGAGGGGAGTGAGTGGATGACAAGGAGGGGAGGCAAAGAGATGAAGGCTGGGTGATAAATCCAGTAACTCAAGTGATGAGCGATTGAGAGGCACTTGATTCATTGTGCCTTACGGTTAAATGGGTAAAAATATTAGGTACACTTGCAAATAGGTATGTGCCAATCGATCGGCCACATCAGTGTCAATTAATGCCTTTTAATGCCAATCTCCCCTCTGGTTGACACTGTATTTATTTTTTGACAAGTGAGCAGCTCATTATGTGTCTCCATATACAGTGGGGAGACGCTCCCGTAAGTTCATAATAATCACCTCCATTATAGCAACTAAACTCAATTTCTTAGTATCTTATGTATTGGGTGTAAAGATTGATTGATATATCGATTTTAGGGCTGCAACTAACGATTAATTTGATAATCGATTAATCTGTCGATTATTACTTCGATTAATCGATTAATAATCGGATAATAGAGACCAACTACATTTCTATCCTATCCAGTATTTTATTGAAAAAAAACAGCATACTGGCACCATACTTATTTTGATTATTGTTTCTCAGCTGTTTGTAAATGTTGCAGTTTATAAATAAAGGTTTATGAAAAAAAAATGAAAAAAAATAAATTGTGTTAATAAAAAATAAAAAAAACTGCGCATGCGCATAGCATAGATCCAACGAATCGATGACTAAATTAATCGGCAACTATTTTAATAATTGATTTCAATCGATTAGTTGTTGCAGCCCTAATCGATTTATATTCCTAGATTTCAAGTACCTTATTTTTCGGATTATAAATCACAGTTTTTTTCATAGTTTGGCCATGGGTGCGACATATACTCCGGGGCGACTTATGTGTGAAATTATTAACACATTACCGTAAAACATCAAATAATATTATTTATCTCTTTCGCGTAAGGGACGAAGCAAATGGCAGCAATCGTCACACACACGTCAACCAATAAGAATTTGGCAGGGGAGGGTCATGGCAGAAGTGCATTGTGGGTCATGGGATGCTAACTGCTATATGCTATATGCTACTGCCATAGCTATTAAAATGGATCACATCAACATTGGTGGTAACTTATAAAAACTGAGAAGGACTGAACAAAAATGCATATGTGGGTATAGTAGCCAGAAATTGTACTCAAGTAAGAGTACTGTTACTTTAGAGATTTATTACTCAAGTAAAAGTAAGGAGTAGTCACCCAAATATTTACTTGAGTAAAAGTAAAAAGTATGTTGTGAAAAAACTACTCAAGTACTGAGTAACTGATGAGTAACCTGTTCGTTTAATGATGACGGGAACAAATAATGCACAAAAACATAAACATAGCAATGAGCAAATTCAGAGCCAGGAATATCTCTTAAGCAACTAAAACAATAATATATATTAAATAATAATACATTAAAATAAAAAAAATTGAGCCACAATAACTTAACAGCACCATAGGCTCAGTATGCATTCATTGATTGATTGATTGAAACTTGTATTAGTAGATTGCACAGTGCAGTACATATTACGTACAATTGACCACTAAATGGTAACACCCCAATAAGTTTTTCAACGTTAATCAATTACATATAATTTATATTTATTTATTTTGCCGTTTTTGTTCACATGTTAAAGGTGTTTTAATGAATATACATGCATGTTTAACATATAGATTCCTTTCTTTCATGAAGACAAGAATATAAGTTGGTGTATTACCTGATTCTGATGACTTGCATTGATTGGAATCAGACAGCAGTGCTGATAACGTCCACGTTTTCAAATGGAGGAGAAAAAAAGTTCCTCCTTTCTGTCTAATACCACATGAAAGTGGTTGGTTTTTGTCATTTTATTTGTCCAGCTTCCATATTCGTTTTTATACACTTTACAAGAAATACATTGGCGGCAAACTCCGTAGATTGCTAGCTTGTTTGTGCTGGCTTTCGGAGACTCTTATTTTGTTAGTGCAGGCGCGATGGAGCAGCACTTTTATTGTGAAGACAGGAACTGTGCAGTCAGTCTTTAGGCATTTGACGGGAAGTACGGTTGAAATAAAAAAAATATTTTTTCCTTCACACTTTTGATTGATTGATTGAAACTTTTATTAGTAGATTGTACAGTACAGTACATATTCCGTACAATTGACCACTAAATGGTAACACCCGAATATGTTTTTGAACTTGTTTAAGTCGGGGTCCACGTGTGACGGTCATGTGACCGCCTGGCTGTGTTTGATTGGTCCAATGTCACCAGTGACTGCATCTGATTGGTGAAACGGAGTCAAACGTCACCAGTGACTGCATCTGATTGGTGAAACGCAGGCATGCATAGATCCTACTTTGAAGATCTGTCTGACAAACCAAAACAAACAAAGCGTGCATTAACAGATCGATAAAAATCAGTAGCGAGTAGCGAGCTGAATGTAGATAAATGGAGCGGAGTAAAAGTAGCGTTTGTTCTCTATAAATATACTCAAGTAAAAGTAAAAGTAAAAGTATGTTGCATTAAAACTACTCTTAGAAGTACAATTTATCCCAAAAGTTACTCAAGTAGATGTAACGGAGTAAATGTAGCGCGTTACTACCCACCTCTGCAAAAATGGCACCGAAAAGGAAATCATATACTGCAGATTACAAGCTAGACGTAGTGAAATATGCAGCAGAGAACGGCAATCGAGCAGCAGAAAGAAAGGACATACCAGGAGCGACAACGAGGAAGAAGATTTCATCGGATTTAGCGATCAGGAGTGACAGATTGTTTGGTAAACGTATAGCATGTTCTATATGTTATAGTTATTTGAATGTCTCTTACCATAATATGTTACGTTAACATACCAGGCACGTTCTCAGTTGGTTATTTATGTGTCATATAACATACACTTATTTAGCCTGCTGTTCACTATTCTTTATTTATTTTAAATTGCCTTTCAAATGTCTATTCTTGGTGTTGGATTTTATCAAATAAATTTCCCCCCAAAATGCGACTTATACTCCAATGCGACATATATATATATATTTCCTTCTTTATTATGCATTTTCGGCCGTTGCGACGTATACTCCGGAGCGACTTATAGTCCGAAAAATACGGTATATCGATTTGTGCTCGGCAACTTTGCTTTCCGTAAGATATGTATCGATCCAAGATCATTATAAAAGGAAATCGATCAATTTTATCGAAAAGGAAAACATTGTATTTAAGAAAAGCAGACATTATACGAAGTTTAGCACTTTTAAAGATAAGGTTGTTAAACATTAAGTCTATTGGCTTTAGCGTCATCAACATAAAAATGGCGCATAGCTACAGTTGTCGAGAAATGTCATAACAAAAGGAAATGCTACTAGACAATATCAAAACTACAACACAACAACTTTCAGTACAGCAGATTGCAAAAGCCACAACAAAGACAAACGGCACAACACAATAGAATACAGTAAAACCACAACAGAACTTTGAGCCCAAAAAATCGCGATCGACACAACACAAGTGACATGGAGGAAGTTACGGAACTTATGGAGAAGTACCGACTTCCGGAACACCACAACATGCAACTGTCAGCCAAGGAAACATCCTTTTATGAAAAAGAAACAAAAAAATACAAGAGATAGATGAAGGTGGCTATGGAAATTAGGAAGCGATGGGCCAAAACCATCAACAGGGATGAGGGGGCATACATGCTTCCGCACACCTGTGACGCTGTTCTTCATCGGCGACGCCAGGGCGGAAAAGAGAAAACAGATATGGCTAGGTCGGAAAACTTTATTTAGCAGGTACATTTACAGTTATAATGTTGGTTACTGTAGTTTTTATTGATATTTGCTTGAATGCTGAAAATGTGAGCAGAAAAGGTTTACTCTTATTCATTCAACCTAAAGTGTTGGTTGCACTGTATTCAAATAAGATGGGGATGCATTTGCCATACATTTTTGTTTACTTTCTTTTTGTATCCATAATTCATTCATACATACTTCCAATACAAGAAACAACAGGAACATAGGAAACTTCACTTGCAATGTCCAGTATCTAGTATTTATTTCACAGTCACGCTGCTTGATTTTTTTGTGCTAAAATGTTACTGAATCGATTATAACTCACGGAACCGTTTCAGATTGTATCGTTCTTTAAAAAATGTGAATATTCCTGAATCGTATCAGCAACCTCAAATATCAAATCGAATCAAATCTTTGTTAAAACAAATTGTAACAGCCCTATTACGTCTCATTATCATGTTATCACTCGAGGACGAGGCTAAACTTGTTACACACAGAGTAAATCCAAGAGCAGGCATGCTAATAGCAAAGCTAGCTGCTAAGCTAGCTTTAAATATCAACAAGAAATATGTGCTCAGTAAAGTTTAAGAAGTGTAGATGAAACCAGGTGACAGCAGGAACTAAGCAGCTATTAACATGAAATTAACGAGTAATAAGTGTTACAAAGAGGATAATAGCTGGTGTGTAAGAAGTACACAACATGTAAGAGGTTCGATCAATCGATCCATAAATTGCTAGTGTCGATACAGAGGATAGTATCAGTATATGATCGATAGTAGAGTGGTTATGTCGATATTTTTATTTTTTTCAATTTTTTTGGGGGGTGTTTCATTAATATTTACAAACTAGATTAATTATTCCCTGCACACAGGAGGACTTTGAGGGCACCAACCAATGGATTTAAATGAGTGCTTTTGTTTGGTTATTTTGTACTATTGTCTTTTTCTTTTCTCAAACAATTGTATGTAATAAAAGAGAAAGAAAAACTATTTTAAATATTATGTTGATATTAACTGTCAATAGCACTCACAATAATACATTGAACAATTTACAGTTGTTACATGTGGTCGGTGTCCGTATTGGTATTGACTGAGTAGGCCTGGGCCGATATTTGATAAGTCAATTAACCGACGATAAATGAAAATTAAAGTCGGTAAGTTTTCCAGTGTTAATAAATCGCCATGTGCATGCTTCAAGAGCATTCACGCTTTTCGTAGCTTTTAGTGGCTTCGTGCGTTTGTACCAGTGGTGTGCCATCAGGGCCAGCAAGGCCTTCTCTGCTGGCCTAACATAACCAGAAATCATGATATAATTAAAGATAAAAGTTATTTTTTATTTACTTTCCCTAAATATCTAAAAGTATTCATATTCTCTTCATGTCATATTATGCTCCTTCCAGCGCTGTTGTTTTTAGGTTATAGAGTTTTTATCCAATCAGAATTCAGCTAGCTTATGTTGCCATTCTGTACCAAATCTGGGTTTCAGAATCAACAATGCTGGCGTCCATGCACTGTAAGCGAACGGACACATACAGTTGACAGACAGTTGCGATAGCCAATCAGATCACGAGTTGTTGTCAGTAAGGCCTTCTAGATGGTCTAAGGCAGATATATATTGTGATGTTATGAGCTAGGTAACATAAGAACTCCATTACCCAGCATGCCACAGTAGTGAAGAGCATGCGCAGTAGCCCCGTTTAGCCATGCCGGCAGCGGGATGTTTTTGATGAGCACCTCGTGGAGTAAACTTTAAGAACTCAGCCAACACGCCTTGTCTGCATCTTGTATGATTAGACAAGACAACAAATATATTTGCAAGGCCATTTTCAAGAAGGATATTTAAAGAGAAACTACATCTTGTCAGACGATGTCGGCCAACCCTGGAAGCTCGAATGGGTTCTATAGATTGTGAGTTCAGATATTTTATTTCTTTATTTTTTCACGTTTAATATGTTTTTTGCTATTTTAATTTTGACAGTAGCACATAAGATATGTTTTAATTGCTGATGCGGGTTTATTGATTTTTAAATGCACCAGAAAAGTCATGTGGGGACATCAATGATGGTATTTTGAGAGGTAATCATTGAAGTCGGACATCACTGAAGGCCTAGGTGGGACACGCACGGCCCGCCACTGGTTTGTACCATAGCGGAATGAAAAGAAGGGGGTGAATTATCTTGTCCTCGTCTTTGACTCTTTGTGCGGCAAGGTGGGGCTGCTGGCCTGCTAGCATCACACAGTGCAACAGGTTAGCATGTATTGCAGCGAACATGGACAAAACAATCACAAAACCAAATGCCACTGTACCAATGTGGGAATATTTTACTTTAATAAACCTTTGGAATAAGATGAGCCTATCAACATCTCGAAGCCAGTTTGCCGAATGTGCACGACCACTTGAAACACACCCTCCCAACAGTCCACAGACTCCACACTCACTTTGCACTCAGTTCGATTTTGGCGAAGAAGCCAGATCAGTGGAAACAAAACAGTTCAAAATGGTGTGCGCTCACAGAAAATGGGGTTAAATACATTGCCAAAGACATGCTGTGATTTAAAACTGTTATAAAACTGGCATTTTTTAAAAGTGCTCTCATGTTGGTGTTCCTCCCTCAGAATCTGCCAAATTTAATTTTGTTTTGCATATGACCTGTTAATATATCTGTTCAAACTGTAGTGTTTATATTATTACTTAGCACTTTTGTTTAAAAAGGTCGTAACTTGATTGTCAGTTAAGTAAAGTACAACTCTACCTTTGCCTACATATTCAATATTGAAGTGCAACTTTGTTTGTCAATACTTTATTTAGCTGTTTTATTTAATGTTATGGTTGTGTATATTTGAGGCCCCCGAATCCTCACCTTCAGATATTTTATTGCTTTTAGTTGCAATTTTTATTCAAGTGCAAAATGTTGCTAACAGACAAAGTATATTTTATTGTTATTTGTTTGTTTTATTTTACTTGGAGATTTAAACGTTTTCAATTCAATTACAATGTTGAAATACACGAGAAATACACGTTTATTGCTTTTAAAATGATATACTGTACATGCAATATTAGTATGTATTATCATTACATAAATGTTTAATTTGGTCACATAAATATAATGGCAATAATATCAGTTATCGTCAATAATTTGTAGTCAATATATCGTCATATAGGGCATCACGGTGGCAGAGGGGTTAGTGCGTCTGCCTCACAATACGAAGGTCTGAGTAGTCTTGGGTTCAATCCCGGGCTCGGGATCTTTCTGTGTGGAGTTTGCATGTTCTCCCCGTGACTGCGTGGGTTCCCTCCGGGTACTCCGGCTTCCTCCCACTTCCAAAGACATGCACCTGGGGATAAGTTGATTGGCAACACTAAATTGGCCCTAGTGTGTGAATGTGGGTGTGAATGTTGTCTGTCTGTCTGTGTTGGCCCTGCGATGAGATGGCGACTTGTCCAGGGTGTACCCCGCCTTCCGCCCGATTGTAGCTGAGATAGGCTCCAGCGCCCCCTGCGACCCCGGAGGGAATAAGCGGTAGAAAATGGATGGATGGATGGATGGATATATCGTCAAGCAAAATTTGTTATCGGCCGAGCTCTGCCATGAATGATCAGTATCAGAATTGGCAGCATAAAACCCTGATTAGAACATCCCTACTAGCATTGATAATGCATGATAATGAGATCCACTACTAAAGTTGTATCGAATTCAACTTTTACATATAAAATACATCTACAGTAGATAATTACAACAGTTGTTTTCTGATTTATTTTGTTAGTGCAGCGATTTAGAATTAGAGTAGCTGTTTTGAATATTTTTACTACGTTGTTTAGCTATGTAAAAAGTTATACCATTTAACCCTAATGTCGTGACAAACAAGACTGTCAGACTCCATTGACTATTTATTATAATACCAAATAATTTAACATACTATTGCTGTTACCTGTTGATGAGTTGCTGACAGGTGCGCCACTCAGCACAGCAAAGCCGTCAAGGTTTACCCATTCGGGATCTAAAAATAAAAATTATGTGTAAAATTATCTGCTAACATGCATTTGCAGGTATATACTGTATATATATATAACAATAATGGAAATGACCATTCCTAGTAAATACAATGAATGAAGAGTAAAAAGGCCTTGTTAATACATCACGGCATATCATAGAAATCCTCGAATACCACAAATATTCCTGTTGTTAGGCTAGACATGATAGATAGATAGATAGATAGCACTTTATTGATTCCTTCAGGAGAGTTCCCTCAGGAAAATTTAAATTCCAGCAGCAGTGTACAAAATTGTAAAAAAGTAAAAAGTAAATAATGGGGGTATAAATGGAGACAAAATAGAAAAATATTACAATATAAATGGGTTATACTTGTATAGCGCTTTTCTACCTTCAAGGTACTCAAGGCGCTTTGACAGTATTTCTACATTCACCCATTCACACACACATTCACACACTGATGGCGGGAGCTGCCATGCAAGGCGCTAACCAGCAGCCATCAGGAGCAAGGGTGAAGTGTCTTGCCCAAGGACACAACGGACGTGACAAGGTGGGGATTGAACCCCAGTAACCAGCAACCCTCCGATTGCTGGCCCGGCCACTCTACCAACTTCGCCACGCCGAAAAAATGCAACAATGAGAATAAAAATATAACAGTAAAATAAGAATATAACAAGAGAAACTAGGCAGTAGTGACCATGTTATGAAAAAGTATTTCACTGTTATTGTTTTGCATCCCCTGTCATCCTAGTACCCCCCCTCCCCCCAGAGAGGAGTTGTACAGTCGAATGGCGTGTGGGACAAAGGAGACATCAGATCAGAGCAAATACTGTCAATCAAAAGTGAGCTTTCTCTCCGTAAAGACAGTAGGTTCTTTTACAAAAAAAAATACTGTTATTATTATTATTTTCTTAAAATTGGAAGGTTCTAATACACAGCTCTTGTGTTCCTCATGTTTTGGTCACTGAGGTCATTTTCTTTTGAGGTCATTTTCTTTAGGGATGTTCAGTACAACTTTGGTGTGCCATCACTCTGCTAACTAACCTTTACCGTACTCATTGTTTTCTCCGGGGAATTGGTCAGAAGTTTCCTTCACTGTTTTTTCCCCCCCAGTCTCTTTCTCCCCATCGTATTCAGTGTCGCTCTTCCCATTTCAAAGCAAACCTGCCTTTGATGTTCCAACAGTAGCTTTCCAGACACATTTACGATGCAAAGGTTAGTGCCACGGTGTTATTTACGACACTACTGAGGAAATAACACACAATCTGCAAGGATTTGTTTCTGTTTTGGAAAGGCACAATTCCAGACATTTACGACTTATCGGCTGTTGCGGATGGCAAGGTTACTACACTGCACATGTGAACTCAAAGAAGAAAATGTCTTTTTGATACACTATGAACACGTTTTTGGAACTTTTTGTCTTCTATTATGACTAGGTGTGTAATGATTCAGTTCAGAATTTGTGGTTACCGATTCGATTTAGGGCCGATATTTTATTAGAACAATACGATCCAAAACGATTCACTTGGTTGAAACCGATTCAGTAACTTCTTTGCAAAAAATTTCCACCAGTGTGACTGTGAAATAAATACTGGATACTGGACACTATAGGTGAAGTTGTCTATATACGTGTTTTTTCTTCTAGGGGAATACATGAATTATGGATACAAACAATTAAGTAAACATCAATTAATAGCCAGTACATTCACAGCGTATTTAAATATACTTCAACCAACACATTAGGTTGAATTAACAAGAGGAAACCTTTTCTGCTCACATTTTCAACATTCAAGCAATTTTTAATAAAAGTACAGTAACCAACATTTTAACAGTAGATGTACCTGCTACTCTTGCTGTTGTTTTACAAATTAAAAATAATACAATATTAAAAATGGAGTTTAACCAACATCTCCTCTGGTTGAATTAACAGTAGGTTTAGCTGCTACTTTTACTGTTGTTTTTTGACATAAAAATAGTACAAATACAAAATTAATTAATATAAAAAATTAAATGCAACAAAATTTATTCAGTTCAAATAAGCAGCGGTTTGACCTGCTGCTATACTCTCATTTCATTAAACAGCTACAATAGCAGAGAAAAGTCATGAAAAATGCAAAAGCCACAAAACAATAACATAACGCAATAACACATAACACAACAACTATAAGCCAAAACATGACAATACAAAGACAGAACGGAAGTGACAGTGGACAAGTTTTGGCGACTCACCGACTTTCTGAGACAGAAAGTTGAAAACTGTGTAATAAAAAGTAAGTAAACCACTTTTTCAGTCATAAAACACATTTGATGGTGTTGGCGCCTCCCTTCCTAATTTCCATTGCCTCCTTCATCCATATTTGATTCTGATGAAATTACTTCTCCTTAAAAGAGAATTTGCATGTTGTGTGTTACACTTCATGTTGTTGTGGAAGTCAGTGCGTTGCCTAACTTGCCCCGCTGTCACTTCCGGTGTAGCGGGCATGTCTTTTGTAGCTTAAAGTTGTGTTGGGGCTTTAAATTTTTGTGTTGCGTTGTTTGCATTTGTTATGGCTTTTGCAATCGTGCAAGCTATCCGCTTTTTTTGTTTTGGTGAAGTCACAGACGGGAAAAATAGACTTAACGTTTAACTTCCTTGTTTTAAAAAGTGTTAAACTTCATATATAGTCTGCCATTTTTAAAGCCAATGTTTTCCTAGTGTCAATAAAATCAATCAATTCCCTTTTAAAACATTCTTGGATCGATACCTATCTTCCGGAAGGCAATTTTGCCGAGCACAGACCGATAAACTTGAAATGCAAGAATATAAATCGATCTATGTATCGATCAATCGTTACCCCCCCTAAATACTTACATACTATGTTCAGGAAGTTGGTCCGTCACCATAGCTTGCTCTGCTGTCACTTCCGTCGAGTTTTTTGCGTTCTTTATGGCTTAAATTTGCATTGTGGCGTTTGTATTTGTTGTGGCTTTTGCAATCGTGCTGTAGCTGAAAAATGTTGTGTTGTAATTTATGATATTGTCTTGTCGCGTTTGCATTTCTTGTTACTTTTCTCGGCCATTGTAAATAATCCGGTATTCTTGTTTTGCAGACTGATGGCGATGACGCCACAGACGGGCAGACAGATTTGACTAACGTTTAATGTCCTTATAATTAAAAGTAGTAAACTTAATAGAAAGTCTGCTGATCTTTAATCTAATGTTTTCCTTTTTCTAATACGGATAAAATCCATTCCTTTTCAAACGATGTTGGTTCGATACTTATCTTCCGGAAGACAAATTTACAGGGCACAGGTCGATGTAGTTGAATCTAAGGAATGTAAATCTATATATTGGTTAATCATTACACTCCTAGTTACAACTTTATTACACTCATAACCTAACAACTTTATTGTCATAATATTTCTACTTTACCCTTGTAACATTTTCTTGCAGGATTACAACTTTACCCTGTTAACTACCTTTACAACTGTGTTACTGTATCTTTACAAATGTATTATTAATATTACCCATTTTTCTTACAAAAATACTACTTCACTGTGGTTATGATTTTTTCTTGTATTACTCATATTCTAACTTTTTCACTACACAACTTTCTCCTGATAATGTTACCACTTGTCTTCACTTTATTACTTAATCTCATAGTAACATTGCAACTTTAGATTTTTTGGCATATTATTTAACAATACTATCATTTCAACTTTATTTTTGTAAAATTACTGGTGCTTACAATAGTCGACTATTGCATTCGGAGAATTTGATTTGACTATTGACATTGCAGTCAAATTGTCAGACATTCAATTGTCGTTGCTTCCTGTTGTGATGTGTCTAACCCCCCCACCCCCCACATATGCGGTCCTCTCCAAGGTTTCTCATAGTCATTCACATCGACGTCCCACTGGGGTGAGTTTTCCTTGCCCTTATGTGGGCTTTGTACCGAGGATGTCGTTGTGGCTTGTGCAGCCCTTTGAGACACTTATGATTTAGGGCTATATAAATAAACATTGATTGATTGATTGATTTTTAAAAACAGAAAATTTAAGTTCCGCGACCAAGTTGACACCAGGAAGCAACGACAGCTCTGACAAAGTCTAAATTGTCAGACAAAAAAATATTTTTGTTTGCAAACAAAAATAGTTTACCTATGTTTTAAGAAGACATGATGACCGCAATTGATCTTGTGTTTTGGGAGGATGTTCTGAGAAAGGGCCATCGGGACAAGCCCCACATCAAACACCAAAATCCGCCATTGGCCTTAGTAGGTCTCAACAAAAAATGGACTCGGCGTGGGCAGAAGAAGTTTGTTCAGACAGGAAGTCTCCCTCACTGCTCCCGACTGGAAACGGTAATGATCTCTCTTCAGGTTCACTTACGGAAGGAAACTTTGTTACGATGTTCGATTTCTCTAAATAGTCAAGTTTGATCGTTTTCTCTGCAAAATGCCAGAGCCGAAGCGAAGCCCAGCGGGACCAATCCGAAGACCTTAATTAACTATCCAATCTCTGCAATGTTTTTGTATACCTTAGTGTCCTTTCAGAGGTAAAACATTTGTGAAGGAGATATTATTTGTGGGGATCCCCATTAGCTGTATTTCTGCTAGCATACATGTAGCATACATGCTAACATACAAAGATGCCTGATTTCGACTATGGGCAAAAATTAACGAATCAGATTAATCTATGAAAATCTGGCTTAGTCGAAAACTGCCCCAAAAAGGACCACTTTCTCTCACATTATTACGACTCTACTCTTTTCTCGTAGTATTACAACTTTATTTTCGTAACATTACAACTTTTTATCGACTTCAGTTTCGGACCTTTATTCTTGCCTTTTTTTACTCGTAATATTACTCCCCCAACCCTTTTCTCCATGGCCCTAATACTCTGTGAAGACACACAAGTACAGTAATCACAACAAACAGAGGACGGGCTGGCTACAATCACTATTGAAGTATGGCCGGAAGATTCCAAGTAAAGAGGAAAATGGAATAACTATTATAGCAAGCCACGCTGTCCGTGCAGCAATGTGTAGTCTAGACAGCAGGCCAAGGTCGGGAATGATTTAAGACCCTAAAACCCTGAAGCTCACAATAATCATCGTCTTCCGTGCTTAGGATCGTAGCACAACAAACCTCCACTTGAACTTTCTCATTATTATTAGTTCCATCTTGTCAGTCATTCAGTGACTATCTTACCTACATCCTCCACTAGGTGGGAGCGGCTCTCCTTGCCCATGCGAGCGTAGCGATGAGTTCTCATTGGTCTGTTGCCGCTGACCACAGGTCTTCCATCAAGAAGAATAGAAGGCTCCCAGCTCTCCCTCAGGCTCTTATCCATTGAAGTTGGCTTCCCATGATGTGACCTCAAGGGTTTCTCTGCTGGAATGAAAATCATACATGGATACATTGGTGTCTCCATAAAAAGTATTTTTGGACGATGTCTTTTCTTGTTATTGTTCAAGACAACCACTGATCAAAATCAGTTCAAGCAGCTAACTTAAAGATAATTAGGTGTGAGAGTATGTTTGAAGGCTAAAAAGATATGGGACACACATGTTCACACAAGAAGACGACACATATGCAAGTAAGCCCTGAGGTTCTCCGCTGTGTTTCAGCTTTTACAAGAGCACCTCTCACCATGCCACAAAAATCCCCAAGCGCTGACCTGTAGCTCCACCCAAACGACTTTGCCTTGAACCCCAATAACCCAACTAAAAACTACCATTACAAGCCAGAGCCACCAGTGATGCTGTTATCAGGGTTCGTACACTTTTTCCATGGCCAAATTCAAGCACTTTTTAAGGACTTTCAAGATCAATTTTCCAGTTTTTCCAGTACCCTTCAAAAGGCGAAAACCAGTGTAGTAAATCAATCCATAGCCTTGTTGTTTGAGGTCTTTAGGAAACATACGGAAAATCTGGTAAAACCTAAACCTAACATTGAACCAGTAGTTATCATTAACTGAATGGGGCATAGAAAATGAAGCAGTGTCTGTAGACTATTCAATGTCATTGGTGTTTGCAAACGTGTCTCCATTTGTGTTGTTTTTCAAATTTCTTGTTATTTTTCTTACTTACAGCACTCAATAACATCGAACAGCACGGATTGATTCACACCGTATTTGTGCTTGTAAACTGCATAATGTGATACAAATACACGCACCCTCAAAATGTAAATTTCACTCATTTATTAACAAAACTGTTCCACATTAATATAAGGATAATAAATTAAAGGAAAGTATTTTGTTTGTTTCACAACACCTCCGCCACCTTTAAGCATATCTAGCCTTATAACTGTGGCTATGAAAACAAATCGATTTTTAGTTGAGGGAAGTTCTTAACATGATAATTTATCATTTACAAACGCTCGCTTTTTTCCTTTCATAGCTCGTAATAACTGTCCGTAATTAACACATAATCTAGTGCTGATCTCACAGTTTAGCCTGTACAAAAAGGTTAGAAAACAAAACTTTAGCTAACGTTAGTTAACTTGTAGGGCTAGTAATTTCCGTGGCTTACCTTTCATATGACTCGAGAGAGCAGACTCTCCCATTGTGAAAAGCAGGATTTCCTTTTTGCATACTTTGCAGCAGGCTACACGTCATTGTCCATCCAATGTTCATTAAAACGACAACCTCCCGGCATGATGGACCGATGCACCACTGTCCTCTTGTGGGCGACACATAGCCGTATATACCGTATTTTCCGCACCATAAGCCGCCCCGTGTTGTAAGCCGCACCTTCAATGAATGGCATATTTCAAAACTTTGTTTACCTATTAGCCGCCCCGTGTTATTAGCCGCACCTACGCTACGCTAAAGGGAATGTCAAAAAAACAGTCAGATAGGTCAGTCAAACTTTAATAATATATTACAAACCAGCGTTCTAACAACTCTGTTCACTCCCAAAATGTAATGTGCAAAATTGCAATCACAAAAATAGTAACACTCAAAATAGTGCAGAGCAATAGCAACATCAATAACTCAACGTTGCTCATACGTTAGTGTCACACAACACACAAAATAAACATTTAAAGCTCACTTTCTGAAGTTATTACTCATCCACAAATCCCTCGAATTATTCTTCTTCGGTGTGCTTCACTTGTTTTTTGACACCATCTGTGATGTGGACGCGCATGAAGTCATAGATCAACAGGGACGGAGCTGCGTGAAAAAAGTCACCCGGTCTCTTCGCTCATTTTTTCTTCATCCACCCATCCCTTCAAGTTAGCTTTTATGAAGACGCCGGCTGGAAAGTTCTCTTTTGGCAAGGTCTTCCTTTTGAATATCACCGTGGGTGGGAGTTTCTGGCCGTTAGCATGGCAAGCTAGAACCACAGTGAAAGACGACTTCTCATTCCCTGTGGTGCGAATATTCACCGTACGTGTTCCCGTTGTATCCACAGTGCGGTTCACACGAATATCAAAAGTCAGTGGAACCTTGTACGCGTGTCTCTTAGTAGGAGACATTTTGTGGTCTTTACAGAAACACACAAATGAAATGAAACGTAATATCCGCGCGCTTCTTCTTCTACGGGGGCGGGTGCTCACCTTGGCGGTTGCTTACAGTAGAAGAAGAAGCGCTTCCTCTTCTATGGGGGCGGTTGCTTACCGTAGAAGAAGAAGCGCTTCCTCTTCTACGGGGAAAAAAGATGGCGGCTGTTTACCGTAGTTGCGAGACCTAAACTTTATGAAAATAAATATTAATATTAATCCATATATAAGGCGCACCGGGTTATTAGCCGCACTGTCAGCTTTTGAGAAAAATTGTGGTTTTTAGGTGCGGCTTATGGTGCGGAAAATACGGTACATAACAACCTAATGTAAGGGCTCGTGCAAAGCCAACAGCTCAAGCGTGTAGCTTTCATTTTTAAGGAAACTTATTTTACTTTTTTTCATTTTATAATTAGCCTATCGAGTTAGACTGCCGAGAAATATGATTGACATTTCCAAGCATTTACAAGCACTTCACCCAAACTTCAAGAATTTTTCAAACCTTGAAACACAGCATTAAAATCCAAGCATTTTCAAGGTTTTTAAGCACCCGTACGAACCCTGTGTTATGTTTTAGGGCTGGTTGCGCAACAGAAAGTCACATTTTGTGCACCTGCCGGGGTTTAAATATCAGCATCTCTAATTTAATCATTGTCAAAAATGTGCATATATATGGTTCCCATTCATGTATTTTCTCTGTGTCAGGTTTCATGTCAAATTATGCCAGAGGCTACAGAATTCCTTGTGGCACCTATATGGGTATTCCTTTCCACCTGACCTTAAGTTAACTATTTCATGTTGGTGGTTCTTTATGACGAAGAATGATTGTTGCCCTCTGGCTGCAGACATTAACACCAGCACATCAATCAGCACAATGCCAGAAGAAATCCTGTCTTTCTATAATTGATTGCTGAATGTTGATTTGTGAGTAAGGTAAGGCAACAGCCTAGGGTGTTTTAGCACTGGCCAATGAGTTCATGCACATATGTGAAGTCATATTTACACATCAGCGAGCCAGGAGTAGTGGAAAAAATATTTGTCTATAAAAAGTCAAAGATGAAACATTATAACAATATAGGAATAGAACAACAAATAAGTAGATAAGTAATTAAAAAGGTTAATAATACAAATAAAAATGCACATCTTATGAAAAAAAAGGCTTAATATTATAATAATAGTCATATAATTATAAAATACTGTCGAAAACCACATTAAATTATGGTAACTATGAGGAAAAAAGTCATAGAATTACAAACATAAAATCTCAGAATTTTAAGAGTTCTGCCGTAAATATGACATTGAAGTCAAGTTACATATCATATATGGCTCGTGCTCACGAGCACAATGGGTGAGCTAGAGAAGCCTCACCATGAAGTCAAAATATTACCATAATAAAGTTAAAGTCAAAATACTAAATAAATGTATGTTAACGTAACATATTATGGCAAGAGTCATTCAAATAACTATAACATATAGAACATGCTACACGTTTACCAAACAATCTGTCACTCCTAATTGCTAAATACGATTAAATCTTATACGTCTAGTCTCTTACGTGAATGAGCTAAAGAATATTATTTGATATTTTACGGTAATGTGTTAATAATTTCACACATAAGTTGCTCCTGAGTGTAAGTCGTACCCCCGGCCAAACTATGAAAAAAACTGCGACTTATAGTCCGAAAAATACGGTACTTTGCCTAGTATAAAACATCTAACAGCAACTCCCAAAAAAATACAAGTAAATAATTTTTGTTTTGAAAGGCTTTCAAAGTTTCAGGCATTAGACTAGATTCGTGTTAGCCCTTCCCACTGACTTTGATGGCTGAGTTTCACAGACAATAAATTAATGAATTAATACAATTAAATAATGATTAAATTATGTACTTTTACATTAAATAATGCCACATTTAAAAACACACTTATGTGTTTCATTCTAACTATAATCTAACTATAACAACACATTTAAGTAGTTACTTAAAGATGTATTTATTTAATTGTGTCTCATTTTGACCCTGCATAACATTTCAGTGCCCAACTTGTTTTACCTTTGTTTGATAGCAATGAATTATATAGAAAATTGCCTTTGAATAGATTTATTTCGTCTTCTCAACATATGTTTTGTTTCCATTTATTTAGATTGTTTGGTATATCAGATTTAGTTTGAACCTTGTTATGTTTCAACTAACAACTGCAGTCTTCATAAGATATATCATCTGACCGTTGTGACGTGTCACATTCTAGGCGTGGCCCAACCTGATGAACCCGACAAGTCAGCCATCTTCATGTAAATCAGTCCTTCTGAAAAAGAGGGGCAGGCGTGACCTCGGAGAACATGCTTTTTTTTGCCGTACCAGAATATGATGACGAGTATGTAGCCCTTGGCTTCACTGTAACCACTGTGGAAGACCGGTGCCTTTTTTCCTTTGATGTTAATAAGCTTACAATGTTATGCAGAGGTATAGTTATAACAATTTTATAGACAAACTAGATGAAGCTATTCCTAAAGGAATTGAGTGTTAATGCTCCAATGCTGAAATTGAACTTCAAAATGACTAATTGTTGAAGTAGAGCACACAATTCCTGAACAGGATGAAGTTGGAACTGTTTCAATCAGATGAAAAATGTGGGAAATGTGGGAACATTTGATTTCAATGGGAATTTCGGGAAAAGCGGGAATTTTTGGGAAAATGGTAAAAAAAAAAAGAGACTTGAATGGTCTGAATGAGTTGAAATGGTTGGTGTTGGAATTTTTCAAATCGGTCAAGGAATGCTGAAGTAGTAACATGTTGAATTGAAAAACGGTATTACGGAATTCCTGGAATTTTGGGAAAAAACGGGAATTTTTGCAGTTCAAAAAACAACTTAGTTTTTTTTCCTAATTAAGAGGAATGCTTTGACAGTGGAACGGTTGAAGTGGGTTGAAAAATGTGGATGTAGTCACCAGAAAATAGGGTGGAAATAGGGGTTTGGAAAACCAGGAATTTTGGAAACTCCTGGAATTTTTTTGAACTTGGAAAAAAAGTAGTTTGAATTTCCAGGATGGTGGAATGTGTTGAAGGTGGAATGGTATTAATAGGTTGAAAAATTTGGAAATGGTGGAAGTTTGAAAATTGGCCAATTCATTTTGAATGAGAAAGATGTCCCGGAAAACCTGAAATTCTGGAAAATCTGGGAATTTTTGGAATTTTTCAAGGGAAAGCTCGCGATTCCCGAATAGGCTGAACAGTTTGAAGTTGGAACGGTTTGAATCGGGTGAAAAATGTGGAAGGTAGAGCACGCCAAAATCTGGAGAAGATGAAGTTGAAAATTTTGTGAAAGCTTTGGAG
Source organism: Entelurus aequoreus (assembly GCF_033978785.1). Classification (NCBI taxonomy): domain Eukaryota; kingdom Metazoa; phylum Chordata; class Actinopteri; order Syngnathiformes; family Syngnathidae; genus Entelurus; species Entelurus aequoreus. Next base: position 22,073,280 of record NC_084753.1, on the reverse strand, counting down.
TATTCACACAATTATACTATTTATAGTCACGGTGAAGAGTGGGGGGGGGCGTGAAATATTTTCTTCTTCCTATGTGGCGTAACAGAAAATGTTTGAGAAACACTGTGTAAATATCTTTATGTAACAACAACAAACAACTAATATACAGTACCTAACAAAGTTCTCTGAGTATAAGAAACAAAACATATATGCCTTTACGTTACAGGTTCACTCTGTAACTGATTATTTACATTTCCACTACTTCCTATGGGAAAAAGTTGCCTCAAAATCCAAACAAATTGGAGGTGTAACAGCCTTCCAGACCCAACTGCATTCAACCTTTCAGGCTCATCAGCGTTGTGACAGGTGTGCTTGTGGCCCAGATGGTACTTGTTTAAACCTTTGGAGCGCTGCCATGACATGACTTCATGACACAGGACATGTCATCGCTGGCAGCTCGGGCAGGCAGTCAAGTAAGATGCAGGCGGTGTTGTCGGACGACTCGACAGCATGTCAGGTTGTTGAAGGAGAACTGCACTTGTTTTGGGAATTTTGCCTATCGTTCACAATCAAAATGAAAGTCATGATAACAGATGTTTTTTTTTTTTTTAATGCATTCGAACTTGTGAATAAATGTAAATACTGCTTGCAATGGAGTCAATGGGAAGTCCTCTATTCTGCCCATAAAACCCAATAAAAAAAACATCCAAAAACCGCCAAAAATACTTAATTTACATTTCATGACTTGAATATTTATACTATTTATACACTAATATAAGTATTAGTGATATTGCTATTATAACACAGACAAACTAGTTATAGCGGCGCCGTGATAACAAGCTATTGTGGCCATGTTGACATCATCGACTGGTGAGCTGTTCCTCGCCTCGGTGCTCGCTAAATCATAAATCATGCCTCTCACGCTGATATTAGGTAATCCGACAAGTTAGTACAAATTGACAGCCAATTTAGACCCGGTAATGGAGAGAAAGACACGAAATGACACTTGGTCTTTACAAGGGTTATGAGCCATATCAGTCGGCATCCTAATGACCGCAGACATTGTACAGTAAGTGATGTTTTATTTTGTTTGCTGGCTCTCATGAAGTCATCAGTGAGTAATAATCAGTTAAAGAAAAAAAGCAAATGTTGTGATGCGTTTTTTAAATTATTGCGCCGCATATGCTTAAAAGGAGCAAAATACGTCAATATTAGATGTTATTATGAATGTGCCTGTTACTACATTACATATATACTTACAGCATGTACAGTATGAAACCTTAATAGAGGTGTTTGAATGTGTTTTTAAGAGCTTTGTGGGCAGAATAGAGCGACTCCTATATGTTCCATTATTTACTATTCAGAGTGCCTAAAAAAATTAAAACATATGTGTTCTTGTCTTACATAGGGATTGTGAATGATACGTATAATTCCCCCTCCAAAAGTGCAAATCCCCTTTAAACACACCTTGAGCTGTGTGGAAGGATTAGAGAAATCTTCTTTCTGCCTTAAAGTGCAGTCACGTTTTCTGTCAAAACAGCAAAAGTCGCTAAAATTCCTCTTCAAGCCTCTAGAGAAAGCTCCTACAGGAATCCAGCATGTTCAGTGAGCCAGGGAAATTAAATTCCACTGGCTTGCAAAGACATGATCGCCTCCTTCTCCTCTGTCTCACTTACTTTCCTACTTTCCAGGAGGAGTTGCAGTGACATTATCCAAGTACACTACGCCTCTGTTCTCCTGTTGCCAAGGTGTCCCGATACACTTACAGGCCTGGTTTCATTAGATGACTTGATAAATATTACACTGACAAGCTGATTACATGTGAATAGAGAAAGTCAATGGGCAACACTCACTTCTCCCTTAACAACTACTGTAAAAAAAAATGCCCCAGAAGGGAGCCTTTTAACTGTGAACTACACTTGGAGGCCAAGCACCAGTGACCCAAGATTGCATTACGGAGCTCCCAAGTGTGAGCGGTGAATAAGTACAAAAAAAAAATACAACACAAAGATGCAGAGGAATGTTAACTTGGGAAAACCATTGCTGAGTCACTTTTCACAAATTCCAAAGTGTACTGTTTTAGACATCTTTTTTTATTTTATCGCTTTTGTTTCAGGGATATTTTTTAAGGATATTTTTGCAATGAATCACATAACTGACATTTTTCCCAAATTCCAATAGAAATAATGTAATTTGGAAATTTGTAGTATGTTAGGTTATGTGATTATCTTATGTGATGACTGTATTATGATGATAGTATATATGATAGTATATATCTGTATCATGAATCAATTTCAGTGGACCCCGACTTAAACAAGTTGAAAAACTTATTCGGGTGTTACCATTTAGTGGTCAATTGTACGGAATATGTACTGCACTGTACAACCTACTAATAAAAAGTCTCAATCAACACAAAAAAAACTGGACCAAGTGTGTGAAAGTGAGTGTGAATGTTGTCTGTCTATCTGTGTTGGCCATGCGATGAGGTGGTGACTTGTCCAGGATGTACCCCACCTTCCGCCCGAATGCAGCTAAGATAGGCTACAGCACCCCCCGCGACCCCGAAAGGGACGAGCGGTAGAAAATGGATGGATGGATAGGTTTGTCCTTAAAAGGAACGTATATTTTGCCCTTCAGCGCAGTACTGTATTGGGGTCTATAATATATATATTATAATACAACAAATAACACAAATCAACCAATAAATCAAAACGTCTCCAAAATTAATCACATATACAATAAAATATTTTCAAATATTATTTGCCTATATTTTGCATTTAAAGTATATTATCTTTGCATTTATGTATGCTTATAGTAATTGTTCAATAAAAAATATAAAAAGTATGCAAATTATGAAAATTTATTAAAACCAGCCAATACATCAAAACGTCTCAATAAAATTGAGGCAAATTTTTAATAAAAATATTTTTGAAATATTTTTTTGCATTTACATTTGCATTGTTTATTAATTTTAATGTATATCTTCTTATAATAATTATTTAAAAAATATGAAAAATATATACGACTATTACTACTAATAAAAAACAAAAAATAAATACATAAAAAAGTTTAAATGAAAATGAATCATATTTAAAGAAACCCTTTTTAAATATTATTTTGCACTGAATTTATATTATTTAGCACTTACATATGCTTATTGTAATGATTTAATAATGAATATGAAAAATATACTACTACTACTAATATTAATAATAGTAAAAATAAAAGCTAATAGAAATCAGCGAATTAATTAAAACGTATCAATTAAAAATGTGTCACATTTAAAAAAAAATCTAATATTTTGCAACATATTTTCATTTATATTTGTTTTGCATTCATAGCTGTTCATGGTAATTATTTCATTTAAAAACTATAGTACTACTACTACTAATAATAATAATAATTATAGTTAATACAAAATTGTCCAAAAATCTGAAAATTTTGATAAAATGAGTCAAATTTAAAAGAACATTTTTTCAAATATAATTTTGCATTTATTTTAACTTATAATTATTTATACTTAAAAAAAGTATCGCTAAAAATGAGTCACATTTTAAAGAAAATGCTTTCAATTATTATTCAGCATTTATAACCGTATTTATATTATTTTGCATGTATACCTTTATATGATAATTATATAATAAAAATATAAAATGATAGTACTATTACTAAAATAATTATTACTAATAAAAATAATAATAAATACACCAATAAATCAAAAAGTCTCGTTAAAAATGAGTCATATTTAAAAGACAATATTTACAAATATTATTTTGTATTTATAATATTTTGCATTAATATCTCCTTATGATAATTTTTGAATAACAAATATGAGAACAATTTACTACTATTACTAATACAAATAATAACAATGAATAAAAAATCTGTCGATAAATCAAAAAGTCTTGATAAATAGGAGTCACATTTAAAATAAAATATTTGTAATAATATTTTGCATGTATATCTCCCTAAAAATATAATATATACAATATAAAACCATACTACTACTACTACAACTTAATATAATAATAAAATAAAAATAATAATAATAAAATTAATAATGGTGATGATAATAATAATAACAAAAGACTAATACAAATAATAATAAACATGATATATTTTACATTTTTGTAGCACTTTTCTAAGTACAGTACTTAAAGCAAAGATGTTCAAAAGTTAGTTTAAAAACATACCAGACATTTGCTGTCCACCGATTTTCCTTCAACTCCAATAATCAACAAGCAATAAAACTGATGACCACTATGAATTAAAAATGCTAAAAAAAACAACACATGAAATTGAACTTTACAAGGCAAAGTTGCCACTCAAAAGGTATTGATTAAATTAAGTAATATTAAGGTGCAACTCCCCAAAAATCAGTTCTGCATGTTATTCTTTCTCAATAATCACTTTGTTTACAACTTAACTATATGCATTGTTTAATATAAAAACACTTTCATCAGCTTCTTACAAAAAAGCAAACTGGAAGAATCACAATTCAGCATGCATGTACACATGTGCACCTGATTATTGCAAAAATAAAGCAAATACTTTACCTGTCCATCCACCTCCAGGTGTGCAGAAAGCGACAAGAAGCGCCAAAAGCGTGCTACTTGCGCACAGAGCCATGGTGCGTGTGGTGCACAGATGCAAGGAGAGACGCACCAGCAGCCCAGCACAGAGGGGCTGAAACTCAGCGACCCTCCCATCAGCAGCCACTTGAGCCTCTCGCCCACTGGAAAGACAAGCCAAATATTTTGTTGTTTTAAATCAAATAATCATCAATAAATACATATCAGTTATTGCTTTGAATTTAGAATACACTTCGGTGCTGATTAAAGAAATGTCTTAATGAAAGCATTATTATGATGGATATTCCCTTATGGCTCCCTCTTGTGACCAATATTTGAAGAACAGTTCATGACGTCACAGTAATTCTGCTCAATGGCAAAGGGGTCCTCTAGATGGCGTGCTAATACACTGGTGTTTTCATAAACACTGTATTGCGGGATTAGTTGTTCCAGATATTACTGAATTCCCTTTAAAAACATTTTAAACAACCAAAATACCGGGCCAAAAAAAAAGTTGTATTAAAAAAATAGACAAAAAACATTTTAACAAACATTAATATTAATATTAAATTAAGCAGTCAGCAGGGCTATTCAACTACATAATGAAAAGTGCCACAGTTTTAAGAGCCCAAGGACATCGAAATGTGGATGTTTGGTCCCCGCAGGTTATATTTCTTTGAGACTGTGTTTACTTATTTACAAAGTAAACACATCAGTTTTCAAATTGCACTGTCAATAAATTCATTATTCTGCCCTCGTACTCAATTCCAGCGTGTGCAGCTAAGTTAAAAGCATGAATAAACAGAAATTTTGTTTGGCCATTGTGTATTTTCCATAAATAAAACGGAAGGTATAAGTGTTAATACAAACACACAATTATCTACAGATGTTAACATACATATAGAAATTACACAACATTTACACAACGTATGTGACTTATCACAATTAAACCTAAGATGTAGCATTCTACTACTGGTCAAATTTAGCGCTACATGTACTAAACGAGCTTTACTCTCAAATATCAACACAACCACAAATACAAAAGGCATCACAAAGTCACCAATTTCAATGCAAAACAAACTAAATATCTTTATAGACAATAATTACTTACAAATGTTTGACCAAGTTTTGTGTTGAAGCTTACACACTGGGATTTCTACCTTTGTTGCGGCTGGTCTGAATTAATGTGTCCGTCGCTTAAAAGGGCCGACATAAAACAATGACTCCATCATTCATACTTCGTTGTCCAGTCGTTGTTAAAAGTCAGATTTTTGCTATTTATTTAGATTTTTTTTCAGGGTTGAAAGAGTAGTCTTCTTCTACTCACCCCACTGCTGCTTCATTGTGACACGCTTTGCCAGGCCGGATGTGGCCCGCGGGCCGTGAATTGAATAAGGCTGGTCTAGAGTGTGTTTTACGGATGTTTTGGCCTTTGTGAGCCTATATTGACGATAGCATGAGAGTTGTTGAATTATTAAATTACATTTTTATATAATTGTGCAGCAATACCGATTAAAAATAATTATTCCTCTTTTAAAAACAGAATAATGTTTGTTTCTATAGTACAAACCCCGTTTCCATATGAGTTGGGAATTTGTGTTAGATGTAAATATAAACGGAATACAATGATTTGCAAATCATTTTCAACCCATATTCAGTTGAATATGCTACAAAGACAACATATTTGATGTTCAAACTGATAAACTTTTTTTTTTTGCAAATAATCATTAACTTTAGAATTTGATGCCAGCAACACGTGACAAAGAAGTTGGAACAAGTGGCAATAAATACTGATAAAGTTGAGGAATGCTCATCAAACACTTATTTGGAACATCCCACAGGTGAACAGGCAAATTGGGAACAGGTGGGTGCCATGATTGGGTATAAAAGTAGATTCCATGAAATGCTCAGTCATTCACAAACAAGGATGGGGCGAGGGTCACCACTTTGTCAACAAATGCGTGAGCAAATTGTTGAACAGTTTAAGAAAAACCTTTCTCAACCAGCTATTGCAAGGAATTTAGGGATTTCACCATCTACGGTCCATAAAGGGTTCAGAGAATCTGGAGAAATCACTGTACTGTACTGCATCAACAAGCGACATCAGTGTGTAAAGGATATCCCCACATGGGCTCAGGAACACTTCAAAAACCCACTGTCAGTAACTACAGTTGGTCGCTACATCTCTAAGTGCAAATTAAAACTCTCCTGTGCAAGGCGAAAACCGTTTATCAACAACACCCAGAAACGCCGTCGGCTTCGCTGGGCCTGAGCTCATCTAAGATGGACTGATACAAAGTGGAAAAGTGTTCTGTGGTCTGACAAGTCCACATTTCAAATTGTTTTTGGAAACTGTGGACGTCGTGTCCTTCGGACCAAAGAGGAAAAGAACCATACTTGCCAACCTTGAGACCTCCAATATCGGGTGGGGGCTTGGTCGGGGGCGGGGGGCGTGGTTGGGGGCGTGGTTATTTACAGCTAGAATTCACCAACTCGAGTATTTCATATACATTTCATATATATATATACATTTCATATATATATATATATATATATATATATATATATATATATATATGAAATACTTGACTTTCAGTGAATTATATATATATATATATATATATATATATATATATATATATATATATATATATATATATATATATATATATATATATATATATATATATATATATATATATACATATTTAATTTTATTTACATATAAAAGAAATACTTGAATTTCAGTGTTCCAGTGGCTATCCATTAGATGGCAGTATTGTCCTGTTTGACTTCTCTGTTCAACTTGCAAGCGTATTTCTTCATCTTGCTCGTCGATGGCGTCGCCATGTCTGTAATTTCCTCGTTCTTCTGCTTCCTCTCCTTGTTGTGTGCGCAGTTGTGCACTCCACTCTCTAAAAGCCCTAGATGTTATGACGTCATTGGGCAGGCAAGCTGATTTATTGTGGGGAAGCGGACGTGAAAACAGGCTGTCCCCACTCAGTCTCAGGTCCGCATTGAGCTGGAGGGGGCGTGGCCTCCAGCTCTGGCTGAATACCGGGAGTTTGTCGGGAGAAAATCTCTGACGGGAGGTTGTCGGGAGAGGCGCTGAATATCGGGATTCTCCCGCTAAAAACGGGAGGGTTGGCAAGTATGAAAGAACCATCCGGATTGTTATAGGCGCAAAGTTGAAAAGCCAGCATCTGTGATGGTATGGGTGTGTATTAGTGCCCAAGACATGGGTAACTTACACATCTGTGAAGGCGCCATTAATGCTGAAAGGTACATACAGGTTTTGGAGCAACATATGTTGCCATCCAAGCAACGTTACCATGGACGCCCCTGCTTATTTCAGCAAGACAATGCCAGGCCACGTGTTACATCAACGTGGCTTCATAGTAAAAGAGTGTGGGTACTAGACTGGCCTGCCTGTAGTCCAGACCTGTCTCCCATTGAAAATGTGTGGCGCATTATGAAGCCTAAAATACCACAACGGAGACCCCCGGACTGTTGAACAACTTAAGCTGTCCATCAAGCAAGAATGGGAAAGAATTCCACCTGAGAAGCTTTAAAAATGTGTCTCAGTTCCCAAACGTTTACTGAGTGTTGTTAAAAGGAAAGGCCATGTAACACAGTGGTGAACATGCCCTTTCCCAACTACTTTGGCACGTGTTGCAGCCATGAAATTCTAAGTTAATTATAATTTGCAAAAAAAAAAAAAAGTTTATGAGTTTGAACATCAAATATCTTGTCTTTGTAGTGCATTCAATTGAATATGGGTTGAAAAGGATTTGCAAATCATTGTATTCCTTTTATATTTATCTAACAATTTCCCAACTCATATGGAAACGGGGTTTGTATATCGTCCATTTCCTCGCTCTAAAACACCAATAATTCAGACAAATTTAAGTACAATAATTTTCTCACACACGCACGCACACGCGGGGGGTTTGAGGTGGGCGGGGCGGGGTTAAGGGGGAGGAGTATATTTATAGCTAGAATTCACTGAAATTCAAGTATTTCTTATTTATATATATATATATATACAGTATATACACACACACACACACACACACACACACACACACACACACACACACACACACACACACACACACACACACACACACACACACACACAAACACAAACACACACATATATAGTACAGTACACAGTAATGAAAACACAGTTCTACTAACTGTACTGTACTTGCTGCTTGCTTAAAAAAAAAAAAAAACTCTTACCTTTCACTATTTGAGTAGCCTTTGTTCTGCCATTTGAGTACTGGCAAGCCATCTCTGAATCCGGGAACATATCCTTCACGGATTTGTTGAAAACATCCGCAAATGAGAAGGGGATGTTGCTTGCAGCTATCAGCATAGCCATCTTTGTCTCGGCATATGTTACACCCTCGGCTCTCCATTTAGCAAGGTGGCCCATGATACTGGGCTGTGACCGGTGCTGCGTTGCCGCCGCCTTGTGCTTCTCTGACCGATCATGAGTGACTATATCCATTCGGCCACCATGTTCAATGGAGAAGTCTGATCTACAAAATGTGCGGTGACAATCTACAATGTAAATAGTCATGAAAATAAAGAAAACTCATTGAAATGAGAAGGTGTGTACAAACTTTTGGCCTGTACTGTATATACACACACACACACACACACATACATATATACACATATATATATATATATATATATATATATACATATACATATACACATACATATATATATATTATGTTATATATATATATATATATATATATATATATATATATATATACATATACATATACACATATATATATAGTATATATATTATGTTATGTTTATAAAAACTGTATTTTTGATACAACTTTTATTGGGTCTCATAAGGCAGGTGAGGCTATACGAGCCTGTCACACGTGTGAGGAGTGAGGACATCACCACCCCAACTGTAATCACTGTGGTCTCACTCTAATTACTACGCCCTTAAAACAAGTCTCCAGCTCACAGCTCTAATGAACAATCCGATACGAGCAGCGTGACCTCACAGAGTGTTTAAATGCAAGTACAGTTCATACCATACAGCAGCGCCTAACTATGGCTACTTGTACACGCCACGCCGAAGTGGTGCAGTTTTGGAGCATCGTCAACATCGTGGGGTGAATAAAAACAAGCTGATGGCAACGCCTACATGCTGCCAGAGGAGATGTAATGCAACATGTCAGTTAACGCACACGGCGGAGGTTATTTCTGAGCAAAAAAAGCCGGGATGCTGCAAAGAAATAGGCCACTACTTACATACATACTGTATCAGACAAGACTGGAAGTCCAGCTAAGTTTGACCAAAAGAAAGGGAGTTGGGTCTTCATACATTGTCCTGTGTGATTGAGCATGTTCGTCAGGTATTAATTTGCCTTTTATTTTTCGTTAAATTATCTTTACACTTGCATTACAATTAATTAAGAATATTCAAACCATGAGAAATTGTCCATACAGTTGATAAAGGTTCAACGATGGCAACAGTTTGACCCTAAATTCACATTATTCCTAGTTACATAATTTACTGTACATAGCAAAATAATCCACTGTATTGTTTTTTTTAAGAGTTGATGTCTGCCGGTGTACATACAGTGGTACCTAAACTCAAGAGTGCCCAAATGTAAGAGTGTTTTGAGACAAGAGCTGTCTCTCCACTAATTGTTTTGCTTTAAGTTGCAAGAAAAATTTGAGCTACAAGCATCCCAGCCATTAGTTGGCATAGCAAATATAACAGTGAACCCCGTAAGATCTTCGCAAACATCTGGTCTTACTCGCTAGCATTAGTTTATAGTGAGAGATGGACATTTTCCAAATGTGTGAAGAAAGAAAGTGAGTGTGAAAGACAGTGCTGAGAAGAAGAAAAAATTAGGCGTGTGAAATGTACGGCCCGCCGGCCGGATCAGGCCTGCAAGCATGTTTATTCTGGCCTGCGGTCTGCGGGATGAGTTTGCTAAGTTTTAAAATAAGATGCAATCTTTCATGTTCTAAATAAATCCACTGGATGTCCGAATAGCAATTCCGTTAGGCAAGGAAACGGTTTACAGTGGGGCCAAGCAAGTATGTCAAGCAGGAGGTACACAGTAAAGCGTGGCCTTGACATAAATAAAACGTAAAACCTTACATCCGCGGCTTCGAACACATTGTGCTTAGGGTTGCACGGTATACCGGTATTAGTATAGTACCACGATACTAATGAATCATATTCGGTACTATACCGCCTCTGAAAAGTACTGGTCCCCCACACCCCCCCTCGTCATCACGTCGTGTCATTACTGGTTTACAAGCAAAGGAGCATGTTCGGCAGCGCACAATCACGGAGTACTTACAAACAGAGAGTGTGTAGACAGAAAAGGGAGACGGGACGCATTTGGGCTTAAAAACTAACGATAAATGTGAAGTTATAACACTGAAACGCCCACCGGAAGAGGTGCCTTAAGACATGGCTAGCTAGCTAGCGGCTAACGTCCTGTCCCAGTCAGCAGGGTTTTAGCTACTTCCAAATCACTAATCCTCGCCTCCATGGCGACAAATAAAGTAAGTTTCTTACAAGTATCATCCCTGCAGGACGAGGAATATCTAAACATGTTTCTCTACACACCGTAGCTCACCGGCGTCAAAATGTAAACAAACGCCATTGGTGGATCTACACCTGACATCCACTGTAATGATACTAAGTACAGGAGTGTATCTAGTCGATACTACTATGATTACGTCGATATTTTTTGGCATCACAACATCTATAATTTTTTTCAAATTTTTATTATGTTTATAAACTCAGAAAATATGTACCTGGCCACATGAGGACTTTGCATATGACCAATGTATGATCCTGTAACGACTTGGTATCGGATTGATACTCAAATTTCTGGTATCATCCAAAACTAATGTAAAGCATCCAAACAACAGAAGAATAAGTGATTATTACATTTTAACAGAAGTGTAGACAGAACATGTTAAAAGAGAAAGTAAGCAGATTTTAACAGTAAATGAACAAGTAGAATAATCATTCATTTTCTACCACTTGTCCTTAATATTTTTGACAAAATAATAGAATGGAAAATGACACAATATGTTACTTCATATGTCAGCAAACTAAATTAGGAGCCTTTGTTTGTTTACTTACTAATAAAATACAAGATGTCTTGTATGTTCACTATTTTATTTAAGGACAAACTTGCAATAAGAAACATATGTTTAATGTACCGTAAATTTTTTTGTTAAAATAAAGCAAATAATGAAATTTTTTGTGGTCCCCTTTATTTAGAAAAGTATCGAAAAGTACTGAAATAATTTCGGTACCGGTACCGGTGCCAAAACATTGGTATCGGGACAACATTAATCGTGCTTTGGCACATTCACTGCCCCAAAATGTCTCTGCCAAACAAGAGAAAAGTGGACGCAGAGTGTAACTCAACCCACTTGAATGTGGTCCATCCGTTTTTCCTTTGGAATAAAAAATAATTGAACAAAAAAAACAAAAAACTACTTTACCTGTTTTTTGGTTTAATAATAAAAAAATTAAAAAACGGAAAACGGATCATTATCCGGTCTGTGTTTTTCTATTTCGAATTCTTAAATGCAAATTAAAAAACCAACTTCGGGCCATTTTTTCTATTTTCCATCCATCCATCTTCTTCCGCTTATCCGAGGTCGGGTCGCGGGGGCAGCAGCCTAAGCAGGAAAGCCCAGACTTCCCTCTCACCAGCCACTTCGTCCAGCTCTTCCCGGGGGATCCCGAGGCGTTTCCAGGCTAGCCGGGAGACATAGTCTTCCCAATGTGTCCTGGGTCTTCCCCGTGGCCTCCTACCGGTCGGACATGCCCTAAACACCTCCCTAGGGAGGCGTTCGGGTGTCATCCTGACCAGATGCCCGAACCACCTCATCTGGCTCCTCTCGATGTGGAGGAGCAGCGGCTCTACTTTGAGCTCCTCCCGGATGGCAGAGCTTCTCACCCTATCTCTAAGGGAGAGCCCCGCCACCCGGCGGAGGAAACTCATTTCGGCCGCTTGTACCCGTGATCTTGTCCTTTCGGTCATAACCCAAAGCTCATGACCATATGTGAGGATGGGAACGTAGATCGACCGGTAAATTGAGAGCTTTGCCTTCCGGCTCAGCTCCTTCACCACAACGGACCGATACAGCATCCGCATTACTGAAGACGCCGCACCGATCCGCCTGTCGATCTCACAATCCACTCTTCCCTCACTCGTGAACAAGACTCCAAGGTACTTTAACTCCTCCACTTGGGGTAGGGTCTCCTCCGCAACCCGGAGATGGCACTCCACCCTTTTCCGGGCGAGAACCATGGACTCAGACTCGGAGGTGCGGATTCTCATCCCAGTCGCTTCACACTCAGCTGCGAACCGATCCAGTGAGAGCTGAAGATCCTGGCCAGATGAAGCCATCAGGACCTCATCATCTGCAAAAAGCAGAGACCTAATCCTGCAGCCACCAAACCAGATCCCCTCAACGCCTTGACTGCGCCTAGAAATTCCATCCATAAAAGTTATGAACAGAACGGGTGACAAATGGCAGCCTTGGCGGAGTCCAACCCTCACTGGAAACGTGTCCGACTTACTGCCGGCAATGCAGACCAAGCTCTGACACTGATCATACAGGGAGCGGACTGCCACAATCAGACAGTCCGATACCCCATACTCTCTGAGCACTCCCCACAGGACTTCTCGAGGGACACGGTCGAATGCCTTCTCCAAGTCCACAAAACACATGTAGACTGGTTGGGCAAACTCCCATGCACCCTCAAGGACCCTGCCGAGGGTATAGAGTTGGTCCACAGTTCCACGACCAGAACGAAAACCACACTGTTCCTCCTGAATCCGAGGTTTGACTATCCGGCGTAGCCTCCTTTCCAGTACACCTGAATAGAACTTACCGGGAAGGCTGAGGAGTGTGATCCCACGATAGTTAGAACACACCCTCCGGTGCCCCTTCTTAAAGAGAGGAACCACCACCCCGGTCTGCCAATCTAGAGGTACCGCCCCCGATGTCCATGCGATGCTGCAGAGTCTTGTCAACCAAGACAGCCCCACAGCATCCAGAGCCTTAAGGAACTCCGGGCGGGTCTCATCTACCCCCGGGCCTTGCCACAGAGGAGCTTTTTAACTACCTCAGCAACCTCAGCCCCAGAAATAGGAGAGCCCACCACAGATTCCCCAGGCACTGCTTCCTCATAGGAAGACGTGTTGGTGGGATTGAGGAGGTCTTCGAAGTATTCCCTCCACCGATCCACAACATCCGCAGTCGAGGTCAGCAGAACACCATCCTCACCATACACGGTGTTGATAGTGCACTGCTTCCCCTTCCTGAGGCGGCGGATTGTGGTCCAGAATCGCTTCGAAGCCGTCCGGAAGTCGTTTTCCATGGCTTCGCCCGAACTCCTTCCATGTCCGAGTTTTTGCCTCCGCGACCGCTGAAGCCGCACACCGCTTGGCCTGTCGGTACCTGTCCGCTGCCTCAGGAGTCCTATGAGCCAAAAGAACCCGATAGGACTCCTTCAGCTTGACGGCATCCCTCACCGCCGGTGTTCACCAACGGGTTCTGGGATTACCGCCACGACAGGCACCAACTACCTAGCGGCCACAGCTCCAATCAGCCGCCTCGACAATAGAGGTGCGGAACATGGTCCATTCGGACTCAATGTCCAGCACCTCCCTCGTGACATGTTCAAAGTTCTTCCGGAGGTGGAAAATTAAACCCTCTCTGACAGGAGAATCTGCCAGACGTTCTCAGCAAACCCTCACAATGCGTTTTGGCCTGCCAGGTCTGTCTGGCATCCTCCCCCACCATCGCAGCCAACTCACCACCAGGTGGTGATCGGTAGAAAGCTCCGCCCCTCTCTTCACCCGAGTGTCCAAAACATGAGGCCGCAAATCCGATGACACAACTACAAAGTCGATCATGAAACTGCGGCCTAGGGTGTCCTGGTACCAAGTGCACATATCGACACCCTTATGTTTGAACATGGTGTTCGTTATGGACAATTTGTGACGGGCACAAAAGTCCAATAACAAAACACTGCTTGGGTTCAGATCCGGGCGGCCATTCTTCCCAATCATGTTGAAGTCCCCCAGTAGAACGAGGGTATCACCGGGAGAGTGCTCCCTCGAGTGAATCCAAAAAGGGTGGGTACTCTGAGCTGCGGTTTGGCGCGTAAGCGCAAACCACAGTCAGGACCCGTCCCCCACCCGAAGGCGGAGGGAAGCTACCCTCTCGTCCACTGGGTTGAACTCCAACGTGCAGGCTCTGAGCCGGGGGGCAACAAGAATTTCCACCCCAGCCCGTTGCCTCTCACTTCCGGCAACACCAGAGTGGAAGAGAGTCCAGCCCCTCTCGAGAGAACTGGTTCCAGAGCCCTTGCTGTGCGTCAAAGTGAGTCAGACTATATCTAGCCGGAACTTCTCCACCTCGCGCACTAGCTCAGGCTCCTTCCACCCCAGCGAGGTGACGTTCCACGTCCCAAGAGCTAGCTTCTGTAGCCGAGGATCGGACCGCCAAGTACCCTGCCTACGGCTTCCGCCCAGCTCACATCGCACCCGACCTCTATGGCCCCTGCTATGGGTGGTGAGCCCATTGGAGGGGGGACCCACGTTGCCTCTTCGGGCTGTGCCCGGCCGGGCCCCATGGGGACAGGCCCGGCCACCAGGCACTCGCCATCGTGCCCCACCTCCGGGCCTGGCTCCAGGGGGGGGCCCCGGTGACCCGCGTCCGGGCGAGGGAAATCTGGGTCCTTTGTTTTTATTTTTCATGGAGGTTTTTTGTATTTTCATTTCTAAAACAAAAGTTGGACAACTATTTAATGACACTTTTTTAAAACGAAAAATGACTCCTGCTGAACAAAGATGTTAGCGTTATGCTAAATATATGCTAAACGCAAAGGAAAAGCTAAAATACTGCTTCCGGTTCAATTTGTCATCACACAGATAACCAAGCATTTTTGCATTTAGGATGAACATAAATTGGATTTTTGTGTTTATCTGGAAACATTAAAATCCATAAAAGGAGAACAGCACAAAATCCAATTTTATGGCAATATTTTAATGAAAATCAACCCTTTTTTGTTTGTGTTAAAATCTGCCATATATAACAGACCTTATCTGTTATCCAAATGTATTTAATGGGAATTTAAACAAGGTGGATTGCACATGCGCAGTGTCTCTTCGGGATCCTCGTCTGTGAGTGACTCGGAACATCCGAAGAAGAAGACAAAGAACGGTGTCAGGGTCGTCAAAACAATTTTAACGCGCTCAAGAGTTTCCTTCTATTTTGTTATGTCCAGAGACATGGAAAGTGACATATTTTATTGTTTCTCTATCGAGCAGGCAAAAGTTGCTCTTCTGTTGTTTTTGCCAGGTCGCTCACAGTCACAGACGAGGATACGGGAAAGGGACACTGAGCATGTGCAATCTACCATATCTCCAAGCTTTGAATGGTGAATAGAGAAAAGAGTTGAATTCGATTTTCAAACCCATTCATAAATTCAGATAGTGGATACCGATCCATTTTCTGTTTTTTTTAATATAAACCCAAAAACGGTGACCATTAATTTTGTGTTAAATAATTTTCAGATTCCAAACGAAAAGCGAATGGCATACATCCATCCATCCATCCATTTTCTACCTCTTGTCCCTCTCGAGGTAGCTGGAGCCTATCCCAGCTACATAAACCTAATTAATACCTACAAGAGTTTTTATTACCTTTTATCTATTTAGTATTTAGTTGGTTTTTTTTGCTTTGAAAACATTTTACTGTGAGGAAGTTGCTAACAGCACCTTTAAAAATGTAAATGGCTTTGTAGATACACAGACAAAGTCTAAGTTTAAATTTTGTGTTTTTGTGGGTTTTTTTAGATAAAGATTATTTATGTATTTAATATTTGTTTACTTACTATGGTATATTATTTATGTATTCACTGTTCTGTTACAGAGAACAAGGAAATGGGATAAAATTGCTATGGTATGAAAAGGGCTAGGATTAAATGAGCTCAGCTTCATTCTACTCCTTTTCGGACGTGCTGTAATAAAACAACTGGAAATATGTGATGCATTACATTGTATGGTATGCATGTTCGAAATGAACTGAAACTGAAAGTTCCTTTGTGTTTTTGAAACTGCACCAATTTTTTCCTCAGAATTTTCAACTTGAAGTGTTTTATCAAAAGAACTATTTTCATTTTCAGAATGGGCTTGTTTTTGTAAAACAAAGAAAACAATCTGAAGTTGTCTTATTTTTAAGTTATTATGCCATAAGTTTACCAGGCCTGCCCACTTGGGAAAAGATTTTGAGTTTGACACCCCTGCATTGAATTAAAAGAAAACAGTGAGTCTGCACTATACTAAAGAAAAATGATTCTATAAAGAATGTTATTTGTACAGTAAATCTATCTTATTGCTCTTTTATCCTGCACTACAACGAGCTAATACAACGAAATGTTGTTCTTATCTGTACTGAAAAGTTCAAATTTGAATGACAATAAAAGGTAGTCTAAGTCTAAGACTAAGTTAAAGTATTATCTCAACAGAGGACATTTATTCATCAAAATATGTAAAAACTGCTAATGTGTTTGACTGAGAAGTAGCTGGAAGGAAATACCGTAGAAATCCACGCTGTGCATTATTACATTACTGCATAAAATTACTGTAGTAGTTAGTAATACATTCTATTGTATTGTTTGTATACAATATTAATTGTCCCAGAGTTTGTTTTTCTTTTAAAAAAAAAAACATGTTACGTGTTAAAATTGTGCTGTTTAAGGGGAGCCAACTCAAATTATTTCAGTTGCGTCCGTGGATTTGAGATACAAGTGTTTTGAGTTAAGAGCTCTGTCACAGAACCGGGAATCTAGGGTATTACTGTAGTAGAAATTGATTCCTCTTGAAATCATCGCAATGGTTTTAAGAGACCGTTTGTCTGAAAGGTTGAATTTCTGAACATTCCTTACCATTCGTAGCCTAGTAGACAGGAAAACAAGAGTGGAATGATTCCTGTTTCTGTAAAATGACCACAACACTGTTAATTCCCCAAAAGAAGACGTGACTTCAGTATGATGAGAGTTAATATGTTCATTTTCTATATTGTATATCCTGTGAGCTGGAGCCTATATCAAAGTCTATAGGTCTACAGGACAATGAATAAACATAAAAGCCTACATTAGGTTCAATTAGTGGGAAGCGTATACTGTACAGTGTACCCAATGAAACTTGTCGTTATTGTTTACTGTGAGACCATATGGAGCCACATTTACCCAAAGATTAAAACATTGAATTGTCCGGTTGACAGGGCTTACCTGATCTGACTCCTGTATGACCGGAACAGTCCTGGGTGAATACAAAAAAAGAAGAAGTGGGAAATTGGTTGCCTAGCAACTGGTCAGCATCTGTCTTACCCATTTAATCCTTGCACATTTTTTTTTTTTTGCATCTCATTCATTACATTAGAAAGTTGACCAGGAGCAGAGAATACCATAAGCAAGTCACTACATAGTGACAAAAACCTGTCCTTTTTTAAATTAATCAATGTTGTTATATAATATCCTGCAATAGAAAAACATTTACTAAACAGGTATAAAAAATGGTCACCTATACAATTTAATGACATTTAAATGTCCATAATAATAAAAGATAGAAATCACTTTTTTATGTCATGGGATCATAACTAACCATTTTCAGCATGATGCAGTGCACCAATAATAATTAACATATTGTTTAATTAAAACCAGCAACAGTGCCAGTCATATAATATACATTTATATACAAGAAAAAAAGGCTCTAATGTGGTGCATTGTTATTAATGTTACAGAGGAAGCTATAGTTCACCCTCCACCCCATCCCCCCTCCCCCAACCCCACTTCCCCCATCCCCACCCACCCCGCCTCCCTCCACCGGAGCAACGAGGAGATGCTCCATGCATGCTGCAGCCTGCGGAGCTGCTGAGCGCACAGCCAACTCACACCTTGCTTGCGTGTAGATTAAAAACGCACAAAAAAAAAAAAAAGCCAAGAAAAAAAACAAAAAAACCCACATTTGAATCTTCATTCTGCGCGCATGGAAAAGGATTTAAGATCGCAGAGGATCCACTCAGGAGAAGAGGCTCTTATATGGGACCAGATTGCCAGCAGCAGCAGGTTTAAGTTTGACCGTGTGGAGTAACATCTTACTCCCCCAACCAAATCGTACTCATGATGTCCCTCATGGTTCACCTCAAGTCGGTCGCCAACCTCCGGGGGAAAGGTGACCGCATCGCCAAAGTCACATTTCGAGGTAGGTGGACCGTGGGTGGACCAGGTGGAGGAAGTTACTTTTGCTCTTTGTTGTGTCAGAAGTTGGAACAAATTGGAGTCACAGTTTCTCAGATCTCTTGTAAAGGTCCCCTGATGTACAAAAATGTACCTTTTAAATCTGGCAATGGTCAAGCTACCTATATGTCCTATGATCACATGTTCTGGGTAGTGGTCGTTATAGCAAGATTGCGGATGCAAGTGGATGATATTGGTTTCCTGTGTAGCAGGCTTGGCCAAAATTGGAATATCATTTAAAAATTGGAATTTGAATTGAACAGGCTCCACTCTACTGGAATTAGAATTACAGGAAGTGAAAGTCATTGAAATTCAGACAAATTCCCAAAAGGAAAACTGCGCTTTATTTGTTGGAATTCTGCCAATCTTCCATAATCCTTATGTGAGACAAGAAGTCTCTTTTCTGTGCGCTCTAAATAGTGGGAAAACTGAGAATGCAATGGACTGGGATACGATATATTTTGCCTATAAAGCTCTGTAAAAACCACCGGTCTGTAAATATAGGTCAATCTAAGCATTAACATAACTTCTTTCAGTGGCACATAACGAATGTTACTCTTGCTACGCGCTCTAGCTGTTAAATCAATGTCAACAACAACTACGAGAGCACTTTTCTCTGTGTGCTACCACTAATGAGAGAATTTGTGAGAGTCTCGGAGCGTTATCATGTAACACTATTGTAAACGTTCCATACAAGAAGATAAAACAGTAACTTGCAATGTCTGCTCTCACTGGGATGCCGACTGATGGGATGGTTGTATCTTCCAGCACTAGTGAGCAGCTAAATTCAGAATGATTCCTCAGATAAAACATGCCTTCTAGCGATGTTGCGATGGTCTTATGCTGTGCTCCATTTGTTGAGAGCGATATAGTATCATGTTGGTAGTGTGTGGATTTTTTAAAAGTTGACACAACCTTCTACTATACAAGTGAGATGCATGATTTATAGCCTGGCATTAACTTTTACAAACTCAAACGCTATAGAGCAGCAACAGAAGCAGCTAAAGCTTCTTCTTTTTCTTCTTTATTTTATGGCGTCTCGCAACCAATGTTACTAGCAGGTTAAGCTAGCTATTAGTTTGTAGCTGGCTACTTGCGAGTGGCCGGAAGAGCAGCGTGAGCAAGGTAGTTCTTAGAGTTAGCTCTTACAATAACAATGTATCTATAGCTTGGTTAAAATCCAGGTCACGGCAAGTAAATGGAGCAATTTTGGCGTTTTATGGGTGATTTTTAGAGCGCTTTTAATCAATGAATCCCATTACTTGAATTGTTAGCCGCCTCGCACTCAGTTTTTTACTATTTTAAAAGTACATAAAAGGTGAAGATGTGTGTTCTTGTCTCCCCTGAAGCAACATTTCAACAAATAAAAGTGAAGTTTCCCTTCAAAGCAAAGTTTCAGGAAGAATGTGTAACGTTTTGGCTTAACTACTAAACATACTTTACAAACACTAAAATCAAACACAAATTACCTCCATTTTGAGTGCTTGGATAAAGTAAAGTATTCTGGGGTATGGAATATTTTTCTATATAATTTGCAAGTAATAATACGTCAGATAAATTGTATATTTTCCAGAATATGCTTTTAGGGATGTGACTCTTATAACAACTCATGTTAAGATCTTGATTCTTAGGGTAACGATTTAATCCAGAATCGATTTTCGATTCAACACAATTTTGATTCAAATTGATATAGAATTTGTTACAAAAAATATATAAAATAAAACCTTTTAAAACAGGTTACAGGTTACAAAAGGTCCTCGACTGCTGACGTATACGCGAGTAAGTGCAATTTTTGAACGTTATGAATCGATATCAATCACAATAAATAAGAATCACAATTTGGAAGTGATACTTTTTTTCAGCCCCCTTAATGCTTTTATTCTTAATTGTCAATGAAAAAGGTTTCCTGTAATTAAAGCCTAGTGTGTACATGAAGTCCCTTGTAATAATATTTCTATGTAATATGTTTGATGTAAGGAATATAACAGAGCAGTGATCTCCAACCACCGGTCCGGGTACCAGCACCGGGCCGCACACAGACATTAAATAATTTATAACCGACCGCATTTTCTCCTACTTAATTTTCGCCAGTCCCACCAGACACCAATATGCTTGATCATAGATGTATTATAAAACTCCTGATAGGAAGTCACCATTTGCTTTATTTGCTACATGGGACAATGCACATTAATAAACATTAAATGTAAAGGTGGCAAATTGTAGCCAAATGCTAGGCACCATCTGTAGTCTGCGGCTGGTTGATGACCAAGATCAGGGCGGATCAGGAACAAAGTGACCATGGTAGTTAAAGCGCATAAGGCAGATGGAGAAGTGTTAAATTGTTGCATATAATACTTGTGCTGAAGGAAGGAAATACACATCTCCTTTGGCCTGTAAGTTATAGTGCTGGTATTATTGCTCATAGTCCTATAACACAAGTAGTTAGCAATAACAGATGTATTTGCGCATGGAAAATTGGACCAAAAAAAGCTAACAGTAAATCGACGTATGAAATATTGCACAAACTATGAATAACTAAATTTTAGAATGGAAATATAAATCCACAGAAATCTATTGGATCTAGTGGCAAGTATTTCTAGCTTTATTATATATCCATGCTCTTGTCCTTGAATGTGATGTATCACCTATAACCCATTAGATACTAAAGCCAAAAAAAGCCTACTACTAGCAAAAACGAATAAAAAACAAAAGTCTAAGGAGAGCTTTTTTTGAACAAGGGAAAGGCCAGGGGCTCCCACTAATTCAATGTTATGGTGATTTTTTTCATGTATTCATTTTCCATGCACTTATTTGCTTTATTTATCTACCACACGTGGAAGGCCAGTCCGTGAAAATAAAGCCTACATTAAACCACGTTTGGGGACCCCTGATATAAAGCATGATTTTGGAATACACAAAAATTATCAATAAACATTTCATGGATTTTCAATTCTATTTCTCTCAATTCGAAGTTTATTTGCAATTCTACTTCCAGTTTGCAACCCATAAATTGGAATTTGGGCGGCATTCTCAATTCAATTCATACTTTTGCACACAGCTGCTCCGTAGAGTGGCTGGACTCACCCTTAGAGATAGGGTCAGTAGTTCAGTCAGCTCAGAGTAAAGCCAATAGTCCTTAACGTCGAGAGGAGCCAGTTGACTAAGGCATCGAGTCGGGACGTCCACAGGCTGCCTTCGAGTGTAGCGTTCTGGGCATGCTCAGTCCGAAGGAGGACCTAAGGCACGCTGGAGGGACTACAGTATGTCTTGCATCTGGCCTGGGAATGTCTTGGTGTCCCCCCAGTGGAAATCAAAGCAGTGACCGGAGATAGGAAAGTCCAGGCTTCTTTACTAATTAGACTACTGGACCTGGATAAACAGAAGAAAATGGGTGGAATATTGTTACAACAGTAATATGTGTCCCTTCAGCAGGTTTCAGACTGCCAAATATGAGAAACCTCTAACTGGGATTTTGGGCAACACACTTGGAATGTTAGACCTCTGTACAACTGTCTAATATGGATGGGGCTTTATCTGGCAGTGATTACAATTGACAGATTTGAATGTTTTCCACATGTTTCTACTTTCTCATTAAGAGTTAATGATGAGGTCATGTGATCTCAACGATGATTGGGTTCTGGAGGTGTGTGCGCTTGTATGTGCATTGTGGTAATGTGTGCCTGGGTTATTCCGGGCAGTTAACCGCCAACCTATGAGCACTTATGATTGCTCGATATGTCGAGGCCCATGAAAACATGCCATGATGGAGCTTCCAGGAAATACTATCTGGTTAATAACTAACCAGAAAAAAATGGCCTGAAACCATTTGAATACAGAAACATTACATTACTGTAATAATGAAAATGTGAATCAACTGTTCTGCTGGAGTAATTGATCATTGAACTACATGGTCGTAAAAAACAAAAAAACTAATTACATGGCTGTTTGCATAAATTCTGATAAAACTGCTAACTGATTTATGGGCAAGAGTTGCTAATTGCTAAAGACATTTTGGTTAATGGCAGCCATGTTTTTCAACCAATCTTGCACACATTTTACAGACATGTACTAAGTTCTGAGGCGTTTCGGCCTAACACCCGAATGTTACAGTGGGGTTTTTGTAGAGTGTACTGAACTGTGTGAGAAATTTCAAGTCATTCTAACTTCTGAGGTCGATAATAGCACAGGCAACACATCAGGGGTGCATGTTTTGCCAAAATGGTGTCAGGAAGGGTTGGTGACAAACCCCAAGATGCAGAGATGGCAAGCTTGATGTAGGAAAACATGACTTGAATGTAAAAAATGCAGGGAAAACACGCACCAGGAACCAGGAGACAGGAAACAGGATATCAGGCAACAGGATACAATGAAAACTGGAGATAGCAAACGGTCTACAGCATACAATCCTCCAGCACTGCTGGAGCGAGAGGCAGGTATAAATAGTAGCCTGATTGGCAATTGCCACCAGGTGTGTCAGGCTGCCAATCAGGGACAGGTGAGGGAAACAAGCGCTCAGGGAGACGTGCAGGAAATGGAACCAAAATAAGAGCGCTGACAGGAAATAAAACACAAACGGGGGAAAACCCAATTATAACCCAGTGGCGGGCTGTGTGTTTTCCACCTCCGCCTTCAGTGATCTCCGACTTCAATGATTACCTCTCAAAATACCATAATTGATGTCACCACATGATCATTGCTGGAAAAATACTATACAGGAACACATTTACACCCTACTGGGCATACAATCACATCAACAGTATACAAAACGGGTTATTTTCTGGCGCATTTAAAAATGTATTAAAACGCATCAAGCAATTAAAACATATACCGTAATTTCTCTGCTTGGCTTATGCAACTTCCCGTCAATAAAGTTTGATTCAAAGTACACACTTCTCAAAGATATATTAACTGCCCTGACCACATGATGGCGACAAATACACATGTAACAATGTTAATTAAATGACAAGTATGACACACTTTAACAATAAGAGTTTACAGCTTTTAGTTGTAACACAACAGCTACTGTCAACAACTTGCAATCTGATTGGCTATCGCAACTGTCTCTGAACTCTATGTGTTCTCAAATTCATCCGCTAACGGTCCCAATGAGTATCCAATCACAGGACGCGTAAAGGTCACGTTCAACGTGAGGCCAGCTCATAATTGCCAACCCTCCCGGTTTTACCGGGAGACTCCCGGTATTCAGCGCCTCTCCCGATAACCTCCCGGCAGAAATTTTCTCCCGACAAACTCCCGGTATTCAGCCGGAGCTGGAGGCCACGCCCCCTCCAGCTCAATGCGGACCTGAGTGGGGACAGCCTGTTCTCACGTCCGCTTTCCCACAATATAAACAGCTTGCCTGCGCGACGTCATAACATCTACGGCTTTTAGAGAGTAGAGTGCACAACTGCGCACACAACAAGGAGACGAAGCAGAAGAACGAGGAAGTTACAGACATGGCGACGCCGTCGACGAGTAAGATGAAGAAATACGCTTGCAAGTTCCAAAACGAATGGAAACAAGAATTTCAGTTAATCCAGGACAGTTCGAAGGGGAAAGGGTATGTTGCCTGTACATTTTGTAGAACAGACTTCTCCATTGAACACGGTGGCCGAAATGATATACTCAGTCATGAACGGAGAAGTTAAACAGGACAATACTGCCATCTACTGGATAGCCTCCGGGACACTGAAATTCAAGTATTTATTCTATTTATATGTATAATAATATATATATGTATATATATATATATATATATATATATATATATATATATATATATATATATATATATATATATATATATATATATATATATATATATATATATATAGCTAGAATTCACTGAAAGTCAAGTATTTCATACATACCGGTACATATATATATGAAATACTTGAGTTGGTGAATTCTAGCTGTAAATATACTCCCCTATTAACAACGCCCCACCCCCGACCACGCCCCCCACCCCCCACCTCCCGGTATCGGAGGTCTCAAGGTTGGCAAGTATGGGCCAGCTAGACGGCCTTACTGACAACAACTCGTGATCTGATTGGCTATCGCAACTGTCTATCAACTGTATGTTCCCCTTCACTTAAAGTACACAGCATTGCTGAATCTGAAGGAGTCTGGCAGATTTGGTGCAGCATGGCAACATAAGCTTGCTGAATTCTGATTAGATACAAAATAAAACTAAAAATAGCAGCAGTGGAACGAGCATGATATGACATGAAGAGAATGTGAATCATTTTAGATATTTAGGGAAAGTAAATAAAAAAATAATTTTATCTTAAATTATGATCAGGATTTCTGGTTATGTTAGGCCACCAGAGAAGGCCTTGCTGGCCCTGACGGCACACCACTGTCAGTGATAAGGCTGACGAATGGTACCTTTTTGTTTGAGAGTAGAAAAGGCTTACACTAATACGGTCATGTTTATATTTTCAAATTCTCATGTAAAAATCTGAGATTTTAAAGAAACGTTAAGTTTTCTTGCCTTTCAAGTCAAGCCCGACTTGACCTGCATTGAGCAGCCTGCCGGACAGAACGAGAATCAGTGTCGCGTACAGGGATTACAGCCACTTGGTGTGTGTTCGTGTATGTGTAAGAGAGAGGAGAGTATCTTAGAAAGCATTTAGTTTTATGGTCAAAGGAAAGCGCTCAACTCGAACTTGTATCTGATACACTGATTAGAGTTAGCATCAGTATTGTTAAGGATGTCACGGGACCAACTCCCCCTTCCTTTTTCCTACCTGCGTGTGTGTGTTTCCAGTGTGCTCACTGGTGAAGGGATGGAGGATTTTTAGTGTTTTGTGCTACTGCAAATTCCCCGGGGTCTCAGCTGTACATGCAGCATGTCATACAAGTGGAGCTAGAGACTGTATAAAGCCCCCCACGGTCTGCTAGCTGCAGTTCAATTGCTTTCCTTGAGTGTGTGTTTTGTTTTAATGTCCAATTGTTCCAGCATGAGCACAGTTCACGCACAACCTAGCATTAAAGAAGGTGTGACGGGTTCATGTAATACTGTACAGAGACTGTTGCGCAAGGGGTTCACACGGCTGAATTTGTTTCCAAAAATATTTTTTTTTAGGCTTTGCTCTCGTCATCTAATTCGATATTGCTCGGCAGATGCTGGTTTTCTTCCTGTACATTGCATAATTGCTGGACTATGATGTTATTGTCAATGTTGACTAGGGCTGTGCGATATATCGAGTTTGTAAGATGTATAGATATATTTTGAAACAAGATATGAATTAAGAAAATATCGTAATATCGATATAGTTTATTTCACAATAAAATGACCAAACGACTGTTCCTTGTTCTCGCCCGTTTCTAACTCCTTCGCAATGGGCTACCAAATCCCTCCCCTTCCTCCTTCCAAGACGTGCTTGCACGTATAAGAACATCCATGATTGGTTGGTTGTTTACTATGATGAGTCACGATTGGTTAAGATTAGGGCAAAACATTAGGGGCAGGCCAATCAGAGGCAAGATAGGGCATGGAACCAGGAAGGGAAATCACAACAGACATCCCAAATGACGACGAGAGAGTCGTAGAAGAGAAAAGGGAATATTCAAGCGGGCGATTTATATATTAAAAAAAACTAGTGGAAAATGGCAGAGGGATTCTCTTCCTTAGATTTTTCTTTTAGCGATGTAGACAATGTCCAGGAAATCCACAAAGTGTCTACTTGGACATATTTGGACAAATGTACCGTATGCGTCTGGATAAAACATTCATTTGAGTTGTTTACCATGTAAGCACAAATCCAAACTGTTCTCGAGTTGCATATTTCGCACGAGAAATGCTGCCAAAAATGTATGCCGAAGTGAGGAAGATCATAGCCGCACAATTAAGTCAAGTCACTTACTCGGCGCTGACCAGAACTGTACGTGTGTGACATCGTCGACTGGGAATTAAAAAGTGCCTGCCTGAAAATATATTTTTTATCTGAGTTTGATACATTTTGTATTATTTGCACAGCTATGTTATTTATTTTACATAGAAAGAATATTTTTCAATTTTATTTATGTTATGTAATTCTGTGCTACTTAAACAGTTTCTTTTCTGTGCTGTTAATACCCATCTTGACTAACTGGGTTAATAAAAGTGTCACTGACTGTTTACAGTACAGTTGTCATTCACTTCAACTTCAGTCAATCTCGCTCAAAAATGAATATTTTTATATGTATACTTTCACCGGAAAATATATCAAGATATATATCGAATATCGAGTTTAAGTAAAAATATATAGAGATATACTTTTTCGTCCATAACGCCCAGCCCTAATGTTGACATACATCGCTATTATACCGTGTCACAAATTAGTCTGCTAATTCCGTATCCAGCCCAAGATAAGCGGTGTAGAAAGTAGATGCAAAAATGGAAGACATTGGGCAGCATTTGCATGCTTTACTAGCAAGACTAAGCAGCGTGTTCTCCTCCAATTTTTCATTCCCCTAAAGCACAGGTGTAGCACTCAAAGCCTGGGGGGGCAGATTTGGCCCGCTACATTGTTTTACGTGGCCCGAGAAAACCTGGAAATAATGTGGGTTAATAATCATCTTTCTTACTGAACGTATTTGTTCTTTAAATTTAGACCCCCAAAAAATGCATTTAAAGTGGAATCTCGATTTACAAACTCCTCATTAAAACTAAAATTTTCAATTTACGAACCACAGACCAAATCAAATCATGCTTTTTTGTATAAACCTTGTCTTTATGTACGAACGTTTCAGCCACCTATTGCGTGCCTGCAGAGCAGTTATGAGAGCAGTGTTGTCATTAGCAGTGTTTCCCACACATTCATTTATTTGTGGCGGCCCGCCACAAAAGAATTACGTCCGCCACAAATAAAATAAAAAAAAATTAAAAAAAAAAAAAAGTATTTGTATTTTTTTTTTTTTTTTTTGTCCTGCCAGCTTCTCAGGCAAATCATACAGTTGATGTAGATGCCCATATAGGCTGTTCAGATTTACTTTACAAAAGAGAAGTGTAGGATTCTTCTCTTGTTGCCTTATTTGTATTTGACCACTACTGTTTTCTGTTTATTTGTTACTGACTGTGGCAGGACACCTCTGCCTCTGTTTCACTTTATGTTGCTGGTAAATAATATGGTTGTAGTAGTAGGCTAAAGTTAAATTATTTAGTATGCACTAATTAAAGGGACAGAGCTTTAAGAGACATTTTAGCTTTTATATTTTATAACATATATTTTTTGTAAGAACCACAATTACATATGCGGTCCTCTCCAAGGTTTCTCATAGTCATTCACCGACGTCCCACTGGGGTGAGTTTTTCCTTGCCCGTATGTGGGCTCTGTACCGAGGATGTCGTTGTGGCTTGTACAGCCCTTTGAGACACTTGTGATTTAGGGCTATATAAATAAACATTGATTGATTGATTGATAATACATGTATTTCAGTGAATAACTTATTGTTCAAATCTGTATATAAATATGTACATAAAGTGTTGTAATTATATTGTAAAATGGATGGATGGGTGGACGTTTAAAACAAAACTGTTATTATTAATTAGTAAGTATACATTTTTTGAGCCTTTTTAGAGAAAATCATATCATTGTAGTAAATTATGCAAATTACTCGATGATGTCAGGGTGACCACGCCCATAGCCACGCCCCCACCGCCACAGGTATCTTGGCAGTTTATGGGAAACACTGCATTAGCTACTGTGCTAATAGCTACTTTTTACAAATTGTTTCTAGTTCTGCAAGCTCAATATGTCTCCAAAAAAAGAAATGGACAAGCGACGCGTGGTTTGAAAGAAAGTACCCACAGCGTTGTCGACACTGCCTCCCCATTCCCATTCTCAATTGTTTCGGCTGAACACCAAAAAGATGAATCAACATGGAAAATTGTATTTCTTTTTTTTTTTAAATTCCTAATTATCGTAGCGACCTGGCTGTTAAAGTAAAGGGTTTGGGGTTTTCAAACTGTGAGTGCACAACAGGGCTAGTGAAAGTGTGTGTTGTCAAATGGGGACAGTTGACTTAGTTATTAAATGTTGTTCGTTTGATATACACTACTGTATAGCGATTAATATTGTGTTCAACATGTACCATTTATTTACTAAAATATTAACTTTTGTTGAGGCTGGAACTTTTCTATTTACGAACCCTGTTCAAGAACCGATTGTTTGTAAATCGAGGTTCCATTGTACTGCACAAAATTGCATGTCTTTTAAACTTTATAATTATCTGATCATGCAAAAAACATTATTTAAATATATTCCCAATTTTTTTGTGAAAATAAAAATAAATACTGCAATGTCCCACTGACTTATAATTTCAAAGCAATTTGCACGTAAAACTAAATGTAATAATCAAGTGCATGGGCAATAGTGTAATAATATCATGAGGCGATTATACATTAGAATTCATATATATATTTACTGCTACAAACGTCCCTCTGAGGGCAGCAATGACTGTGACTGTCGCCCGAGGACTGTGACCATTACTGTGGCCCTCAAAGAAAACAAGTTTGACGCCCCTGCTCTCAAGGCTGTTAGTATATTTTCCTGATTGGTTTGACACATTCCTGTCTGGGGGAAAATGAGCCAGGAGCAAACTGTAAATGACCACGAGTACAGCAACCATACATGTAATATGTATGCAGTGAACCAGCATTACAGTGAAATTTTTTTTTTACAAAATGTGTAACTCTGACAAAAGACAGACCAAAAATAAATGTCCACTGTCATGAGGACATCAGACAGTGTTGCATAATCCTGAATTAAACAAGTCATATTATATTATATAATAGAATAAGACAGCAGAGCAGAACATTGATCGCCCTTTCATCAGAGAACTTTGAACCAGCTGCTTATTTGATAAAAGACATACTGAGCAAAGTAGGTATCACAACTGAATTGATTTCATGGCAAAGACTTTGATGAGCCCACCCTCTTATCTGCAGCTTCAATTCTTTATGCTTACACTCAGCAACAGCACAGTAGCCTGCAGGAGAAAATGTAGTTAAAAAGCTAACTACATTACTTCACGAGATTAAACATTCTGCTGAACGCCTTCTTTTAACAGCCACTGGTAATGTTGTGCTTGCCACGCAAACGAAAAATATCAATTAATACGATTGCACCTCCTAAAAGTAATTAACCCAAACTACCATTTTGCACAATAAAACAAATAGAAAAGTCAAAATAAAGTCAAACACTAAGTGAAAGCCTGGGCTCATTTTATAATAATAGCAAAGCTGCAGCTTCCTCCCACTGGTTATCAATAATAACCGCCACCTTGTACAATAGAAACAACAATTCAAAAGTAAGCCAAATCGTGAGGAAAGTTTCTGTAATACAGCAATTAATATAATGAAAAACAAGTCCAAATGCTGTAACAGCAAATTAAACACATTAAATGATAAATAATTCCCTCAGAACTGTGGTTTAAACAGAACAGCATCTGTACTTTTATGCAAGTTGTTCTGGCTTTTATGTTTGCCAAATATAATTAAAAAAACCTTCAGTTCTTCGACTGGTACTTTTCTTTGGGCGTTAAATGCCAGCAAGACCATAATGCGACATGATTAGCAGAAGGTTTTTAGTTTGAAGTGGAGCACCTTACATAAGCTTCACCCCTGTACTTCCACAAACCCACATCTCGGTGGAATAAAACGCAATGTGAAGGCAGCAAAGCTTCTGTTTTGAATAATGTAGGAGGGATTTCATAATCCTTTCCAGCATTTTAGCTGTGTTTATTTTAAAAAAAGACATTACATTCAGATGGGATGTGAAAGGCAGAGGTGGAAAGTGCGAAAAAGGTACAAAAAACAAAACCATTGAAGTTGGCACGTTGTGTAAATGGTAAATAAAAACAGAAAGCAATGATTTGCAAATCCTTTTCAACCTATATTCAATTGAATAGACTGCAAAAACAAGATACTTAATGTTCAAACTGGTAAACTTTGTTATTTTTTGCGAATATTAACTCATTTGGAATTTGATGCCTGCAACATGTTTGAAAAAAGCTGGCACAGGTGGCAAAAAAGACTGAGAAAGTTGAGGAATGTTCATCAAACACTTATTTGGAACATCCCACAGGTGAACAGGTTAATTGGGAACCGTTGGGTGACATAATTGGGTATAAAAGCAGCTTCCCTGAAATGCTCAGTCTTTCACAAACAAGGATGGGGCGAGGGTCACCACTTTGTGAACCAATACATGAGCAAATTGTCGAACAGTTTAAGAACAACATTTCTCAATGAGCTATTGCAAGGAATTTAGAGATTTCACCATCTACTGTCCGTAATATCATCAAAACGTCTAGAGTATCTGGCGAAATCACTGTATGTAAGCGGCAAGGCCGAAAACCAACATTGAATGCCCATGACCTTTGGTCCCTCAGGCGTTACTGCATCAAAAACCGACATCAGTGTGTAATTAATATCACCACATGGGCTCAGGAACACTTCAGAAAACCACTATCAGTAACTACAGTTTGTCGCTACATCTGTAAGTGCAAGTTAGAACTCCACAATGCAAAGCGAAAGCCATTGATCAACAACACCCAGAAACGCAGCGGGCTTCGCTGGGCCCAAGTTCATCTAAGATGGACTGATGCAAAGTGGAAAAGTGTTCTGTGGTCTGACGAGTCCACATTTCAAATTGCTTTTGGAAACTGTGGACGTCCTGTCCTCCGGACCGAAAGAGGAAAGGAACCATCCGGATTGTTATAGGTGCAAACTTCAAAAGTCAGCATCTTTGATGATATGGGGGTAAATAAGTGCCCAAGGCATGGGTAACTTACACATACAGTATGTGAAGGAACCATTAATGCTTAAAGGTACATACATATGAGCAACATATGTTGCCATTTAAGCAACATATTTTTCATGGACGCCCCTGCTTATTTCAGCAAGACAATGCCAAGCCACATTCTGCACTTGTTACAACAGCGTGGCTTCATAGTAAAAGAGTGCGGGTACTAGACTGGCCTGCCTGTAGTCCAGACCTGTCTCCCATTGAAAATGTGTGGCGCAGTATGAAGCCTAAAATACCACAACGGACACCCCGGACTGTTGAACAACTTAAGCTGTACATCAAGCAAGAATGGGAAAGAATTCCACCTGAAAAGCTTCAAAAATTGGTCTCCTCAGTTCCCGAACGTTTACTGAGTGTTGTTAAAAGGAAAGTTAATGATTATTTGCACAAAAAAAAAAATGTTTCTCAGTTCGAACATTAAAAATCTTTTCTCTGCAGTCTATTCAATTGAATATAAGTTGAGAAGGATTTGCAAATCATGGTATTCTGTTTTTATTTACGATTTACACAACGTGCCATCTGTTTTTTTTGGGTTTTGTAGAAATACACAAGATAATGAATGAAAAAAAATAAACTTAACTTAAAAACAACTTAGGAGCTTAGTTGGTTCTGTGACGGAGCTCTTAATCTCTCCCATGGAAATTAATTGAAATCATTTTAATTGGTGCCTGACCCTCACTTTCCCTTAAAAACAGCACACTTTTAACTTGTAACATGCCTTTAAAAAAACCCAACTAACTTTTATATAACAAATATTGTATAAAAACAATACAATACTACAAGTACTACAAACAACTACAGTAGTTTCATGAAGTAATGCAATAATGTACAGCATATAATTTGGAAAGTGTACTTTTACAATATCTTTGTCCTGCTGCTTCTTCATCAAACACTCCATCAGCAGCTTTTCCATATTTATGGAAAAAAGTCAGTTGTTTGGATATTATCGTATTTTAATTTTGTTGTCTGTCGTTAAACTCACCCTGTTTCATTATGTAAAGGATATCACCACTGCTTAGATTAATTTGCCATGTCATGTTTTTGATGACTTATTTTTTTAATTCACTGAATATCATCCACTTCTTCTTTTCAAAACTGTCCTTCACACTCACTTTCTTTATTTCCATGGCTGGAAAACAAACATATATTAGCTATAAGCTAATGCTAGCGAGTAAGACTCAATGTTTTTGGCGGATCTTCTGGGGTCCACTTTGACATTTGCTAGGCTAACTAATGGCGGTTAACCTTGTAACTCAATTTTTTGCATTTGAAGCATATCAATTAGCCGAGAGAAAGCTCTTATCTCTAAACACTGTTAAATTGAGGTGCCACTATACGTTAATAAGAGGAACAACAAACATCTGTATATATAACAATTTCTTCTTGAGTCAATTATATTGGCAGCAGGCAACTAGGTAATAGCTTAATTCATGCCACCTATTGGGCTGGAATATAGTCTCATTCATCAAAAAAAAAAAGTTTAGTAGGAAAATCAACATCACCGCAATGTTAAATATCTATGTTTATTTTTCTATTAATTTTTTAGTTACATTTATACTTTTATTTTGTTAATGCAAAATTACTGTTTTCAAGTATCCAAAAATGCAGCCTATAATCTTCCTAAATAATCTTTTTTTCCTCCAGTCTAAATAGAATATCAAGTTATTCAGTACTTGAATTACAAAAACGTTGCTTGATACGATCTTTAATTTCTGCACACATGAAGCTGCCTTCCTCAAACGCTCAAACACAAAACACCTGCACAAAACAAACTAGCGCACAAAGACAATTACACACAAACGCCCGCCGCCATTCATGAGCACCACAAAGCAACCAGGTGCAGCCCACACAAGTGAGTCAGGTGACCGTCAACAATTCTTTGCCCTCTTTATTATGTAAACACTCCCTGGACACCTTATTAGGTACACCTGCATGATGCAAAATAGTGTCCGAACAAAATGCAAAAGTGCTCATATTTTCTAGAAAGAATGAATTGAGCAATATTGTTATAATAATACATTGTTTTAGCCTCTCTTTAAGTCCACCACTGATCTGTATTTGCTGAATGTCAAACTGAAATGATTAAATTAAATAGCATCAACTGATTGCACTCTCTTGTGCGTGCGCCACACTGTGCAAATGGGGCGGCTTTTGGGATTCTCCCCACTTAAACGGCAATGACATTTATTGCCAAGTGGCTATTGAACCTCTCGACCTGACCTCACGTCTTAATCCCTCTTTACCTTTCAGGTTTGTCCTTCTACAGCCATGTGGCGGCCAACTGTGAGGAGGTGGCTCACTTTAATGAGGTTGGTATCTTTTTATTTCCTACCTCGATAATGGCAGATGGGCAATTTACCAGACTGTAATGCAGTAAACAAGGCCCCGATTTAACGTACAATATTAGTATTTGATCATGGCAATTATCATGCCACCTGCTACTTGCATACATTATACAACCGGGGCCGTAACCAGAATTTGACAAATACAGAGGTCAAAAATTGGTGGTCCATGAGGAGCTTTGAAAGGCTGAAATCATGGGTATTCCAGCACCATATAAATGATATTACCTTAAGCAACACAATGAAAAATCCATTTTTTTTTTCATTACTATTCTGAAGTTTGGCGTACAGAGAGATTCAGATTTTTCCCAAAAGTATCCCACAATGCATTGCCGGAATCCACGCTACACGCAATACTTAAAGTACCACTGATAGTCACACATACACTAGGTGTGGTGAAATTACCCTCTGCGTTTGACCCATCCCCTTGTTCCACCCCCTGGGAGGTGAGGGGAGCAGTGAGCAGCAGCAGTGGCCGCGCTCAGGAATCATTTTGGTGATTTAACCCCCAATTCCAACCCTTGATGCTGAGTGCCAAGCAGGGAGGTAATGGGTCCCATTTTTATAGTCTTTGGTATGACTCGGCCGGGGTTTGAACTCACAACCTACCGATCTCAGGGCGGACACTCTAACCACAAGGCCACTGAGCATTACTTAGGAACTATTCGGAGGAAAATAACATTGCACAGGTTGTATACGATAGAGAAATACTGCAAGTCATTGGTAGAAGTCCCTTCGTCGTTACAAGGAAAAAACAGCCGTAATTGGATGCAAGGATCTGTACCAGATCGACAAGACTGAGTGGAGCAGGGATCAAAACATCTTCCATGAGGTCTCATACCCGGACTTGGTGGACTATCTAATTTTCCAACCGAAGCCATTTTATTCTTTAAAGGATTTTCTAAACTATAAGAGCCTTGAAAGCTACGTCCGTTTTGTTTGTGGATGGGTTTGTGATGTTTCTATTTTTATTGCATAAACTCAGTGGACATTGTGTCGTCAAGACGAGAGTCAGGCACTCATAGAAATTGTCGGAGCAAAGTTTAACACCGTGGATGATTACGGATAACAAATCTAAGGTCATCTCAGCACACTGTGATTGTAAGGCAGGATTGGGAGAATGCTGTTCACATGTAGCTTCAGTTTTGTTTTATGTGGAGGCTACAGTCCGGATAAGAGTAGTGAGTACAATTATTTTTTTCATCAATACAACTACTATCAAAGTTATTCGACCAAGCACATCAAGTTAATGCAAAGTAGGGTTGTCATATTTATTTTACATTCATTTTTACTTACAAAATGTCTTTTAATTACCTAAAGCCAAACAAACATGAAGATGTTCATAGCACACACATGTGCTGGGTACATCGCAACAAACCATGATAACACACTCTTCTTTTTAGTAGTTTCTCCCCATCCTAAAATAAACCTTTGTAATTCGATAAAAGCTAGTCTTATCCCTCCCACCTCGATTGTGACAGTTGACAATGGCACATGTCGTCGGCATTATGAGTATCACTGGATAAATGATCGGCGACAATTAGCGTTTCACGAACGCGGCGCCTTCAATATGGATAATGCATTGTCGGAAATGTAAACAAATCTGAACCTCTCTCTAAACAATTTTAACGCATAAAAACAAAAGTTTAAAAACTTTACAACATTTCATTTCCGACATGGGTTTATTAAACCCAAGATCTTGTGCTTGGAATTTTAAGTACTCGTTACATGTGCCACAAGAGGAACCAGAAGTTAAAAGGAGAAATCTGTCTTCATATTCTAATCAGTGACAGGGCGTTACGTGGCCAGGAATTGTTTGGGGTGAAATTTCATATGAAGCGCCTTGTCATTCAATAATTTACATTTGACAAGCTTTTCTTCACACAAAACTGGGCCCTTCGTATGGACAGTGAAGCCCTACGCAAAGCGTGTGTTCTGTATTTAGGGCGAGGCGGCACCCGACTGACATGATGGTATTATACCGACAGTGTTTCATATCAATTTAAAGGCCTACTGTAATGACATTTTTTTATTTAAACGGGGATAGCAGATCCATTCTATGTGTCATACTTGATCATTTCGCGATATTGCCATATTTTTGCTGAAAGGATTTAGTATAGAACAACGACGATAAAGTTCGCAACTTTTGGTCGCTGATAAAAAAAAGCCTTGCCTATACCGGAAGTAGCGTGACGTCACAGGAGGAAGGATTCCTCACAATTCCCCGTTGTTTACAATGGAGCGAGAGAGATTCGGACCGAGAAAGCGACGATTACCCCATTAATTTGAGCGAGGATGAAAGATTTGTGGATGAGGAACGTTAGAGTGAAGAACTAGAGAGGCAGTACAGGGTGTATCTTTTTTTGCTCTGACCGTAACTTAGGTACAAGGTCTCATTGGATTCCACACACTCTCCTTTTTCTATTGTGGATCACGGATTTGTATTTTAAACCACCTCGGATACTATATCCTCTTGAAAATGAGAGTCGAGAACGCGGAATGGACATTCACAGTGACTTTTATCTCCACGACAATACATCAGCGAAGCTCTTTAGCTACTGAGCTAACGTGATAGCATCTGGCTCAAATGCAGATAGAAACAAAATAAATAAATCCCTGACTGGAAGGATAGACAGAAGATCAACAATACTATTAAACCATGGACATGTAACTACACGGTTAATAATTCTCAGCCTGGCAAAGCTTAACAATGCTGTTGCTAACGACGCTGAAGCTAACTTAGCAACTTAGCAACCGGACCTCACAGAGCTATGATAAAAACATTAGCGCTCCACGGCGCGACGAAGGACTTCACCCGATCACAGATGCGGTTGGCAGCTAGCATCGGCTAGGCGTCTGCTATCCAAATAAGTACTCCTTGTTGTGTTGCTACAGCCAGCCGCTAATACACCGATCCCACCTACAACTTTCTTCTTTGCAATCTCCATTGTTCATTAAACAAATTGCAAAAGATTCACCAACACAGATGTCCAGAATACTGTGGAATTGTTCGATGAAAACAGAGCAGTTTGTATGGTGACACATTGGGTACGAATACTTCCGTTGCCGTCGTGACGTCACGCGCATACGTCATCATACATAGACGTTTCCAACCGGAAGTTTAGCGGGAAATTTAAAATTGAACTTTATAAGTTAACCCGGCCGTATTGGCATGTGTTGCAATGTTAAGATTTCATCATTGATATATAAACTATCAGACTGCGTGGTCGGTAGTAGTGGGTTTCAGTAGGCCTTTAATTTAGGTGAAACAAACATTAGTGACGTCAGTACACTTCAATGTTAATGTTATGTTGACAGCACATTTCGGATCGGATAAGGTTTAAAGTAAAAGTGGACTTAAGTGCGTTACAATGTTGTCTGAAGTGCATTACCAAAGATCGTACATTGAGAAAGGATGATCTACCTCGTGGTGAAGTACAGCGCACACGATGTCCTACACAAAGTATTTACAGCCAGTCATACCATCTTCTTTTTGCCACTAAAAAATACCAAAGACATGACCTCGGTGTCCTCAATAGTATTTACGGCCATGGTTACAACTGTCCATAACTTACAGTGGCTCAATCAAACTGAGACTGGCAGCACTTTTCAATCATGCATTCCAGGAAAATAGATATTCTTGCAGTGCTTTGTCATAGAAAATAGATTCAAATGCAAGGTGTTTATCAGACAGTGGGAAGAAAAACAGAAAACAGTTAGAAAAAAAGGATGATATTCCTCTCTAACGGTCTCCCTGAGGGGGAATTCAGTTTTTACACTCTGTTATTAAACATCCTGCGTAAATGAAAGGCTAGAAATGCACTTGCACACAATCAGATGGCCATGGATTGTGGGGTATGTCAAAGAGGAGGCTGTACAAATAAGATCACTGCAAGCAGTTGCTCAAAGGCATATCCAACCTTTTTTTTTTTTCTCTGAAGTCAAATGTGAATATGCCAACCTCCAAGTCCCCAAGCCAAGTCCTTACACACCAAACTTTCTCGATTATCCAACCCCTAATAGTCCCTCCCGGTACGCATATCACGCGATGTACCTAGGGCCCCGCGATATGTGGGGGTCCCCACTTTGTGTGCAGAGGCGCATTTAAAATATAATTTGATTAATGACAGGGCGGTTCGTAAGAAAATTTACCCCAAACATATTTCTAGCCTCTTACTGCTTCGTTACTGATAATATAATAGCAAATGTCCCTTAACCACATCACAATTCTGATTAATGCACTGACTGACCTTGTATGCTTAATGTTAAATTTGGTATTTTGTTGTTCGTTGGCCATGTTGTTAGGCAATGTGTTTTTCAGTTCCCTAAAGGTGTGTACTCCTGTGATTGTGGTGATTCGGCTAACATCCTACAGTTTGAGTGGGTATTTTGAAGAGCGCATGTTTCAATCCGATTTATGGGGTCATTATTTGTGACTATTTGTCAGAAAACCAACACTAGAGGCAACACTAACGTGACCAACATGGGCAAACATGCAGCAGCTTCCAAAACACACGCAAACCGCCAAAACACGTCTATGAAGGTTCTCATTCATCTAGGTCTAGGGCTGCAACAACTAATCGATTAAATCGATTAAAAACGATTATAAAAATAGTTGGCGATTAATTTAGTAATCGATTCATTGGAATTATGTTATGCGCATGCGCGCAGGCTTTTTTAAATTTTATTTAAAAACAAATTTTTATTTTTTTATTTTTATTTTTTTATAAACCTTTATTTATAAACTGCAACATTTACAAACAGCTGAGAAACAATAATCAAAGTAAGTACAAAAACAGTACAAAACAGCGCCAGGGCGGCGTTGAGGCTACGTCTCATGAGGTGGAGGTAAGCTAGCCAATGATGTGTCATGTACAGCTCACGTGACGACGCCGTCTGGAAACATTCGAAAAATGGCGCAGGTAAACCGTACGATAGTTCAGCAGAAAAACATCTTGAGGTTATTGCTTCAATGGAGAAAAGTGTACGACCTAAGTCGTCAAAAGTGTGGGAACACTTCACTTTAAAGACTTCAAAGAAGACCGTTTCCTGCAAAATGGCACAGAAGTACAACATTGCTTCAGGAGCACCTGAAAAGGAAACATGTTGCAGCCATGGATGAAGGGAGAACTCACAGTACGTAACTTTTTAAGTCCATAGTGGCAACAAGCTTTTTTGTGAGTAACGTTAACGTTATGCCTTTGTTGCAACGCGGGGCTGATAATGTGTCTCAAGCACATTTGACTCCGTTTTGAGAGAGAAAACGCACGGTTACCAATTTCGAAATAAACGTAACGGACAGAAATATCTCAGGTTGGTTTCATAATGGATCAATGTAGCCGGGCTGATAAAGCTATATAAATATATTTAGATTTGAGTGACGCTTTAGTATAACTAAACGTTATGAAGGTGCTGGAATATTTCATGCTATTATTCAGAGGCAGCCTAAAATGAATCCTTTATTATTCACAACAGAAACGTGTACAATATCTGATTCAGTTCTGATGACTTACATTTCTGTGTTATTATTGGTGTATGCTGCACCCCCAATGTCCACAACATGGTGCCAGTATGCTGTTTTTTTTCAATAAAATACGGGAAAGGATAGAAATGTAGTTTGTCTCTTTTATCCGATTATTAATCGATTAATCGAAGTAATAATCAACAGATTAATCGATTATCAAATTAATCGTTAGTTGCAGCCCTATCTAGGTCATTGTCATCTCAGGGCGTTTAATCGATCGCAACTGGACTGCTTGGTTTGTCTTGGAAGACGTTTCGCTGCTCATCAGAGTAGACCATCAGTTTGTGCTCATAGACTTAGATTAGTCAGATCTCGTCTGAGATTTGAGTCAGATCTGGAGGGAAATTTACACTTAAACGACTGTTGTTGGCTTTGACAGTTGGGATTGCTCGTTTGCATTAAAACAAGTGTTTCTCTCACTACAATAGGGCGAAACCATCTTTGCCCGGGCTCACCCTCCTGTTTTTTTGGAGTATAAATACCGTATTTTTCGGACTATAAGTCGCTCCGGAGTATAAGTCGCACCGGCCGGAAATGCATAATAAAGAAGGGAAAAAACATATATAAGTCGCACTGGAGAATAAGTCACATTTTTTGGGGATATGTATTTGATAAAACCCAACATCAAGAATAGACATTTGAAAGGCAATTTAAAATAAATAAAGAATAGTGAACAACAGGCTGAATAAGAGAACGTGCCTGGTATGTCAACGTAACATATTATGGTAAGAGTCATTCAAACAACTATAACATATAGAACATGCTACACGTTTACCAAACAATCTGTCACTCCTAATCGCTAAATCCCATGAAATCTTATACGTCTCGTCCCTTACGTGAATGAGCTAAATAATATTATTTGATATTTTACGGTAATGTGTTAATAATTTCACACATAAGTCGCTCCTGAGTATAAGTTGCACCGGCCAAACTATGAAAAAAACTGCGACTTATAGTCCGAAAAATACGGTATTTGGGTTTTTGGCACCAACCGCTGGACTAGATCTTATCAATCTTATCGTACTTTCGTAGTGTTTTCCCCATACTGCATGTATTTTGGGAGTTTGTGTGTGTTTTGGATGTTGCTGTGTTTGTCCTGCACTTGTGTTTTGTGTAATTGCATGTGTTTTTCCGGTTTGTGTGTGAATGTTTGTCTATTTGTGTTGGCCCTGCGATGAGGTGGCGACTTGTCCAGGGTGTACCCTACCTTCCATGCGAGTGCAGCTGGGATAGGCTCCATCCCCACCCCCGCAAGCCCAGGTACTAGGAGTAGAAAGGTACTAGAGGTAGAAAATGGATGAATGGATGCGTGTGTTTTGGATGTCGCAGCGCGTTTGCCCCTGTTAGTTACAGTACAACACAGTACGGATGCATGTTTTGACACCCTTTTGGAAGAGTTATCTTAGGCTCCGTTTACACTAAGCCGTATAAGGTTATCCAGGGTAAATCCCACCTAACCTTATCCGTGTCCACACACGACAATTCCACCGTTTAAGACCCCCGCCCCCCCGCGCAACGCGACCTAGTACGTATGCGCGGAAAATGTGCACGTCATAGTTATCTCTAGTGTTGCTTTGTGTGCAAATTCTTACATTTAACTTATCTGAACAATATCCAGTGTTGTGGTATTTCAATTAACTGGAATTCAGTGTGCTGTGGGGCCCTATTGTAGTGAATCACACCTGAGACATCATAAATTAATAAAATCTTTATTAGACACGTAAACAATGTGATAAAGAACATTTAAAATTAATCAATATAGGGATCTAGATATCTGTCCATTTGTTTTTGGTGACTTTATATACTCTGGACAGAGACGTTGGGTTCGTGACATACATGGCGGACAATAACTGATACAGTCTGTTTTGCCAGTCCAAATGCATTAGCCGTTTTCCTCGACGGCCAGGTAATACAAAGCACACGCTATCTTTTTTATCACATCCACGGGAGCTCGCATTCTCGTTGTCTCTCCTTCGACAAATGGACGAAGTTTTTCGCTAAGTAGCATCACAGCTGACCCAGCCAGACATTGGAAAGTTCTCTTGCCGTCTGAGAAGTGTTGTATCCCAAATAGCTGCAATCGCTTTCTCTTAATGTATTTATGTGTGATTTCCACAAGCGTCTGTACATGTAGAAGAAGGAGAAACACGGGCACGTCTGGATGACTCGCCTTCATGTTTCCAGTGGTTAGCTCCGAGCTACAAAACCGCTTTATTATGAAGCTGGCTGTGGCGCGTTCTTTCTGACGTCACTTCCTGTGTGGGCGAGGTCTTCCACTCCGAACTCACTTTGTAAACGTTTAATGAGTCCATACAAGGCTAAGTGCCGGAGATTCAAGAATTACACGGCTGACTTACCCGTGTAAAAATTTGTCCGGAGAGGGGCACCTTAAACGCTGGTTTAGTGTGGCTGAAACGGAGCTTAGGCTAAATAATTATTTGTTTAAGGGGTTAAACGACTTAGTGTAGACATGGCCTTACACAAATACGTAGGTGTTCACAACATTTTCCACATAACACTAGTTTATGTATACAATCCTACCAGATTATCATGAGTAACCCAACATTTCAAGCCTTTTTAGTCTCTGACATGCTCAGATTTTGTACAAAAAGTAGCCTTTGACGGGCTTTCAAGTTAAAGGTGGCCTGTTTCCTTTGCTGTACTGATAACCGAAGATTTTGTTTACGCTTTAATCAGGAAAATTGTTCATTGAGTCCAAACATTCGGCACAGTCCCCAATCCTGCGGATACGCACAATCAGATTAGCGCTCACACCTACGCATTGACACAACACATTCCAACACTTAACAATCACAACTCGACTAAAAATGCTTAACTTTGAAGACAAAACAGCTTTTTCTTATGACTGTCAGAAATGGAAACAGGGTTTTAAGTTAAACCAAAAGTGAGCTGAAGCCCTAGATCTGTTCTTCGTAACCCTCATGGGTATTGTCTGTGAGAAAAGCAGGCAAAGGAGAGAAATGTGTCAGAAATATCTATGATGACATTATCCCCTTGCCTGAACTGAGCGACTATTACTGATTTCTTGCGACGTTGTCTCATTTGTTGCTCTCTTGTCTGCCTCGGCGCTGGGGGGGTCATTAGCATCACTCAGCATCAATAAAATGTCTAGAGGGACGACTACAAGTGCCTCCCAAGACCTTGTGTGTTTGTATGTGTGTGGGTCTGTGCGTACGCTGGTGCCAGGGCGTGTATATATAGTGTCTTGTTGGCCTGTCGCCTTTCTCTGAACTACTGGAACCACTGCAACACTTGCATGGCTCAGTAAGCTCAGTCAGGCCTCTGGTGTTGAGGGTCCATTAGCATAGAGCTGTGAGTCTTGTTGCTTTATGCATGGTCTAGCAAGAACGCCTTTGAACTAGCATGCCGATTGCCTGGATGGGGAATGCGTATTCATTATTCATCCCATGGTGGGATTTAGCTTTTAGCTACATTCCCCACCAGTGCCTCCCCCTCACTAGTTAAGACAGAAGTAGAGCAGAGAACAGCCAAGCCTGCAAGTTGTATGAAGTTTGGGGGCTTTGCTTCACTGCTAATGTGTGTACTAGATAGCGGTTCACCATGTCCAAAGACTTGACTTTGCGGGCAAGACCTCATGCAAAAATGATGATGCCCAAAAATGTATTCTCCATGAGTGAGCATCCAGCTGTTGCAGTTTGACTTTTTCATAATAAGCCTATGATTATGTCACACAAGACTGAATGCTATTACTTCTTTTTGGATGATTTCACTTGGACCTGCCGTGCTGGATTTTGTGATTCATAAGAGCATTGTAAAACAATGAGAAATGTTTTTAAAGTTATTAATCGGTTCTGACAGGGAAAAAAATTGCATCAAATTGGTTGAAACCAGTTTTTCAAAACAGTCTTAGGTCCCTTCTACACTAAGCCGGATAAGGTTATCCAGGGTAAACCCCATCCATCCATCTATTTTCTACCGCATGTCCCTTTTGGTGTCGTGGGGGGTGCTGGAGCCTATCTCAGCTACATTATGGCGGAAGGCGGGGTACACCCTAGACAAGTTGCCACCTCATCGCAGGGCCAACACAGATAGACAACATTCAATCCCACCTAACCTTATCCGTGTCCACACACAACAATGCCACCGTTTAAGAACCCCTTT
Source organism: Entelurus aequoreus (assembly GCF_033978785.1). Lineage (NCBI taxonomy): Eukaryota > Metazoa > Chordata > Actinopteri > Syngnathiformes > Syngnathidae > Entelurus > Entelurus aequoreus. The sequence goes on along the minus strand of NC_084753.1, from coordinate 22,029,586 downwards.
CCCCTCCGTCCGCCGGCGCAACGCGACCTAGTACGCATGTGCGAAAAAAATGCGTGTGTCATAGTTACCTCTGACCTGGAAGTGTATTCTTACCCTGTGTTTCAATGTAGACTATTGCCACATTTCTTTTAACAGTAAACCTTGCCTGCCTCACCATCAGCAGCTGTTGTAGTGAATCACACCTGAGCCATCATACATGAATCATATCTTTAATGGACGTGTGAAAGTAAACAATGTGATAAAGAACATTTTACAACAACCAACAACAGGACACTGTGCTTGTAGGCTGAAACTGGCGGTCGTACTTGACGGCGGCAACCACTTCATGGCTTCACAATAGTTATGGAGTACAAAACTAGACGTTGAGTAATCGTTCGACATGCATCCCGGACAATAACTGACAGACTGCTTTGCCAGTCCAAATGCATTCGCTATTTTCCGTAGTCTTCCCTTGTCCACGGGAGCCTGCATTCTCGTTGTCTCCCCTTTCGACAAATGGACGAAGTTTTTCGCTAAGTAGAATCACAGCTGACCTGGACATTCGAAAGTTCTCCTGTGACAAACATATCCCACCAGGCTGCCGTTCTTCCAGGCCTTATCCAAAACCGTCGCTCAGCTGCTATGTTGCCGTCTGAGATGTGTTGTATCTGAAATATCTGAAATAGCTGCAATCGCTCGTTTCCTTCTCTCAAGGTATTGATGTGTGATTTCCAAAAGCGTCTGTACAAGTACAAGAAGGAGAAACACGGGCATGTCTGGATAACTCGCCTCCATCTAGTGGTTGCCGCCGAGTTGCCAAACGGGTTGTTATGAAGCTGGCTGTGGTGCGTTCTTTCTGATGTCACTTCCTGTGTGGGGCGCGGTCTTTCTGACGTCACTTCCTCTCCGAACTCAGTTTGTAAACGATCAATGAGTCCACACAAAGCTAAGAGCCGGAGATTCAAGAAATAGACGGCGCACTTACCCGTGTAAAAAAATGTCCTAGGAGGGGAACCTTAAACGGTGATTTAGTGTGGCTGAAACGGGGCTTAGGCTAAATAATTATTCGTTTAAGGGGTTAGCCGGCTTAGTGTAGACTATCAATCAATCAATTAATGTTTATTTATATAGCCCTAAATCACAAGTGTCTCAAAGGGCTGCACAAGCCACAACGACATCCTCGGTACAGAGCCCACATAAGAGCAAGGAAAAACTATAAACATAATATACATTTTTAAAAAACGAAAGATGTTGTGATGCCAAAATATATTGACGTAATCATAGTAGTATCGACTAGATACGTGCCTGTACTTGATATCATTACAGTGGATGTCAGGTGTCGATCCACCAATGGCGTTTGTATACATTTTGACGCCGGTGAGCTACGGTGTGTAGTGAAGCATGTTTAGCTATTCTACGTCCTGCAGGGATGATACTTGTAAGAAAATTACTTTATTTGTCGCCATGGAGACCAGGATTAGTGATTTAGAAGTAGCTAAAACACTGCCGACGGCGGATGGACGTTAGCCGCTACCTAGCTAGCCATGTCTTAAAGCACCTCTTCCTGAGGCCGTTTCACTGTTATAGCTTCACCTTTATCGTTAGTTTTAAGCCAAAATGCGTCCATTCTCCCTTTTTTGTCTACACACTGTGTCTGCTTGTAAGTACTCTGTGATTGTGCGCTGCCGAACATGCTCTTCTGCTTGTAAAACCAGCAATGTAACAATGTGACTTCGACGCGGGCACGGGTGTGTGTGTGTGTGTGTGTGGTGCGGGACCGGTACGTTTCAGAGACGGAATAGTACCGAAAATGATTCATTAGTATCGCTGTACTATACTAATTAAGATTAAGATTAAGATTAAAGTACCAATGATTGTCACACACACACTAGATGTGGTGAAATTTGTCCTCTGCATTTGACCCATCCCCTTGGGGAGCAGTGGGCAGCAGCGGCGCCGCGCCCGGGAATCATTTTGGTGATTTAACCCCCAACTCCAACCCTTGATGCTGAGTGCCAAGCAGGGAGGAAACGGGTCCCATTTTTATAGTCTTTGGTATGACTCGGCTGGGATTTGAACTCCAACCTACCGATCTCAGGGCGGACACTCTAACTACCGGTACACGTACAACCCTAGTGTAGACATAGCCTTAAGGTTCACATTGACATACTGTACTTAGATTACGAAATTGCATGAACATACTTTGATGTCTCCAGATTGACTATCTGCGCATGTGCCAGTTTAAAGGGGACCTATGGTTATTCTAATCTACACACTTCCTTGTAATCTAGATAATATGTGCTGGATATGCTTTGGTGCAAATTATGAATTTTGCTCCACAGTCACATTTATAACCCATTTTCTGAGACTGTCTGCAAACGCTTTGTGCGGGGAGAGATTAGATTACAAATAAACCTTCTACGCGCCACACTCTCCTGTCATGATCCTCCACGACCTATGTTTATTATTTTCCTGTCTGTGATTTTATTTCCATTCCAGCACTCTTTATTTTCTTGTTTCTACTCCGTATGTGCTTTCACTACCTGCCACTTCGCCTATGGCCTTAGCGTTGCCTCTCTTACCTGTCCCTGATTGTCCCTGGTTGCCAATCAGGTTGCTTCTTTTGCCTGCCCTGTTCCTGTCGAGAGGGCTGGATCATCATTGTCTGTTACTACCTCGACAGGTGTTCTCATTTTGCACTCATTAGCATTGTACCCGCACGCCATCTCCTGTCTCTGCATCCTGGGGTCACGTCATCAGCCGACATGTACTATTGTGACATCCCAAAACATTTCAGAATGTATATTTTGAAAATGTACACTGTTTAAAGGGGAACTGCACTTTTTTGGTATTGTGCCTATCGTTCACAATCCCTATGAGAGACAAGACGACAAAAGGTTGGGTTTTTTTTGCATTTTAATTTTTAACAATCGCCTCATTTTAGGTGGCTAACAATGCAGCTAATGAGATCAATTCATTCGGCCTTTAAATCTCTTTTAAAAAGGATCCAAAAACAGCCAACAGTACTTCATTTACGTTTCATGACCTGTATAATAACAAGCTGTAGTGAGAGCAAACACTGAGGAACTATTTTTCCAGCGTAGTGACATATCGGCATGCTACGGCATTAGCTGTAAGCTAGCTACGGCAAAAGGTAAGATAGCTTCTACGTCAGCACCGGAATCGCTTTTGAGAGTGTAATGCACAACACAATGCGATAGGGCACCAATCTGTACTGACTAAAAACATGTAAAACTATATTACAGTATCTGTAAAGCGTTAGTCCACATTTCATGTTTTCTCTGTACACAGCTAGCTCGACAACATATGTTCTGTAATAGTATGGTGATGTACTGCATGTATCATGATCAATATTATAGTGACTTAATCGATGGACAGTTGTCTTTTGGTCAAGCTGGCAAGGGACGTTTCAAGTTGGTTTTGGGTTAGCACTCCATTTATATTTCATAGCTTGGCTTGAAGTTCCACATTTGCACCGTCAAGTCACGACCTCACTCTCTCGGTTTCCGTCTGCTTCAACGTTTCAGCCTCTCTTCGTGCTCGCTTCTCTAACCAGTAGTTCATCCTCCGTATATTCAGGTTCGAAAAGATAAGGTTGTGAATACTCATTTGTCTAAAAGTAGTCATATTCGTCGTCTAATACCAAGTCTGCCATGATTAAAACACAATCACGTTTGTTTCCGGAAGTAGGAACACAATAACTTCCTGTCGAACAATAGCATATTTTAGCTTAATTGAATGGTTTTGTTGCAGCGTCTGACAAAAACAGCAGCTCTGCGTATATTTAGCGCTGGAATGCGGCATGTCGGTGACGTTCCGCGGCCCTTTCGGATTCAGTGGATATTTGAGGTTACACTGCAGGCTGCAGGCAGCAGTTTTGGTACAGCAGAGTGACCCACATAAAACCCAGCATATAAGAGAGAGGGACAGTTGACAGGAAACAGTAAGACCAAATTAAACATTACATACTCTGGTTGCTGAAATAAACCAACATTTTAAAGTGGATACAACAAAAAACCTACCTAATATAGAATAGAATAGAATAGAATAGAATATATCTTTATTGTCATTGTATATTGTACAACGAAATTGCAAGCAAAACTAATATGTGGCACATTCTAGAAAAGGACAGTTTGGTACAATTGTACCACCAAAACTTCATTTTTGTATTCACAACTGAATTAAAACCAACCAAAAAACAGTAGCTGTACAAAGCTGTTTTCCAACCAACGGCTATTAGAATGTCGCATTCTCTTCCTCTACCCAGATGGCTACAAAAGCTGAAATGACCACTTATGACCAAAATGTTTGGCTAAGTATCGAATTAGAAATAATGTAGTGTGCACAAACAAGGACATCACATGGAAATGTAAAAAATGGAGCGACCTATTTATTTTGGGGCTCTGACTGTTTTAGTGCATGTAAACATGCTGTATGAGATCTAGTATTATTTGAGTCCTGAAAAAAAGTACTCACATAGATCATTCGGTGCTTAGGCCAACTTTGGAATCGATCCATGATTAAGTTGTGAACACGTTTCCTCCTCTGGTACGATTGACTGTAATCAGTGCAATAATTTAAATTAATTGTGTGTTATTAAAGGCAACTACTACAGTAAATTGTATAATAAGAATAGACTCAAAACAGTCAACAAAGTCAATGGCATACTCATCTACTGTCTAGTACATTCACATGCATAATAAAGACATGTCATTTAAATAATGCAACCGATGCCCCTGCAAGTTATAAATTACATCTTACACAGTAGAAGCGACTCAAAATAGGTCACATTATGACTTTTTTTTAATGATTTTTATTTTTTTAAATTTAAAACACTTCCTTGGGATCTACATAACATGTAAAAGTGGTTCTTTGGTCAACATTTTCCACAGATTATATTTTCTCATCTCGTCTCATCCGGATGCGCCGTTTTGTGGCAGGTCTTATTTACTTGGTTCCACTTGGACTGCGTAATCTCTTCGCCATCTTTGTTGTAGTTTTTAGCTCTTCCATAGCGAGTCTACTGACAGACATAGGTTCGAACTAGATGCTACTTCACAGGTGTCAAACTCAAAGCCTAGGGGCCAGATCTGTCCCCGCTACATCATTCATTGTAGCCTGTGAACATCTGGAAATAATATGCGTCAATAAAAGTACTTTATCTTTTTTACAAAATGTGTTTGTTTTATTAATTTTTTGTGAAAAAATTAAATGCATTTCATGCAATTGCATATCTTTTACATCTTAATGTTATCTAATAATGCAACAAATATAATACTATTATACTTTTCAAACTTGATAAATATCTGGTTGACTTATGATTTCAAAGCAAGTTTTCCTTACAAGTGTACACTGTAAAAATGACAATAGATTTTATGGTAAAATTCATTGAAATTCATTTGCCACAATTTTACCGTAAAAAAGACTATAGCACCGTTTTGCCATTTTCAGTAATATGTTGTAAAAATTATTTCAATCTACTATTTAAATTGTAGATTGTCACTGAAGGCATCAATATGACACCTGTGAAGTGAAAAGCCTTTCAGGTGACTACCTCTTGAAGCTCATCGAGAGAATGCCAAGAGTGTGCAAAATAGTAATCAGAGCATAGGGTGGCTATTTTGAAGAAACTACAATAGAAAACATGTTTTCATTTATTTCACCTTTTTTTGTTAAGTACATAACTCCACATGTGTTCATTCATAGTTTCGATGCCTTCAGTAACAATCTACAATGTAAATTGTCATGAAAATAAAGAAAACCCATTGAATGAGAAGGTGTGTCCAAACTTTTGGCCTGTACTGTATGTATATATATATATATATATATATATATATATATATATATATATATATATATATATATATATATATATATATATATATATATATATATATATATATATATATATATATATATATCTATATATATATATATATATATATATACACAGTATATATGTTAGGTCAGGAAAAAACAAGAGGCTATATCACCCCTACAAGCCTGTTTTGCAGGTTTCCCTGATTTTAGTTTTTTCCTGACCTAACGTATACTCCGCTCTACTTCGATATTGACCACTGTATAACGGATAAACCACAGAAACCTCGACTATATATATGTATATATATATATATATATATATATATATATATATATATATATATATATATATATATATATATATATATATATATATATATATATCATGAGATAAATCCCTGTACATTTCTATAAATTATTCACTGTTGCAAGCGGCCCTCTGAGGGCAACCATAACTGCAATGTGGCCCTCAGTAAACAGAGTTTGACACCCCTGCGCTACTTTGTATTAGAAGTATCAATGGCGGAGGATGCATCTCCATGTATGAGCCAGTTTGCCCCTGTAGTGGAAAGTCCAGGTTGTCAATGAGAACCAAAGTAGATTTAACACAAAGTTTTATTTTACTCTATAATCAAATGGTACAATGGTTGGGTTGAGTTGTCGAGCACACAGAAAGTTTTCCCCCGGGTGCGCCCGACAGCATGGAATAATGGCTACCAAAACACTCTCTTCGTTTGACTTTATCCCTTTCTTATCTCTCTTGTTAGTGCGTCAATGTCTTTTTTGTTTTCCCTATCTGTTCCATAACAACTGGAATCCTTTAGACAGTCAACACATTCTGTAGACAGGTTGGCATGACTTAAAATTCACTTTTGTCCCACAGAATAGAAATCAAAATGAGCATACATTCTTGACAGACATGAAATATAGGTCAAAGGTCAGAAATTCTACTACACCCCACATCAAGAGGATAGCGAAAAAGAAGAATCTTACTGACTATAGTGGCGAACTACAATGTTGGACCCACGCAAAGCCCCTTTGGGTAAAAATATACCATACATTAATAATCCACTGGCGTCACACTTGGGAAAAACGGCTAGTTTGGAGGAAGTATGAAAGGAAGCAAGACTGATTTATATATTATAAATATCTCCGCAATGCCTCCCTGCTTGGATTTTCGGGACTTATGCTGGTCCCAAATAAACAACAGGAGGCAATTCCCCCTTTAAAAGCAGTGTACAAGTGATGGCACTAACAAATGAGCCGAAGTACAAATGTTCAGGGCGGCCAGCGGAGGGAAGGCAGTTTGTGCCTAAGTCCTATGGTGTCAAGATCTCGGTAGTGGGGGAAGAATGATGAAGGGTAAACAATACACAAAACAACTTAAATAAACTGTACATTAAAATGAGATAAGCGTAATCAAGCAGTTGGTTGGTTAGACGCAGATGCAGCCGTGCAGGGCTGAGACAACCACATGGAAGTAATTCCTAAACAACAATAGAAGCCAGGATTAATAATCACGACACCATTAAACCACATCACTAGCTTTGAGGTTACATTTCACCCCACTGACCATTCAAGCACTATAGCTGCTATGTGAATAAGCCTATTGCCAACATCTTTTATGAACTGCGTGCATCAGTTTTAAAATCCAGGGCTGCTCCAGGGGGATGCTTTCTATCTCTAAGTATCCTCAATAAATGATGATCCCAGCAGAATATTTTCTTTGCCAGTTTAGAGCTAAAAAGGAAATAGACTGCAAGTAGGATTGCAAGCAAAATGAGCACAGGGTTTTTGCATATCAAACCTAATCTTGCAGTGTTTCACCTAAAACTTAACGATGATGCAAAGTTTGTGAGTCTTCCTGAACTCCTAGCACCAGCTCGGACCTGCTCGGCTTTAATAAGTCCAACTCAGCAGTAACAATGTGCCTAACAACATTGTTAGAGTGGAGTATGCAAGTCAGGGAAATTATAAGAACGCTGTCTCAGCTGAAAAGTAAGTTAATGTTGCTTGTATCCTCCGGGCGATACTTTTCCCAAGAAATTCTGAGTCTTGACAAACACGTTTTGATTTGTGTCATTATGGTACATAGTGTCCGCAGAAGTACCTAGGGTGCCAATTAGAATTTTTTTGGTGTCTAACTTAAACCTGGAATACACTACAGCGTCACTCACTCACCCGTCCACTGAGTGGCTTCTGCACGTCACACGGTCAACACAGAAAAAGAGCTATACAAGAATCAAGAGTAAATAAAGATGGGTACTTTTCACCAGTGACGTGCGGTGAGGTTCATGACTGGTGAGGCACGGACTTCATCACAGTCAGATTTACAAACATATGAACCCTAAAGAGTATCTTATTCACCATTTGATTGGCAGCAGTTAACGGGTTATGTTTAAAAGCTCATACCAGCATTCTTCCCTGCTTGGCACTCAGCATCAAGGGTTGGAATTGGGGGTTAAATCACCAAAAATGATTCCCAGGCACGGCGCCGCTGCTGCCCACTGCTCCCCGCACCTCCCAAGGGGTGAACAAGGGGATGGGTCAAATGCAGAGGACCAATTTCACCACACCTAGTGTGTGTGTGACAATCATTGGTACTTTAACTTTACACATAGAAACTGTAGCACACAAAAAAGCACATTTAATAAAAAAAACGCTATTATGGTCTTACCTTTACTTATAAGTGCGGGAACAGTGGTGTTCGTGTTGGAGGAGTTGTAAATGAATGAAATATGAAATCCGTGCTGCAGTCTGCAGGTGTACCTAATGTTGTGTCCCTGCGGTCGTTCGCAGCTCCTCCGGCGCGAGCATTGTTGTTTTTGCACTTTTTGGCTTCTTGTTAAGTGACTTTTTTTTGGGTGGATTCGGTCTTGCACGTTGAGGGTTTGGGTGTGGGCTTTGGTTGGTGTGGCGCTCCCGTCGGGCGGTGCATTCTGCGGCAGAGGTGCTTGGCACCAGGAGGCAGGGTTATGAGGCGAGCCTCTCACAGTGCGTCTTCGCAGCAGTTTTATGATCGCTCAGCACAAGAAATACTTTACACACATACAGTTGTTGACAAAATACACTGGACATTATATACCTCAGCTAACTAAACTATGGAAATGTATGATATAATTCATATAGCAATACGGTCTCACTGCACAGCAGGCCAGCAGTTAGCCGAATCATTGCGCACAATCCATGTTGAGGCACAACTGAGTGACGTGCCTCAACTGGCTGCTGATCACCGCACCGTCTCTTCTCAGTATTTGAACGGCAAATGTGAAAATAAAAATAAAAATAATCTAAAACTGGTGAAGTTAAATGGAAAATAACTTTAGTATAATCACTGGATACATATAACAATTTAATTATTATTATTATTTTTTTTTACATTTTTTTTCTTTCCATGATGGCAGGTGAGGCTGTGCCTCCCCTGCCTCTAGTGACGGCACGTCACTGCTTTTCACCCATAAATACCAGTACATAACGGTACCAATTTTCAGGATTTCTGTGTGTTTGTGTTAATAAATGTTCATTTGTAATAATACATACTATTTGTTTATTTAACAGTGGGCTGATAACTATAGCTGTGCTGTCCAGTCTTTAAATTTTGTTTTCTTACTTCTAGTGTCATTTGCAAGTATTATATAGTTGACTTTACATGCAATTACAATTACAAGACGCTAGATGGCAGTAGTAGATGTGCTACAGCAGACCAGGGCAAAATACGGGCCGCAGGCCACATGCGGCCCATTAAGATTTTCCATCCGGCCCGTCGGACGTTCTGCATAATTTTTTTAGACCTTTAACAGCAAAACTGATGTGCGTATATATTTTAAATGACCGTAAGTCTTGAACTATAGAAAGTATTTCAATAGTTGGAATCTGCACTTTTGAGTGTTATACAAATTATTATGGTAATCTATGTCAATGGTTCTCAAATGGGGGTACGCGTACCCGTGGGGGTACTTGAAGGTATGCCAAGGGGTACGTGAGATTTTTTTTTAAAATTGTAAAAATAGCAACAATTAAAAAATCCTTTTATAAATATATTTATTGAATAATACTTCAACAAAATATGAATGTAAGTTCATGAACTGAACATCAAATCAAGTAGGCTATTCCATTCATTACCATAAACCCAGAGTTTCCCCCATGCCATGATGGTCTGACCCTCACTAAAATGTCTGTCAAAAAGAACTGTGAAAAGAAATGCAACAATGCAATATTCAGTGTTGACAGCTAGATTTTGATGTTAAAGATTTATTTTTTTGTGAAGAAATGTTTAGAATTAAGTTCATGAATCCAGATGAATCTCTATTACAATCCCCAAAGAGGGCACTTTAAGTTGATGATTACTTCTGTGTAGAAATCTTTATTTATAATTGAATCACTTGTTTATTTTTCAACAAGTTTTTAGTTATTTGTATATCTTTGTTTCCAAATAGTTCAAGAAAGACCACTACAAATGAGCAATATTTTGCACTGTTATACAATTTAATAAATCAGAAACTGATGACATAGTGCTGTATTTTACTTCTTTATCTCTTTTTTCAACCAAAAATGCTTTGCTCTGATTAGGGGGTACTTAAATTTAAAAAAATTTCACAGGGGGTACATCACTGAAAAAAGGTTGAGAACCACTGATGTACGTCACCACAACTCAGACGAGAAACAAAGCAGAGTGGGTGGGGTTTGTTTTCAGAGCAGTCAGCCCCAAATGCATGTGTCTGAAACAGATGCGGAAGCAAATTTTTACCACATAGTTCTGCATAAAAGTGATAATATATCATATTGTAGGTGTTTATTACCCTTTGCATTCATATTTTGCTTGATTGTAAAAGATGTCTATGGAGGAGCTGGTCTGAGAACTAAAAGCGGAGCGATGTTTATATGTTGTTAATAATCAGTCTTTTATTGTTCATAGTTAATATTTTAAATCCCACTTACTTTATTTTCATGTACATTTTGGGTGTCCCATTCAGTAAAAAAACTGTAAAATTCAATTTCTTTTTTTGAGGTGGTCTGTCATAACTTTTTTAGAATTACATCGGACATTGTGACTTTTGGTATTAGTTTACCTGAAAAAAGGGACCCAAACACACATACTGTACAGCAGATTTTTACAGCTAAATGTGTATACATCATTTATACACATTGGCCCCCCAGACACATTTTTTCTCTCAATGTAGCCCCAATCTCAAAATGTTTGCCCAGCTCTGTGCTACAGTGTGTTGCTTAGTCAGGGATTAGTCTTTGCCATTAGACTGAATCTAGTCAGTTATTTTGCTTTTAAAAAGTGTTACTTCAGTAAGTATTTTACTTACCACACGCCAGCTGTTGGATTGTAATGTGCATCTTAATTGTAGTTTTCATTACCAAATTTGGAGGTGTTGAAATCATCATGTACAATTGCCTATTTCTTATCAGTAGCATGTCTAAGTAAAATCAAATGTAAATTAACCTTGAGCTATTGCATTTTGAAAGGTGGAGCCAGACTGTACAAGTGTTTTCTATTAGGTATCCTTGCCTTGTTGGATTGGAAAATTGTAACATTACCTAGAGGCAGTCCACTATCAATTGCTGCTTGAGCGCTTGCTTACCCTCGGCCGAGTCTGCAACTGGACGTGTCTTCACATGCAACAAAGATATCGAAATATGGCACCATTTGATTTTACGTTAATTAATACCCGATAGTAATGACGGTTATTCGGTTGGTGCCTACAAAAGTAGGTAAGTACAAAAAATTTGGTACCGATCCCTGGCTCTGAGTTTTTGTTTCCCCACCAAGTGCTTGAGTCGGTGCAGACGTGACATTGCGTGCAACAAAAGTAACAAAATATGGTACCGTTTGATTTCACGTAAATCAGTATGTGGTAGTACCGATGAAATTCTGTCGGTACCTATCGAGGTGAAGTGAAGTGAATTATTAAACGTTAAAGTACCACTGACAGTCACACACACACTAAGTGTGGTGAAATTATTCTCTGCATTTGACCCATCCCCTTGTTCCACCCCCTGGGAGGTGAGGGGAGCAGTGAGCAGCAGCGGTGCCCGCGCTCGGGAATCATTTGGTGATTTAACCCCCAATTCCAACCCTTGATGCTGAGTGCCAAGCAGGGAGGTAATAGGCGGAGGTGTGGACTCGAGTCACATGACTTGGACTCGAGTCAGACTCGAGTCATGAATTTGATGACTTTAGACTCGACTTGTCAAAATGTAAAGAGACTTGCAACTCGACTTAGACTTTAACATCAATGACTTGTGACTTCACTTGGACTTGAGGCTTTTGACTTGACATGACTTGCTACTTTCCCCAAAACCCAAAGCTTAAAAAGTTATTTGGGAGCACTCCGTATCTTTCATTTTATACGTCTGTGTCTATAAGCGTGTGTGCTGCTTGTCAGCGTGTGTGCTGTCAGTACAACAGCCAATCAAATTAAATCTACGTTGTTTTCATCACACAGCTCTCATCCAATCCAATTGCAGGACAACCACCGAACATGAGTTGTCAAACATTGCGGCAGTGAGAAACAATTATGCCAAAGTTGGTTTCGTTCGGGTATAAAAACTACGACTTGGTCAACAAAAAACGAATTGCCGTATGCAAATCACGCAGTTCGAATATTACAGACGGAGACGCAACAACTTCCAACTTCGTTCGACATTTGAAGTTGCACAAAGAAGGGTAAGTTTTGAATGTAAGATAACGTTTATTGGCTAAGTAACATGACTTTTATTTGCTGTGTCGTTAAATCAGTGAGGCTGTAAACTCACTGCTAACGTCATAACCATAGACATCTTATAAGGGTACGCAGCATTGAGCGCTACTGCCTACTGGCGCAGACGAGACGCGGAGCCGCCATCTTGAAGTGGTGATCCGCTCCACTCAGTGCAATTCATTTGGCAGGAGCAATGAACTGTCAGCAAATTTAATTCATCTTACCTCACTGAATACCACTGATTTTCACGCGTTTTTTTGTCATACGTGTAGCTATGATAACGGACACATGTTTTGGCGTTTTTATTATTCATAGTTTGCTTAACAGTAATATAATATTCTTATACGTTATAAGTGACCAGACGTCCGAGATCAAAACTGGGAATATAATCCCAGAGAAGGGGGAAAAAAACGGTCAGCTATTTTTAAGTTGAAGAAACAATATGATTAGATTATATATACATGCGTATATCCTACATAAACAATGTATGAATACATTAGATATCTATATATTTTAGGGACCTATAGACTGTAACTCTGTTGCTGCAGCAGCAGAGTTTATTCTGTCTTGACACTTTGTATTGATATTTTGTATTACATTCTTCCCTTAAATGATAATGTTTACAGTGATTGTTTTATATGTATTTTTTATGTATGTCGTTTTGGATAAAAGCGTCTGCCAAATACTTAAACATATATAAACACCTGAAAGTCTTTATATCAGCTAAAACCACCAATCTGTTTCACTGGATTCAGAATAAAACCAAATGCTGTCTTACCCAACAATGTTAGTATTTGAATATTGTTACTTGAAGACTTATTCCTGGTTACAATTATACTGTTAAGAAAGTATTGTCTTATACTTTGCCTAAAATGAGAATGCATCATAATCAGTGGCGGCTGGTGAATTTTGTTTTAGGTGGGGCTGAAAGTTTGTAAACCAAACCCCTGTAGGGGTGTCATCCTCCCCCAGAAGATTTCTTTGTGATTCTCACATACAAATATTGAAGATCTTTGCTCCTTCTCAACTTTGTGGTAATGTTATTTTCATAAAATACAACCAATAGTATGTTAATGTTTGTTTTTGCAAATGTGTTTATTCTGTAAAGGAATGAGTTAAATGTTTAAAATTGTTTAAACTATTAAAATGACTTGTTAATAGTGCTATTATGAATTGCAATGTCAGCACTATTTTTTTTCCTGCAATTTTAAATGCACTTGTTTTAATAAATAAATACAGCGTTTTAAAAGCATACACAATCTGTGTAAAAATATTAGTCTGTGGTTAAAAGGACTTGAAAGGACTCGAAACTCAAAATGCAGGACTTGGGACTTGACTTGAGACTTTCTAGTCTTGACTTTGGACTTGACTCGGGACTTGCCTGTCTTGACTCGGGACTTGACTCGAGACTTGAGGGCAAAGACTTAAGACTTACTTGTGACTTGCAAAGCAATGCCTTGGTCCCACCTCTGGTAATAGGTCCCATTTTTTATAGTCTTTGGTATGACTCGGCCGGGGTTTGAACTCACGACCTACCGATCTCAGGGCGGACACTCTAACCACAAGGCCACTGAGCAGGTGAAATTATATCTATATAGCACTTTTTCTCTCAAGACTTAAAGCACTTTACATCGTGAAAACCATTATCTAAATTTTTAAGCTACATCTATACCAGTGTGGGTGGCACTGGGAGCAGGTATGTAAAGTGTCTTGCCCAAGAACACAGCGGCAGTGACTAGGATGACGGAAGCAGTAATCAAACCGGCAACCCTCAAGTTGCGGCCACGGCCAATCTACCAACCTAGCCACGCTGCTCCCAATACGCAAGGTAGGGAATTCGGTACCCTTTCCCATTCAAGATGTTGAAGGGTCCTGTGTAGTGACTACGCTTTAGCATAATCTAGGCCACTTTTTTCCCCCAAGTACCACCTAAGTATTCATTAAAAACAAGAGAGATGTTTTATTTAACAGGTATATTTAATATTTTTGGCCACTGTAACATTATACACAGTTTGAACAGTAACACCATGTTTAAAGATTTAAATACGTGGTTCTTTGGCGTACCACTAGATAGACCTTGTGTACCACAGTTTGAGAATCCCTGATCTGGGCTTTACAAAGGCCATAAAATGTAATAAATTGCAGCACCAGCAGCATCCGTCCACAGCAGTGTAAAATAATGATTTATACCAGCTCATAAAAACATGGGTCTTACTTCATCTTTAGACACTGGCTTTCTTCTACTTCATGAAAAGGATCTGTAATAACTAATGAGGTCATTCTCCCCTACCTAATAAGAAAGTGACTTCCACTGTCATTTCCGCTGCTTAGTAAGAATATGATTATAAAGTGTCTTTCGCCTCCTACCATAAGTGACTTATTTAGTGAGTTATAACTGCTGCCAACTGTCATTTCTTTTATTCTTCAAGCAGATGCTGATGCCTGACGACTAGCATGAAAGCGCATGTCGTACTGTACGAAATCACAACAAGCAGATAAAAGGTTGGGTTGCTGTAAATGTAGAGCGTTTTAAAGTGCTCTCATTCAATTCAAAATGGTAAATGGTAAATGGGTTATACTTGTATAGCGCTTTTCTACCTTCAAGGTACTCAAAGCGCTTTGACACTATTTCCACATTCACCCATTCACCTACTGATGGCGAGAGCTGCCATGCAAGGCCCTAACCCCGACCCATCAGGAGCAAGGGCGAAGTGTCTTGCTCAAGGACACAACGGACGTGATGAAGTTGGTAGAAAGTGGGGATTGAACCAGGAACCCTCAGGTTGCTGGCACAGCCACTCTCCCAACCGCGCCACGCCAGTCCCCAAAGTATATGCTTCATAATTAATTTTGGCTGTGCTTCCATTCTCTGTGTTCATGGCAACAAATTTAAGATATCAAAGGATTGCCTTGGTATTGCAACAACAATTTCTAGGTCAGCACTCTATAATGTTTTTAAGAATTTGCTATAGAAATGTGAGTCCCTCACAAGTTTTTTTTAACTGAACCACCAGTTCATTAGCCCAAATTATGAAAAAGAGAGGGCTTCAAATAGGGCCTTGAGAAAAACCACTAGTCTTAAAGAGGAACTGCACTTTTTTTTTAAATTTTTGCCAATCATTCACATTACACACATTAGAGCAGTGGTTCTTAACCTGGGTTCGATCGAACCCTATGGGTTCGCTGAGTCGGGCTCAGGGGTTCGGTGGAGGTCAAAACACACCCAACTCATCATGACAATAAAAACTTCTCCCTATCGGCGTATTACGGATATGGCAACAGCAGAAGTCAGACTGATTTGCAGGTGTGTAATTTGTTGTGAGTTTATGCACTGTGTTGGTTTTGTTCTTTGAACAAAGTGATGTTCATGCACGGTTAATTTTATGCACCAGTAAAAAAACATGGTAACACTTTAATATGGGGAACATATTCACCATTAATTAGTTGCTTATTAACATGAAAATTAGTAACATATTGGCTCTTAACTAGTCATTATTAAGTACTTATTAATGCCTTATTCGGCATGGCCTTATTATAACCCTAACCCTCTAACCCTTACCCTAACCCAGCGTTTCTCAAAGTGTGGGGCGCGCCCCATTGGTGGGGAATAGAGACATGACAGGTGGGGCGCGAGGAACGGGAGGAAATTTCACTTTCCTTTTTTTTTTTTTTTAAATTATATTCTTAGATTTTTTTTTTTTTACTATGCTTTCATTTTCTATACACACTGTAAATCACTTTGTGATTCGGTCTGTGGAATCCGCTATATAAATAAATGTAAATTACTTATTTTTCCTGTAGGCTTTACATTTCTAGGTAGGAGCGAAAGTTTGACAGACATAGCAACAGTAACTAATGGGGGCGGGGCTAAGCGGAAGCTTTGTGAATGGCGAGTCACTGTGCGAGGATTTGCTGTTTTGCAAATACATAAAAAATAGAGCCAGTGCTGATGAGCTGTTCAAGATAATGGGCAGTTTCCTCAAATAACACAACCTTAAATGGGAAAACTGTGGGGCTTTTGCTCTGATGGCGCACAGACCATGGCAAAGTCAAGAAACGGGCTGCAGGCTCTAATAAAGAGGGTTGCGCCAAATGCGCATTGGACACACTGTCATTCACCGGGAAGCACTCGCGTCAAGGCAGCTCAGCCCCGAACTCAATGAGGTTTTAACAGTGGCAGTGTCAAGCCTGCAACCCCGATTTGAAAAGCTGTGCAGTGCAAAACAGGCTCATTGCAGCCACTAATGCTGGAGTACTGTAAAACTCATGTTCACTTGCAGGGGCGGCGAAAAGGGGGGGATAAAGGAGACGGATTCTAGGGGCCCATGATGGAGGGGGGCCCAGAGAGGCCCCTAATGATGATGAAATTATAATACAGAAAACATAATGACACTAAGTTATTAACTAACATATAATCATACATGTTTTATTTTCCATGTCCTGGTAACAATACCTTTATTTGTTTTGGAAGCATCAACACCTGCAGGGCCCTCCCTTTCCCCCCTCTATTTACGTAAAATGGTTCAGTCCGACTGGATCAGCTGCAGGTATAGCACAGCGATTTGTCACAGACAGCGCCACAGCGGGCAAAGCGGAGGAGACAGCAGTATGCCTCAAAAATCAGGCAGCCAAAAAAGAAAGGAAAATAAAATAAGAGAGGAGAAGGAGTTGAAGGGTCGACAATTTGTCACCCAATATTTCCCAAAAAAAGGTGGGTTTGTTAGTTTTGGTGGAAAGTTATGCATATTAACTTTGTCCCTGTCTGTGGTAATAAGCTAGCTCACTTTTCTCACCAGGTTAGCTCAAGAAAACTGGATTTTTACATTTTACTGCTATATTAGTTAAATAATCAATCTAGTCAAACATTTATCAAGCTGTTCTTATTCAATAATAGTTGATCTCCCCTCTGTCAAAATGATGCCTCATTCTGAACAGAGTCAAGTGCACCAGCAGCAGCAGCAGCTGTCTGTCAGCCCCCAAGTCCCCCTGCCCCTGAATCAGCCCCAGTTCCCCCACATGAGGAAGGAGGTGAGCAGCTGTGTGTGTTGAAATAATAATAATAATATAATACAAAATATAATACATTTTACTACAGTCTCAAGAATCAGTGGTGCAGCAAATAAATGACTCAAAATTAATTCCATTGTATTCAGAATACCATTAAAATGCATAATTGTATGTAAAATAGCATCAAAAAATGTTGCCGCTGTATTGGGGGCCCTGTAAAGATTCTTTTCATGGGGCCCAAAATCCCTAGCGGCGCCCCTGTTCACTTGGCCTGTCTTGCCAAAATGCATAGCTCCTCCTTTTTTTTTTGCAAAGATTGCAAAGTGGCACTTTTATTTGATTTATTATTGAACTTGATGCAAGTTATTTGATTTATTATTGAACTTGAAGCAAGTTATAACACTTTTATTTGATTTATTATTGAACTTGATGCAAGTTATAACAATTTTTTTGATTTATTATTGAACTTGATGCAAGTTATAACACTTTTGATTTATTATTGAACTTGATGCAAGTTATAACACTTTTGTTTTATTTATTATTGAACTTGTGGGGACGGCGTGGCGAAGTTGGTAGAGTGGCCGTGCCAGCAATCTGAGGGTTACTGGTTCAATCCCCACCTTCTACCATCCTAGTCACGTCCGTTGTGTCCTTGAGCAAGACACTTCACCCTTGCTCCTGATGGGCCTGGTTAGCGCCGTGCATGGCAGCTCCCGCCATCAGTGTGTGAATGTGTGTGTGTGTGAATGGGTGAATGTGTGTGAATGGGTGAATGTGGAAATAGTGTCAAAGCGCTTTGAGTTCCTTAGAAAAAGGTAGAAAAGCGCTATACAAGTACAACCCATTTACCATTTACCATTGATGCAAGTTATTTGATTTATTATTGAACTTGATGCAAGTTACAACACTTTTGTTTTATTTATTATTGAACTTAATGCAAGTTATTTGATTTATTATTGAACTTGATGCAAGTTATTTGATTTATTATTGAACTTGATGCAAGTTATACCACAGCTGCACAGTTATTTTATTTATTATTGAACTTGATGTTATTTTATGTTATTGAGTTTGAATGTATACAACTTGATGTTACTTGATGTTCAATAAATTTGAAAATGTTAAGCTTGGCATTAGCGTTCTGTTGGGGCGATGGGGGCAGATGGGGCTTGAAAACTCCCCCTTGTCCAAAGTGGGGGATGACAAAAAAAGTTTGAGAACCTCTGCCCTAACCAAATAACTCTAAATTAAGTCTTTGTTACTTAGAATATGTTCCCCGAGTGTCCAATAAACTCTAAATTAAGTCTTTGTTTCTTAGAATATGTTCCCCATACTAAAGTGTTACCAAAAACATATAACTTTGTCTTGAATTTGAAAAAAAACAAAAAAACATTACATTTTTCACTAAAGAAGGGTTCGGTGAATGCGCATATGAAACTGGTGAGGTTCGGTAACTCCAACAAGGTTAAGAACCAATGCATTAGAGACAAGAACACGTCTTTTTTTTTTAGTATCCTAAAGATGATAAATGCTTGCAAAGCTTTCAAAGCCCTCTAAAACAACTTCAAAACCCTCCATCAATGTTTTATATACACACTGCAAGTATATATATATAATGTAGTAAACTGACACATTTATAGCAATATGTAATGTGTTCAATATATACCGTACATTGGTCATTTTAAGCATTACCAGAACTTCTTTCCAGGGCGCATTTATTTCCGTTCCCATAGCGGTGCACTTCCGACTTCTACCAACAAATGCGTGTTCCTACTTCCGGAAACAAACACCAGTGTGTTGTAATCATGGCAGACTTGGTAATAGACAACAAAGACAACTATTTTTGGACAAATGAAGATTCACAACCTTATCTTTTTGAACCTGAATATACAGAGGATGAACTTATAGAAGTGAGCACAAGGGGGTGAAAAGTAAGGCTGAAACGACGCGTCGACGTAGTCGACGTCATCGGTTACGTAAATACGTCGACGCCGTTTTTGTGCGTCGACGCGTCGCATATTTACGTCACACTACCGTCATGGCGGAGCGCAAAGCAGACTGTGCGAGCGAGGGGGAAAAATCACGCCAAAAGTGGTCAAAAGTGTGGGAGTATTTCAATACACGGCCTAATAATGTTGTTGTATGCACACTGTGTCGAGCGGAAATGGCCTATCATAGCAGCACAACGGCTATGAACGAACATTTGAAAAGAAAACCATCAACTAATCAATCGTCCGCGCGAGTATACGTTGTCATCATTACACAAAAACATGAATGTGTCATTTGTATCTGCTAGGGGTGTAACGGTACGTGTTTTGTATTGAACCGTTTCGGTACAGGGGCTTTCGGTTCGGTACGGGGGTGTACCGAACGAGTTTTTAAGCTAAAGCTAACTTTAGCTGCCAAAGTGTTAACAAGCTGCTTTGCTCCTTCTGCGGCTGCCTCTGTCTCAGCACGCAGCATTGTCCCACCCACACAACCATCTGATTGGTACACACGCAGCATTGTCCCACCCACACAACCATCTGATTGGTACACACGCAGCATTGTCCCACCCACACAACCATCTGATTGGTACACACAAAGCGTTATACAAAGCGTTACCAGCCAATCAGCAGTGCGTATTCAGAGCGCATGTAGTCAGCGCTTCAGCGTGGAGCAGATAGGTGTTTAGCAGGTGAGCATCAGGCAGCGGACTCTCCCCAAATGATAATAAACACCTCCCAGTCAACTACTAGTAACATCACTATGAGCCCGTTGACCTTCTAGAAATATAAGCTTGAGCTCAGCTCACTCGCAGTCCTGGCTTGAGGTGAAGGCTAATTAGCTCTCAGTTCCAGCCACATCGACACCTTCTGAGCGCCTATTTTCAGCTGCTGGGAATATTGTAAACATGAAAAGAACCAGAGTATGTAGACATGCTAACCTTTCTTCATTACAACTGTTAGTCACTCACTAGAATGAGTAGAATTGGTTATTGTGTACTGTGTTGGACTGGATGTTTATTTTGCACATTTTAAAAGCAATACTTAATGTTTACAGTGCTCCAGAATATTTAGATTGGCACTTTTTTGTATTGGATGTTTATCTTTATTTTTGAACATTTTAGCAAATAAGCAATACTTTCACTTTTGTTGAAATGTTTACACTGTTGTTACAGAATATTTCGTTTTGCACTTTTTTGTATTGGATGTTTATCTTTATTTTTGCACATTTTAAAGCAAAATAAGCAATACTTTTACTTTTGAAATGCTTATACTATTGCAGAATATTAAGATTTGCACTGGATGTTTACTTTTATATTTGCACATTAAAAAGCAAATAAGCTACTTTTAATTTTGTTAAATGTTAAAAGTTTTAAATGTTTACATTGTTACAGAATATTTTGTCATGTTGTTGTCAATGTTGACTGAGTGGCCATACTTCTTTTTTTTTGTAAATAAAAGCCATGCCTTTTGAAAAAACAGGCCTACATTTATTTTTTCATCTTCATTTTAAATAAAAAAATAATCGGTTCAAGGAAAAATAATCTATAGATGAATCGACAAAATAATCTATAGATTAACCGATTAATCGAAAAAATAATCTATAGATTAATCGATAGAAAAATAATCGTTAGCTGCAGCCTTAGTGAAAAGTTGGAGCAGACGGAAGGCGAGAGTGAGGTCGGCGTGACTTGCTGGTTTAAATGTGGAACTTGGAGCCAAGCTATGCCGGCATATATGGCGTGCTGACCAAACGTCAACTTGAAAAAAACCTCCCCAGTCAGCTGGATCAAACAGACAAAGTGTCCATCGAGTGAGTCACTATACTATTGATCATGATACATGAAGCACACCATGCCTGTTATTACAACTACATACACTCTCAAGCTAGCTGTGTACATACAAAACATTAATAATGTGAGCTAATACTTTTCAGATACGGTAATATGACCGTTCATGTTTTTCAGTCCATATAGACTGGTGTCCTATCGCTTTGTGTTGTGTATTACAAACTCAAAAGTGATTCAGCTGCTGACACAAAATGTAGCTTAACTCTTGCCGTAGCGAGCTTGACTCTTGCTGTAGCTAGCTTGTAGTAATATGCCGTTCCAAGACGATGCCTGACTACGCTAGAAAAAAAGAGTTCCTCCGGGTTTGCTCTTACAATAACAATGTCACTACAGCTTGGTTATTACACAGGTTGCGGAACATAAATGAAGTACTATTGTCGGTTTTTGGATGTATTTTTAAAGTCATTTGGAGGCAGAATGGATTCCTCCCATTAGCTGCTTTGCCAGCCACCAGGAACAAATTTTAACAAATTCAGAATGCAAACCCCCCCCCCCCCAAAAATACATTTTGTCTTCTTGTCTCTCATTAGGATTGTGAAATAAAAAAAGTGCAGTTCCCCAACAAATGACTACTGACTGCATCTGAAGTAAACATGTTTCAAAAACACCTTAGTTACAAAAAATAATCACATTACGAAAAAAATGTATAACTGCTAAAAAGGAGAGGACTTACAGAGGTGCCTTGAAGAATGCGTCAGTTAAGTAAATCACAAGTTTAGACCCCAGTGCTCTGTGTTTGCTCGCAAGGTTAAAATGTCAATGCATGGACCAGTGTTTCAAGTTCCTCTATACAACAGGAGCATTATCGTGTTCTTAGGAATTTCCATCCATCCATCCATTTTCTACCGCTTGTGCTGGAGCCTATCTCAGCTGCTTCGGGCGGAAGGCGGGGTACACCCTGGACAAGTCGCCACCTCATTGCAGGGCCAACACAGATAGACAGACAACATTCACACTCACATTCACACACTAGGGCCAATTTGGTGTTGCCAATCAACCTATCCCCAGGTGCATGTTTTTGGAGGTGGGAAGAAGCCGGAGGGAACCCACGCAGTCACGGGGAGAACATGCAAACTCTTAGGAATTTATTGCAAAAATATTTGTCTGCCAAGGTTTGAACTGAATATTGTGCCAAACCCCGACTGGATTTGGCCACCAGTCCACCAGTTAAATAGCCCTGCTGTAGATCATATGGAATGGGTTTTATTGAGGTTACATGTACAGGTATATTATAGCAGTCTTGTCTCAATCCTCTATGTCGCTTGTCTTTCTTGAACCAGTGAGGAGGAAATGCCAGCTTATCAACTTGTGTGAGGGTGTCTAAGTTTATTTGTGCATGTCAGTATGATTATAACAATTTATTTCCACGAAAATGATGCCGAAGGTTGGGACACAAGCTATGGACCCTTTAAATTCGGTGTAGTTGTTAATGAAGGTACTGAGCTTTGTTCATTAACAATGCAAGATTAGTCCATGTTTTCCCTGATGTTTCACATAAATTACAAATGAAACCGAATGACAGCATTCAAACATTGGTCTCCACTGGCGCTTTACTCTGTCTCATTCTTGTCAATACTGGATGAGACAAACCTTGTGTGGCTGGATTGGGAACAGATGTTAATCACAGTCTAGCATCATATTTGTAGTCTAATTGAATAATCCTTCTTTCTAATAGTCTTTTATGCTCAAGAAGAAGCTGTTTCCTCATCCAAAAAACATTGAAAATTACTTAAGGGACAGAATGTATTTAATGTTGGCTTCCCTGAAGGGATTTTCAAAAATGTCGTAAGTACCCAATTACAGTACCTTCATAACCAAAGGGAAACTTACCTGTGTAAAACTAATTTGTGTTTTATGGTCCATACAATTGGTATTGTGGTAATAGTGTTGTGATGTCAGCCTTTCAGCCACTTGGTTGTAAATGTTTTGAAGAACAATTACTCTTGGCATTAAAAATCAGCGCTAATCTTTAATTATAATTAATACTGTAAGGACCATTCAACCGAATCGGTGTGATTTGCTTGTTCTAACTTTCTTAGAATAAACTTAAATGTATGTATTTTTTTTCAACCTAAATCTGATTACTCACAGAACTACATACTGTATTTGTTCATTTCAGGCAACTATATAATATTTCAAGGTTCCAAAGCCAACAATGACTCAATTAAGTTACAGGACTGAAAGTAACAGAAGTGAGTTTTTAGCCAATGATTAATTAATACATGACATATAGCTACATGACATTCATGATAATAGCATGTGGACACAAAGCACATTACAGTGATTCAACTAGAAGTTGTATTAAAAAAAAATTACTGTAGTGCCTCAACAGATTACATGACCGCCACCTCATAACTCAAAACACGCGTATCTCAAATCAGCGCCGGCCACTGAAATTAATTAAAATCAGTTTAATCGGCGCTTCCTCCCTTCCCCAAAACACCACAATTTTAATATGTTACACTAACATGCCTTTTAAAAAGAAAAACAAACCTATATATAAGCCACATTGTTTAAAAAACAATACAATAGAATGTACTACAAAGTACAGTAATTTTCTGAAATAATGCAATACTAATGAACAACATTTACTTTGGAGAGAGGACCACAGCTGGTATCTCAAAATACGATATTTGAAATATTGAATACAAAAAAACATCAATGAGTGATCCTGAGATCATGAGCTTTGAACTGTGCAACTTTGTGTGGACCATGTGATTTGTGTAATACAGTGTTTCCCTCGTTTATCGTGTGTGTTACATTCCAGACTCTTCCACATTTTTCAAAAGGGCCAATGTGTTAGGGTGAAATAAACCTAAAGTACAGTTGTGAAAGAGTGACACCAATATGTAAAAAGTAGTGCTGTTAAATGATTACATTTTTAAACAAATGAATCCCACTTTTTGTGTAGATTAATCATGATTAACTGCACATTTTGTTTAGATTAAATCACAAGTAATCACACGTTTTGTTTAAATTAGTCACAGGTTATTACTCACCTGCATAATTTCAATTGTTAAAAAAAAAAAGACCCCGATATTTAAAATTTTATTGTCAGAATGTCACAGAGGATCCTTTTTCAAATCTTCTAATGTGATTCACGTCATTTATTTACTCAAACTTGGTAACAGTATAATTTAATTACTAGTATTAAGTCCAGCTGGGGTGTATTGTAAGGTAAAATTTGCCAGCAAGCACACCAGCCAGAGTCTCTTCATTCATTTTTTCACTGTTGCATGTATTGACCTGATCATCGACCATATAAGAACCCGTGCCGCCTTTCAGGTAACTATTTGTATGGTTAAAAATAAAGGAGCATCTCGGGTCAAAATAAATTGCGTGATTAGCCCGTTTATAAACATGGTTAATGCGATCATCCTTTTGTAACAAATCCCACGAGTTAACTAAAATTAACAAGTAAAAAGTAAAACATTTCTGAATAGTTTAAATGATTATTTTCATGTCAAAGTCTAATTTTAAGGAGTAGGAACAGGCAACAAATGCTAGTGTTCCAGTGTTTGAGGTAGTTTAAATGTATTCTATATTTAATAATAATTTCAACTTAAATTCCAATGCTCTAATCACTGTTAATACAGATTGCTCAATAAGATGATAACAAGAAAAATAAGGGAGTATTTCACTTTCATAAAAACCTTGGTCTCATGTATTTGCTTTGATAAAATAAATACAACCGTTTACCTTCTACTGTATTTGTATGCGAAGCAGCGCGATCTATCGTCCATGAAAACATACTTTGTATGATCGCCTCTGTTTTGTCTTGAGTCCAATTTAGAGAAGTATTTGATCTTGGATAGACAATCCTTCGTATTAGCAACCACATTGATGTGTTCATTCATTCAGCAGAGCAGTTAAATCTGACAAAAAACAAACCAATGCTAGTTTCCTGGCTGATAAATCGGCCCCACTTCCAAGTGTGGTGAGTCAGAGTACTACAAGGTTTAAGACTGCAGAGCCTACACCGTCTCTTTGCTCTATTTATAGAAAGATTATAAAGAATAATTACATAAACAATTAACTTGCTGTAAATTCTATAAATTCATGTTGTAAAAATGTATTTTTAAACATTATTTTGGCAACAAGCAGACCAGCCAGTAAGCCACGAGAAGCTGCTCGATACCTAGAAGCCTCATGTTAGTTTTGTATGCAGTTAGTGATTTTTACTGACGTAATTGTCTGAGCGTAATCATACAGAAATTACATTTATACCACAGTTTAACGGACAGATATTGATATTAAAGGCCTACTGAAACCCACTACTACAGACCACGCAGTCTGATAGTTTATATATCAATGATGAAATCTTAACATTGCAACACATGCCAATATGACCGGGTTAATTTATAAAGTGCAATTTTAAATTTCCCGGGAAACTTCCGCTTGAAAACGTCTAGGTATGATGACGTTTGCGCGTGACGTCAATGGTTGAACCGGAAGTATTGGGACACATTGTAACTACGGATGTCCGATAATGGCTTTTTGCCGATATCCGATATTCCGATATTGTCCAACTCTTTAATTACCCATACCGATATC
Source organism: Entelurus aequoreus (assembly GCF_033978785.1). Lineage (NCBI taxonomy): Eukaryota > Metazoa > Chordata > Actinopteri > Syngnathiformes > Syngnathidae > Entelurus > Entelurus aequoreus. The sequence goes on along the minus strand of NC_084753.1, from coordinate 22,003,663 downwards.
AACCGATACCGATACTGATATATACAGTTGTGGAATTAACACATTATTATGCCTAATTTGGACAACTAGGTATGGTGAAGATACGGTTCTTTTTTTTTTTAATTAATAAAATAAATTAAGATAAATAAATTAAAAACATTTTCTTGAATAAAAAAGAAAGTAAAACAATATAAAATCAGTTACATAGAAACTAGTAATTAATGAAAATTAGTCAAATTAACTGTTAAAGGTTAGTACTATTAGTGGACCAGCAGCACGCACAATCATGTGTGCTTACGGACTGTATCCCTTGCAGACTGTATTGATATATATATTGATATATAATGTAGGAACCACAATATTAATAACAGAAGGAAACAACCCTTTTGTGTGAATGAGTGTAAGAGGGAGGTTTTTTGGGTTGGTGCACTAATTGTAAGTGTATCTTGTGTTTTTTATGTTGATTTAATAAAAAAAAAACAACAAAAAAAAACCAGATACCGATAATAAAAAAAACGATACCGATAATTTCCGATATTACATTTTAAAGCATTTATCGGCCGATAATATCGGCCGGCCGATATTATCGGACATCTCTAATTGTAACCCAATACAAACAGCTCTGTTTTCATCGCAAAATTCCACAGTATTCTGGACATCTGTGTTGGTGAATCTTTTGCAATTTGTTTAATGAACAATGAAGACTGCAAAGAAAAAAGCTGTAGGTGGGATCGGTGTATTAGCCGCTGGCTGCAGCAACACAACCAGGAGGACTTTGAGTTGGATAGCAGACGCGCTATCCGATGCTAGCCGCCGACCGCATCGATGATCGGGTGAAGTCCTTCGTCGCGCCGTCGATCGCTGGAACGCAGGTGAGCACGGGTGTTGATGAGCAGATGAGGGCTGGCGTAGGTGGAGTGCTATTGTTTTTATCATAGCTTTGACGAGGTCCCGTAGCTAAGTTAGCTTCAATGGCGTCGTTAGCAATAGCATTGCTAGGCTTCGACAGGCGGCACAGCATTAACCGTGTAGTTACAGGTCCAGTGTTTGGTTCTGTGTCTCCTGATAGTAATATTGTTGATCTTCTGTCTATCCTTCCAGTCAGGGGCTTATTTCTTTTGTTTCTATCTGCATTTAACCACGATGCCATCACGTTAGCTCCGTAGCTAAAGTGCTTCCCCGATGTATTGTCGTGGAGATAAAAGTCACTGTGAATGTCCATTTCGCGTTCTCGACTCTCATTTTCAAGAGGATATAGTATCCGAGGTGGTTTAAAATACAAATCCGTGATCCACAATAGAAAAAGGAGAAAGTGTGGAATCCTTGTACCTAAGTTACGGTCAGAGCGAAAAAAGATACGTCCTGCACTGCACTCTAGTCCTTCACTCTCATGTTCCTCATCCACGAATCTTTCATCCTCGCTCAAATTAATGGGGTAATCGTCGCTTTCTCGGTCCAAATCGCTCTCGCTGCTGGTGTAAACAATGGGGAAATGTGAGGAGCCTTTCAACCTGCGACATCACGCTACTTCTGGTACAGGCAAGGCTTTTTTTATCAGCGACCAAAAGTTGCGAACTTTATCGTCGATGTTCTCTACTAAATCCTTTGAGCAAAAATATGGCAATATCGCGAAATGATCAAGTATGACACATAGAATGGATCTGCTATCCCCGTTTAAATAAAAAAAATGTCATTTCAGTAGGCCTTTAATTTTATGGTTTTATTATTAGTTTCATTTGTTTGTTTTTGGTTTTTTTTCATCAAAACCGCACGTCCCTGCTGCAAATATTGATGGCCTCATGCAGCAGGCAGAATCCTTGAGTTACAGTAGTGCATGCGAGTTAACGTGTGCAAAGAAATACATACGTAGGATTTATGGTCAGTGGATTGTCTTTTTACTCTAGGGAAATTAATGTGACCGTCCATTGTCTATAGGTGTTGGACAAACCAAATTAGGTTTGTACTGGTGTTTGTGTATATCATTTGCTCACCTTTAGCTACATGTGCTGTGATCATTGAAATATTAGCACTGGGCACAAGGTCAGCGTAAATTAGATCTATTAAAAGTAGCAGGTGGGGAACCCCAGGATTTGTTTAATGAGATGAACAAAAGGCTGATGCATCGCCTGCCTGACGGCCTGCAGTGTTTTTCATGAGTGAGAGGACAGCATCAGCGGGAGTTGTTGAACGAGTTTTAAATCCCCTTTTTAGCCTTCATCCTGGAACAGTGCAGCTCAAATGAGGATGACAGCACTCTGGTGTTTTTAAGAATCTGCTGCAAAAATGTAAATCAATCAATTAAAGTTAATTTATATAGTCGTTAATCACAAGTGTCTCAAAGGGCTGCGCAAGCCACAACGACATCCTCAGCTCAGATCCCACAAGTTGATTTTTTAACAGAATCACAAGTTGAACAACCCAAATGATGAAAAAGGGAGGAACTAAAATAGAACTTTGAGAAACACTACTAGTATAACTAAATGCATTGAACAAATGATGAGTGACTGCATCTGAAGTAAACAAGCTACAGCAACACTTTAGTGACATAAATCACATTACGAAAAAAATGTGTTACTGCCAAAAAGGAGAGGCCTTAACAGGGTGCTTTGACGAACGCCTCAGGTATGTAAAACACAAGTTTGGAACCTAGTGTTTTATGTTCGCTAGCAAGGTTAACATGTGTTAATAGTGGTCCAAGTTCCTCTGCACAACAGAAGCACTGTAGTGTTTTTAGGAATTTACTGCAAAAATATTTGTCTTCAAGTTTTGAACTGAACTTGGGGGCTGTTATTGGTGTCATTTCTGAGCTGGATTTGGCACCTGGGATGCCAGTTGAAAAGCTCTGCTATTCCTCGTTTTCTACCTCAGATGTTCCCCTGTAATAAAATACTAAGTAGCGTAGTCCTCGATTAAGGTAAATACAGAACCAACACTGGGTCAGCGCGTTTTAAAACTAGTCGTTGGTTATTGCTCTGTTACGTATTTACTGTAACTGTTCAGCTTGTGCCTCTTTCAGACTTTTCGATGGCCGATCGCTAGCAGTCTGGATGGAAGTGAGATGCTGGAGATCCAAGTGTACAATTACAGCAAAGTCTTCACTAACAGGTAAACCCACATTTAAAAACATGATTCCCAACATAGAATAGCTGTGGTCTATCACAAGCCTGTGATCGGTAATAAATGACATACCGTAAGTTTATCGGCTGAAGAAGAATAAACAAAAATCCCCAAAGTGCTTGTACTTAATTGACTCACTTGTTTATGCAATGGACTTGCAAACCTCAAATCTTCCTCTGGTGTCGCAGAACTTAAATTCAAACTTTGGTTTCATCTTTTCACTTAATGCCTTGTTTTCCAATTGCACTAGTGTTTTGGTTCCGGCTTAACTTAGGCGGTCTCCTCATCATCACGAGCAGGTTGTGAATTAGTTCCCCATCAGGAGGCCTGTAAAAGTGGATTAAGTCATCAGTAATGGACCCATTTGTCACTCAGTGATCTCCTGACTAGCAGATCTTGATGACTACGAGGTGCCATGACGGACGATATAATTTAGATGTTATGTGGAGCTGGCTTTATAAATCCCAGTTATTGATATTTGCTGTCAAAATCATTCTGTTTCATGTTTAAATACGTCCGTGGTTGTATCAGAATCCCAGATTGAAACAAATTCATCCAGATTGTAACAGCTGCTTGTTTATGATCCACCTGCTCCCACATGTCACCCACACACAACTATTAGACACCGTTTATATGAGTGTGTGTGTGTGTCCTTCAACTGGCAATCCTCAGCTAGAAGCTGATGGCAGCCAAGTCGACAGATGTGGTGTCAGCTCAACAGAAGGACGCTAGTAATTGTCAACACAGTTTTTCTGGTGGAGGTTTTTCCAAAGTGGAAAACAGGAAACGACCATCTAAAACTTGTCTCAGTGCCATCAACTTGTACATTCTCCTGAGAACCAGCGTCCTCTGCATTGGACCTTTGTTTTTAGTCTATTTCTTCTTTTCTCAGGGTAGAAAAAGCCCTGGTATGCAAAACACAAATCTCCATTGCATAAGAGGCTAATATTACTGTACTGACTTGAATATAAAGCGGTATTTTTCCTTGTAAGTATCTGAAAATGATTGGTCATTGTATGTTTGGGGTCGGAAGATTTGAGAATGAATTCTGCCAAAGTCTTGCTTTGAAAAGTTGTCTCAAAGGTAAAACAAGTTAGAAAATATAACGCAGCTGAGATAGGCTCCAGCACCCCCCGCGGCCCCGAAAGGGACACGAGGTAGAAAATGGATGGATGGAAGACTTTAAAACTTTTTTCCCAGGGACAAAAATGCTGTCTCTTAGTATATGTTAAAGCAGGGGTCACCCACCTTTTTGAAACCAAGGGCTACTTCTTGGGTACTGATTAATGCGAAGGGCTACCAGTTAGATACACACTTAAATACATTGCCAGAAGTAGCCAATTTGCTCAATTTACCTTTAACTCTGTTATTATTAATAATTAATGATATTTATCTTTGTGGAAACACTGATCATCTTAATGATTTCTCACAATAAATATATATAGAAACAGATAAATATCAATATGCAACACTTTATTTTTATATTTTCTCTAAGTGCACATTTTTCAAATTGAACATTTTCAAATGATCACTTCTAAGACAGTCTTGTGAAATCACAATATCCCATTTTAACTAGCTAGCCACTAACATTTTTTAACAAATCATGAATTACTTTGCACCATGTTTGTACAAATAATAACTCATGTAAAATACAAAAGTAAACTCTCAAATTTTTAAATCATGTCACACTTTGAACTGGACACCAAATCTGTTATCTGTTTCTTTGTCAGTTAGTGGGAAGCCTGGCATTGCATGCTGTTAACTAGTGTGTTGTACTCTGGTGTGTAACTTGACACTGCAACTCTGAGTGAGTCTTGCAGATGTGCATCAGTGAGGCGTGTTCTGTGTTTGTTCTTGATGAAGTTCATGTCAGAAAAGGCTGATTCACAAAGATAAGATTTTTCCTCATTGTTTGCGGAACCTTCTTAATCTTTTGGACATATTTTCACAGCAATCTGGCCTTAAGCTTAATTATGATAAATGTAAAATGTTAAGGATCGGAAATCTAAAGGGAACGTCCTTTCGAATGGAATGCAAAGTGCCTGTTTTGTGGACAGATGGACCAGTTAACATACTTGGTGTTGTTGTCCCAGAAAATCTGGAAGATCTAGGCTCAGTAAATTATGATAATTGACTAAGAAAGCTGGACAAAATTATGCAATTATGGAAAGGGAAATCCCTAACCTTGTATGGTAAAATGTCTATTGCCAACTCGTTAATTATTCCTCAATTTATTTATTTGTTTTTGTCATTACCAGCTCCATCACAAAACTTTTTTAAGATTTATGAGCGGAGGGTCTTTGATTTTGTCTGGAACGGCAAACCAGAAAAGATTAAAAGAAATTCGTGACAACTTGGCTCAGTTGATCTCCTTTACCGGAGTCACTGAACGATCACCTTATATCAGGCTTTTTACCCGGCTGCAGCTTCCACATAGACAGATACGTAGGACCTTCATAGACGTCATAAATTTGTGTGGGCCAAATGTCACACCAGTTTAGCCAACCTTGCCTTAAATTTCGCTGTGTCCAACTCCGGCTAACCTAATGTACTTGCAGAAAAAAGCATCCTCTGCCAACAACGACAGAGGATGAAGAGGTTAAAAGAAATTTTTCGTCTCACATCGTCTATGCTTCTACACTCCAAACCACCAAAATTCTATCAACAATCCCCATTTGTTAAAAACAAGAGATTACAGGTTTTCAACAAACACACAGACAAATGATCACATATAAAACAACTCAATCCAACCATAATTTACCCCATTCCAGGTTGTTTTTGGAGAACCTGACTAAACCTATCTTTTATCAAAAATAGATTCAGCAATTAGTCTTATCGATCCGGCTCTCTCCAGGCAGAAAATGTTTACACTTTAAAGCAAACTGCTTACCTTGTTATGCGCGCGTGCAGCACACTGTCTGCCTGACAGAGAGAGCGGAGCGGCTGTCGACCTGTAGCTTCTAAACCATCCTGTTCGTGACGCCAATTTGTGTAGTGGATTGTCCGAAGCTTAAGCAGGCAACAAAAGTAGTTTAGTACAACAAATTTATTTACCCATTATCAGAAGTGCAGGTTGAATTGAGTTGGCCGTGCAGACAAACCACAAGTTACTCCGGAGCAAACAAGACACACACAAGCCAAAATCACTCCCGAGTTCCGGTCTTCTGCCATTTTTTATATGTCTGTTGTGCGTCATCGTTCCTTATCGAGTGCGTCAATGTCTTGTTTTGTTTTTCCTATCTGTTCCATAACAACTCGAATCCTTTAGACAGTCAACACATTCTGTAGACAGGTTGGCACGACTTAATATTCACTTTTGTCCCACAACTGGTCCATTCAATGGCACAAAAATACAAGAGTATTGAAAATGAGCGGACATTCTTAAAAGACAAGAAATATAGGTCAAAAGGTCAGAAATTCTACTACATGTTCCCTAATTTGAGTGACCTGGACATAATCTGGACTGTACATAAATGCTTATTTTGAAAATGTAACTTTGTTTATAAATTATATGCAATCTGTTGTGTTCCCTAATTTTTTTCTGTGTACATGAATGAAGGTGTGTGTTGCTGAGTCTGACTTGGACATTATCTGGACTGGGCCTGGTTTAAAAAACCCTTTAAACAAATCTAATTTCATTGACAACCTGGTCTGTTGAAGATAAGGCCCTTTTTTTCAAAAATGAAATAAAATAAGATAAATAAAAAACATTTTCTTGGATAAAAAAGAAAGTAAAACAATATAAAAATAATTACATAAAAAATAGTAATTAATGAAAATGTTAGTGGACCAGCAGCCTATACAATCATGTGTGCTTCAGGGACTGTGTCCCTTGCAGATGTGTTGTCGATGTTGTGGGAACCAGAATATTGGTAGCAGAAAGAAATAACCCCTTTTGTGTGAGTGGGTGTGGATGAGTGTGCATGGGGGAGGTTGTTTGGGTTGATACACTGATTGAAAGTGTATCTTGTGTTTTTTCTATGTAGATTTAATTTAAAAAAAAAAAAAAACTTTTTTTTTTTTTTTTTTTTTTTTAGAACAGGCCCGCGGGCGACTCATCTGGTCCTTACGGGCGACCTGGTGCCCGCGGGCACCGCGTTGGTGACCCCTGTGTTAAAGGGGTCATATTAGAATTTGTTTTTTTTTACATGTAAAACACTTCATTGTGGTAACATGTAATGGTGGTTCTTTGGTCAAAATTGTGCATCGCTTTCTAACTACAAACCCCGTTTCCATATGAGTTGGGAAATTGTGTTAGATGTAAATATAAACGGAATACAATGATTTGCAAATCCCTTTCAACCCATATTTAATTGAATGCACTCCAAAGACAAGATATTTGATGTTCAAACTCATAAACTTTATTTTTTTTGCAAATAATAATTAACTTAGAATTTCATGGCTGCAACACGTGCCAAAGTAGTTGGGAAAGGGCATGTTCACCACTGTGTTACATGGCCTTTCCTTTTAACAACACTCAGTAAACGTTTGGGAACTGAGGAGACACATTTTTTAAGCTTCTCAGGTGGAATTCTTTCCCATTCTTGCTTGATGTACAGCTTAAGTTGTTCAACAGTCCAGGGGTCCCCGTTGTGGTATTTTAGGCTTCATAATGCGCCACACATTTTCAATGGGAGACAGGTCTGGACTACAGGCAGGCCAGTCTAGTACCCGCACTCTTTTACTATGAAGCCACGTTGATGTAACTCGTGGCTTGGCATTGTCTTGCTGAAATAAGCAGGGGCGTCCATGGTAACGTTGCTTGGATGGCAACATATGTTGCTCCAAAACCTGTATGTACCTTTCAGCATTAATGGTGCCTTCACAGATGTGTAAGTTACCCATGTCTTGGGCACTAAAACACCCCCATACCATCACAGATGCTGGCTTTTCAACTTTGCGCCTATAACAATCCGGATGGTTCTTTTCCTCTTTGGTCCGGAGGACACGACGTCCACAGTTTCCAAAAACAATTTGAAATGTGGACTCGTCAGACCACAGAACACTTTTCCACTTTGTATCAGTCCATCTTACATGAGCTTAGGCCCAGCAAAGTTGACTGCGTTTCTGGGTGTTGTTGATAAACGGTTTTTGCCTTGCATAGGAGAGTTTTAACTAGCACTTACAGATGTAGCGACCAACTGTAGTTACTGACAGTGGGTTTCTTAAGTGTTCCTGAGCCCATGTGGTGATATCCTTTACACACTGATGTCGCTTGTTGATGCAGTACAGCCTGAGGGATCAAAGGTCACGGGCTTAGCTGCTTACGTGCAGTGATTTCTCCAGATTCTCTGAACCCTTTGATGATATTACGGACCAGAGATGGTGAAATCCCTAAATTCCTTGCAATAGCTGGTTGAGAAAGGTTTTTCTTAAACTGTTCAACAATTTGCTCACGCATTTGTTGACAAAGTGGTGACCCTCGCCCCATCCTTGTTTGTGAATGACTGAGCATTTCATGGAATCTACTTTTATACCCAATCATGGCACACACCTGTTCCCAATTTGCCTGTTCACCTGTGGGATGATCCAAATAAGTGTTTGATGAGCATTCCTCACCTTTCTCAACTTCTTTGTCACATGTTGCTGGCATCAAATTCTAAAGTTAATGATTATTTGCACAAAAAAAAAAAGTTTATCAGTTTGAACATCAAATATGTTGTCTTTGTAGTGCATTCAACTGAATATGGGTTGAAAATGATTTGCAAATCATTGTATTCCGTTTATATTTACATCTCACACAATTTCCCAACTCATATGGAAACGGGGTTTGTATATCTTCCGAATGCGCCGTTTTATGGGCAGTCTTATTTATGTGCCAAAGTCCTCCTCCAGGTCGCTTCCATATCAAATCTACGGACACATATACAGTACGTTAGAACTACACGCTACTTACAATTAAAAATAGCAACAACGTCGGACTACAACTGAATAAAAAAGGTAAACTCGTGCAAAGCTCTTAGAGTAAACCTCTACCATGTATGGAGATATCTGCTAACGTGACTAAGGCAAAATACCTCACTAAAGTCTTCTGAACATTCTGAACGGCTCGTTGGGAGCAAGTTTGGAAGAAGACAAGGTTGTTTTATAAACAGCTCCGCCACGCCGCCATGGTTTGATTTAAAAATTTTGGGACTTATGTAGATCCCAAATAGAAAAAACAAATACCAACGGGTAAGAAAAGATGGTTTTGCATATAATGACCCATTTAACATATTTGCTATAAGCCTTGCCATATCTATATACAGTAAATCTTCCAATGAGCAATGTATACAGGGACAGTTTTGTATACAGGGGTGTTATAAAGAGCAACAATGTACACTGTGTCACAAAACCGTGATATGATCCGAATCGTGGACTTGTGATCCGTTCCACCTCTACTTTACACACACACGTGTGTAAAGTAGATATATACATACATACACATATACACACATATATATATATATATATATATATATATATATATATATATATATATATATATATATATATATATATATATATATATATATATATATATCGTATTTTTTGGACTATAAGTCGCTCCGGAGTATAAGTTGCTCCGGAGTATAAGTCGCACCGGCCGAAAATGCATAATAAAGAAGGAAAAAAACATATAAGTCGCACTGGAGTATAAGTCGCATTTTTTGGGGAAATTTATTTGATAAAACCCAACACCAAGAATAGACATTTGAAAGGCAATATAAAATTAATAAAGAATAGTGAACAACAGGCTGAATAAGTGTATGTTATTTGACGCATAAATAACCAACTGAGAACGTGCCTGGTATGTTAACGTAACATATTATGATAAGAGTCATTCAAATAACTATTAACATATAGAACATGCTATACGTTTACCAAACAATCTGTCACTACTAATCGCTAAATCCCATGAAATCTTATACGTCTAGTCTCTTACATGAATGAGCTAAATAATATTATTTGATATTTTATGGTAATGTGTTAATAATTTCACACATAAGTCCCTCCTGAGTATAAGTCGCACCCCCGGCCAAACTATGAAAAAAACTGCGACTTATAGTCCGAAAAATACGGTACATATATATATTTATACATACATACATACATATATATATATATACTGTATATATACATACACATATATATACACATATATATACACATACACACACACACACATATATATATATATATATGTATATATATATATATATATATATATATACATATATATATATATACATATATATATATATATATATATACACACACACATTATATATATATATGTAAATATATATATACTCATATTTTCTATGCAAAGCAATATAGCCTTCTTTTTCCCCACTGTAATATGCAGATTTCAATTAAGTGCCTGCTAAGTGCTTAACATATTGATTGTGCTTGCTTGTTTTGTGAGATTTTTGCTCCCCGTAGGCTTTATTCCCACACTGGGTGATTGTTTGCGTGTTCCATCTGACGACTCTCTTAATGATTATGCACACTCTTGTAGGGGATGTCACATATACTGTGTGTTTATGGGACCTTATATTGTGGGCATTGCTTTGGGTAAACTCTTTCAATTATTCACAAGCTCTAATTGGCTTAGTCAGTGGAGACTCACAGGATATGTACAATCATAATCGCATGTCTATGCCGAATTATTATGTTTGTAACAATATATTTTAGTTAAAGGCAGAACTACATTTAAGGAAAATTAATTATACTTTATTGTATTTTCCCTGGGCAAGTAATAACCTCAGCGGAGGAGTGCACCTCGGAGCTAAAATGTGATAAGTATTTGGGTAATTAGCTCTATAAACTATTTGCAGGCCTCCGATAGTATAGCTAAGGATTATTTATACTGGATTTAAATGTTTTTTCATTCAGACACTAAAGGCCTGATCTACTTTGTATGTACTAAAACATGTGCAAACTTGATAGCACATGCAAATCTGATTTACTAGACTGGCGCACCGAGGATTGCGTCTCTAAAATGAGCAAAATAAGATGTGTAATCCATTTAGCGTGTCTGTCTTCATGAATAGGCAGAATATATGCTGATCATCAAAACGCCGACAATATTGGGAGGAGAAAATGAAAATACAATTATTTAGCACACGCAGTGTGATCTATTAAGGCTGAAACTGTTCTGCGGTTACTGTTCAGCGTCTTTACTTAGTAAGTCTATAGAAAGGAAGTGCAAAATGGCAGAAATACAGAAATACTGTAGCTATGAGAAAGGAGGCGATCACGTTGCAACTCCGTTTTACGTATGCTTGTCAACATCTATGGATTGTCAAAAATTATTTATTATCTTCACCATTTCCAGGTGTTGTTCTGTAACCAGTTCATCCTAGATATTAAATCGGATCGCTATTAAACTTTACCCTGGCAGATTAAACATCTGGGGGAGGCTAAATTTCGAAACGTTTAGGTTTTCATCACATGGGTGAAGCATGGCGACCAAGATTATCCTTTTCCATTGACAACTTTACCGTTAAGCATGGGTCTCAAATTCAAACGCAACTAGTTAGCCTGTTGAAAAAAAAGAAAAAGAAAAAATCAATAGATTTCACAAAAAAAACCAGTAAGCAGTCACTGGAATTTTACCATAACATTTACAATGGTTTTTACACCAAAATTGTAAATTGAAAAAACTGAACTGCTGTTGTTTTTACGTTAAAATTGTGGTTACTAAGCTGCCATTTTTCAATCGTAAAATCTATGGCCATTTTTTACAGTGCATTACTATAAATTCAAAAACAGTACCACTGTTAAGTCTGGGCGAAAATGAGGACTCAGGTGCAGAAGAGTGACAATTGACTCAGACTTTATTTAGATAGTTTTCTTTGCTATCGCTTGGACAGAGTGATTAAAACAAAGTGGCTACAAAATCTATTTATGATATATTCGAGCAACAAAAGGATATGTAGCATAGGGCATAAGACAATAAACAGAAAATCACTCCATAAGGAGGAAAAAGGCAATAGAAAAAGTTCTATACGAGTCTAATAACAAAAAAAACAACAATCTATGATTATCTACAAAAAGGTAAATCACTCATGCAAAGAAGTCGAAAAGCTATAAACAGAAAGTATGTTATAAAGTGTTGAGAAGCCTGTAAACTAAAAGCGCTCCAAAAGGAGGAAAAAAGGAAGACAAGGCACTATGAAAATTGATACAAAAAGACTTGACCGAAAAACTTTAGCAAAAGAAAATCACTCTCACAGAGGGAACAAAGAAATCAATAAATAAAGCGAGACAATACTTATCAAACTTGGTTCAAGGCTGTGGACAAGGCTGTGGACAAGGCTGTGGACAAGGCTGTGGACAAGGCTGGAGGTACGTAGCGAGACTATATACTCTGGCAACAAGACAGGGGAAGACGAGGACTATATACACATGAGGGAGGGTGACACAGGTGGGAACAATCAGGCAATCAGGAGAGACATCAGACCAGTGACACAGGAGGAAGAGCAAGTGGCCTGAAACGAGAGGAGGATTAGAATTTTCAAAATAAAACAGGAAGTGAGCCAGACCAGCCCAAAACCGGACTTCCCTCACCACGGTGTGACAACCACTGTTATATTTACTGCACACTTTCTGACTGAGCTGCTCTTTTTTTACCGTAAAATCTGTTACATGTTTTTACAGTGCATTACTGTAAATGGAAAAATGGTACCACTGATGATTTTACGGTAAATTTCAGGTGACGAGCTGCCAGGTATTTATAGTAAAATCTACTGACTTTTCTACAGTGTAGCCTTGAGGACATGCAATCAATGACTTTTGCAGCTTGAAAGAGGTCGGTAAATTTGCCCACTTTGGGCATCCTTGCTATAGGCCTTAGTGACAACTACTCAAACTTTTATTGAATAAAGTAAAACAATATAATTAGTTTCTTATGGCTTTCATATCTTGTTTTGTTTGCAACCATCTAAGTTATTCCCTGCTCAGACTACAGTTTTGAGATGTGTGTGTTTCAATTGCAAGACAACAAACAATAAGAACAATTCAGCCAAAGCCCCAGTAAACAGATGAGTCTCAGTAGGCCGGCATGAATAAGTTGAGTTTTAATATTAATGTACTAAACAGTGGGTCTTGGCTGTAAGGAAATAGTAATGATTTATCGTGTGTGTGAACTTTCTTCTTGCAAAAATAGACTTTATCCTCAGAAATGTGTAACTTTGACAAAAATATATGGATCTTGTGGCTATAGAGTAAGGGGGTATTGCAAAGGAACAACAGTACAGTGGAACCTTAAAAGTCTAAAGATTGTAAAATATGGAACTGAGCACTGAATTTCTGCAAGACTTCAGTTCAGACCTTCAAAGGGTTCAATCATGCTTGGGGGTGTGTTATTTAGCAAAACATGTTTTGTATTGTACTAAATGGATTTCTTTCTGCAGCAATCTCGCAAAGGCTATAGCTTGCATCATATTGACAATGAATAAGAAGCTTCAGAAAAAAAACATTTATTTTGCTATGAAGCAAACTGGATTATTGTGGCAGTATTCTGCTGTTAAACTCATTTTAACTACCTGTCTGTCATAAAGTAAGTAAGTGAACTGAGGAGTTTTCTCAATGCTTGTCTGAGCTCATCCTTATTAGCATTAATGACTTCTATGCACTTTAACCTCTTACACAGAGCAAGAGTGAAGAATACATGCGTCAACATGAATTGTGATAATGATTAAATGTCTTTACAGGCAATGGCGTCACAGCACATGTTCATCTGTACAGGACACAAACACATAATGGTGTGTATTGATCGGTGTGTGTGTTTTTTTTAATCTCCCCCTGCAGACTGGTGGGGACTTTCTGCATGGTGCTCCAGAAAGTGGCGGAGGAAGGGCAGCTCGAGCTGACTGACACACTCTTAGACGATAATAACACATCCATAAATGTGAGTCTTGCTTGCACTCCACTAGTTTTGGGTATGCGGAGTATTTTTGAGGTGAACATGTCCATATCAAGCAAGCATATATTGTTGCCACGGAAAAAAAAATTCAACAAATGCAGGAATTAAGTCATGTAACTGAATACAGGGCATACAATTAGCTGTAAAACTTTTTTTTTAACTAAGCAAAGTGTCTTGCGGTACAGTGCTCAGATTACATATTTAATTAATTAAATTAAATTAAACAACTAAAAAGATTACTTTAATTACGACAAAGACTGGAAACACGTATGTATCGGAATATATATATACTACCGTTCAAAAGTTTGGGGTCACCCAAACAATTTTGTGGAATAGCCTTAATTTCTAAGAACAAGAATAGACTGTCAATTTTCAGATGAAAGTTCTCTTTTTCTGGCCATTTTGAGCGTTTAATTGACCCTACAAATGTGATGCTCCAGAAACTCAATCTGCTCAAAGGAAGGTCAGTTTTGTAGTGTATATATATATATACATATATATATATATGTATATATATATATATATATATATATATATATATATATATATATATATATATATATATATATATATATATATATATATATATACTGAACAAAAATATAAACGCAACACTTTTGTTTTTTGCTCCCATTTTGCATGAGGTGAACTCAGAAATGTCAAACTTTCACTATACACACAAAAGACCTAATTTTCTCAAATATTGTTCGGAAATCTGTCTAAATCTGTGTTAGTGAGCACTTCTTCTTTGCCAAGATAATCCATTCTACCTCACAGGAGTGGCATATCAAGATGTTGATTAACCAGCATGATTAAGGTGTGCCTTAGGCTGCCCACAATGAAAGGCCACTCTGAAATGTGCAGTTTTGGGGGTCAGAAAAGCAGTCAGTATCTGGTGTGACCACCATTTGCCTCACGCAGTGCAACACATCTCCTTGATTGTGGCCTATGGAAGGTTGGTCCACTCCTCTTCAATGGCTGTGTGAAGTTGCTGGATATTGGCAGGAACTGGAACACACTGTGGTATACGCCGATCCATAGCATCCCAAACATGCTCAATGGGTGACATGTCCGGTGAGTATGCTGGCCATGCAAGAACTGGGATGTTCTTAGTTTCCAGGAATTGTGTACAGATCCTTGCAACGTGGGGCCGTGCATTGACATGCTGCAACATGAGGTGATGGTCTCGGGTGAATGGCACAACAATGGGCCTCAGGATCTCGTCACAGTATCTCTGTGCATTCAAAATGCCCTCAATAAAATGAACTTGCATCTGTTGTCCACAACATACGCCTGCCCATACCATAACCCCACACCCACTATGGACCACTTGATTCATAACGTTGACATCAGCAAACCGCTCTCCCACATGCGCCATATAGTATGCCCTGAACAGTGAAAACCGGGATTCGTCCGTGAAGAGAACACCTCTCCAATGTGCCAAATGCCATTGAAGGTGAGCATTTGCCCACTCAAGTCTGTTATGATGACGAACTGCAGTCAGGTCGAGGACGACGAGCATGCAGATGAGCTTCCCTGAGACGGTTTCTCACAGTTTGTGCAGAAATTCTTTGGTTATGCAAACCAATTGTTGCAGCGGCTGTCTGGGTGGCTGGTCTCAGATGATCATGGAGGTGCACCTGCTGGATGTGGAGGTTCTGGGCTGGTGTGGTTACACATGGTCTGCGGTTGTGAGGCCAGTTGGATGTACTGCCAAATTCTCAGAAAAACGCATTTGGAGACGGCTTATGGTAGAGAAATGAACATTAAATTCACGAGCAACAGCTTTGGTGGACATTCCTCCTACAAGACTGAGGGGCGGCTGCTGGTCTTTTAAGAAGGAGGTGCTCATTTACAGCTACTTTCTAAACACGAGTATAGTCTCCATATCAACTCAGGACAACGGAATGAAACTTGAAAAATGCTCTGGTTGTGGTTTATACTTAAAGAGATCGCTAATTCGCTCATTTTGCTGTCAATCAAAAAGAGATTGAGCCTCAGAAAGATCATCCAATCATCATGCAGAAGCCCAAAGTCCAAGCCAGCCGAGGCCAAGCCCACTTTCCATTCACTTTCAGAGACACTCGGCATCCATGGGCGAGACAAAGCCTAGCATTTATCCAATGATTGTCTACTTTGGCTGCAGTGAAACAACCCACTCTATGCTCCCCCATTAAAGTCAATGGACGCTCAGCTTCAACACTGTTTAATGCACCACTGTGACGCTCTGACAATGAATGAGAAGAAAGTCGCAACCTGACCAAAAGTACAACTCATTCAAGTGCATATTAAGTCAATGAAATGTAAACACAAATGTACATATTTGACCACTTATTCTTATTTATTTTTTGACATTTTAGACAAAGCTGAGCTTTCCTTGCAGTATAGAGCAATCGCCAGTGCTCAAGACATGAAGCTAAAATGCTAGCTTGAACTGCTTATTTTTCTATCCTTTGTTCAAGTCCCATCTCCTCCTGAATCGCTTCATGAGCGTCAACATTTAGCCAAACTTGCATCTCCAGTATGTGGGCTGTGCTATTACTTTTCCAAACAATCAGCAACATTGTGTTAAATTAAATTAAACTGATTACCTTGACATTTCTCACACGAGTTTGGCTCAATGTGCTCTAAGACAGTGTTTTTCAACCACTGTGCCGTGGCACAGTGTGTCGTGAGATACAGTCTGGTGTGCCGTGGGAGATTATGTAATTTCACCTACTTGTGTTAAAAATATTTTATGCAAACCAGTAATTATAATCTGCAAATAAAGTGCCGTTGTTGAGTGTCTGTGCTGTCTAGAGCTCGGCAGAGTAACCGTGTAATACTCTTCCATATCAGTAGGTGGCAGCAGGTAGCTAATTGCTTTGTAAACATTGTATCTAGTGCTTAAACCAAAAATAAACAAAAAGGTGAGTGCCCCTAAGAAAAGGCATTGAAGCTTAGGATGGCTATGGAAAACAAAACTAAAACTGAACTGGCTGCAAAGTAAACCAAAACAGAATGCTGGACGACAGCAAAGACTTACAGCGTGTGAAGCAGACGGCGTCCACAAAGTACATCCGTACATAACATGACAATCAACAATGTCCCTACAAAGGATAGCGTCCGCACAACTGAAATAGTCTTGATTGCTAAAACAAAGCAGGTGCGGGGAATAGCGCTCAAGGAAGACATGAAACTGCTACAGGAAAATACCAACAAAACAGGAAAAGCCACTAAAATAGGAGCACAACGCACTACACACAGGAAAACACCAAAAAACTCCAAATAAGTCACGGTGTGATGTGACAGGTCGTGACAGTACTTTGAGACAAGAGCTATAGTGATGTTTATGGTTTAAAGTCATATCCTACAATTGCCAGAACGACTTTTTACTGTCAACATCGACTACTGAGTTTAATTTTTTAATGTTTTCTGCTGGTGGTGTGCCTCCGCATTTTTTCAATGAAAAAAATGTGCCTCGGCTCCAAAAAGGTTGAAAAACACTGCTCTAAGAAACGCACACTGCACCTGCATACTGATAGAGAGTAGCACCTGAAATTTTAACAAGAAGTAAAAAATAAATGGATCCGTCTCTTAGCAACATCAGCGTATCTGTACCCTTGCTGTATGTACTAATTCTAGCTGTTGAGTGGATTTTTGGCCACATCAAAGACAGAAGTTCAGTGCGAGAACGACAGTATTTTTTTAAAAATTGAAGGTCAATCAATCAATCAATCAATTATATTTTATATAGCGCTTTTCTCTAGTGACTCAAAGAGCTTTACATAGTGAAACCCAATATCTAAATTACATTTAAACCAGTGTGGGTGGCACTGAGAGCAGGTGGGTAAAGTGTCTTGCCCAAGGACACAACGGCAGTGACTAGGATGGCGGAAGCGGGGATCGGTCCTGCAACCCTCAAGTTGCTGGCACGGCCACTCTACCAACCGAGCTATATCGCCCCTGAGGTCTAATACTGCATGTATGTGGGAATGAGAATGGCACTGGAGCGAGTTTAAGCTTCCCTGTGGCGCACAGTTGGAATGGAAGATCTATGTGTGCTGGTGTGATGTTTTTTACACGATAACACACATTGGGGGGATGCGACCTTACTACATACACATGAAGGGGAGTCATGCATGTAGTACACACACACACACACACACACACACACACACACACACACACACACACACACACACACACACACACACACACACACACACACACACACACACACACACACACACACACACACACACACACACACACACACGCACGCACGCACACACAGAATTAAGAATGTCAGTGGTGTGAAGAAATGAAGCCCAAGGTTAACCCTTTCAGTTGCAAATACTGTATATAATGTATGTGCTGGTGTGGTTGCTATGGTAACAAAAATAAAACGACACCAATTACCCTGTAAGAATATAAGGAACAGCTCAGAGAGAGAAAGAAAACATTTAATTTCTCCGCTCATCCATCTGTGTGCTGAACAGTATGTTTGTCTTCTTTGGGCTAAAAATGAAGTGAAAGTCAGAAGATTAATAAGGCAAAACCAAACCTTTGAAGACGCACAGAAGACAAACTACCCTTGTTTCTGGTGGGGATTAAACTACTGTCAACCTCATTTTAAGCCCAGCAGGCACATAGCGATGATTTACAACTCCTATAATGACAGCTTCATTACATCCGAAATGTGACGGCAGTTAACCTCAGGGTGGTGTATAATGTCTTTAATTGCAACAGAAAGATTGATACATGCAGGTAAACAAAGGACAAGAGCTTTGAGCCATAACTGTGTGGTAAAGAAGCATATATGCCCTGCTTCATTATTATTGTTGTCACTTCACCAATACGTGATCAGACACAACTAACATGTATCCCACGTAT
The DNA here is from genome assembly GCF_033978785.1 of Entelurus aequoreus. NCBI lineage: Eukaryota > Metazoa > Chordata > Actinopteri > Syngnathiformes > Syngnathidae > Entelurus > Entelurus aequoreus. The sequence continues at coordinate 21,984,780 of NC_084753.1, read as the reverse complement.
TTTGGGTATATGTTATGCCAAGTTAAGAGGATACAACCATCCGAAAATACATAGAATGCAGTTGCTATAGTCAGTAGGAAAATTAGTCAATTAGAGTATGTCAACCCATGGACAAAAAAAATGTCCTTTGTATGTCAACATTTAAGGATACAAATTGTGTCATATGTTGAAATGCCAAGTACAGTGTTCCCTTATCACTTCGCTTTTCACTTATTACATTCTCAGTATATCGCAGAATTTTAAGAACAATTGAGTACATTGAGATTTGAGGAACTATTTAAGTGTTCATGTTAAAATTATGCAGGTTTTAGAGTATATGAAGTGCTTTAACCCTAAAGGAATCCCTCAATGTTATGAACGTTATAGGTCAGAGGACCCGAAAGGGTTTCAGTCATTAAAGTCTTAAAGTTATATATATATATATATATATATATATATGTATTTTTTTTAACTTTCAATGCTTAAATGTCTAGATCGACTTTAGATGTATTCATTGATATAAAGCTTTCTATGTTGTTTTTATGTGTTAAGCCCTTTTTGTCAAAGGAAACACATTTTTCTTGCTAAAACCAACTTTTCCTACATGTTGGTACCTGTTTTTGTGTATTTGGCATCCCTATAAGTCCCGGCAATTTGAAATCAAACAATGGAGGCATTGTGGAGATAATTATAAAACAATCTTGCCTTCTTCCAAACTTGTTCCAAACATGCCGTTTTAGATTGGTGACGTTTCCCAACATGTGATGATAATTTGTGACGTTTTTCCCAAGTGTGACGTCAGTGGATATCTCCATATATGGTAGAGATTTACCCGAAAAGCTTTGCGCCAGTCCACCATTGTAGTCCGAAGTTGAAGTCACTAAGTTCCTAATTTTTCTCTATCCTCTTGTTGTGGGGTAGACTGGCTCATACATGCACATGCATCCTGCGCTGTAGCCATTTCTAATACAAAGTAGTGTATAGTTCAAACTTATATCTGTCAGTAGCCTCGATATGGAAGCGCTAAAAACTACAACATGGCTGACGGGGGAAAAGACGCAGTCGAAGTGGAGGCATGTAAGTAAGACCGGCCACAAAATTGCGCACCCTGAAAAGATAGTCAGTAATCAGCTTATAGATGGTTTGTAAAACATAATCTATGCAAAATTTTGACCGAAGAACCAACATTATGTGGACCACAAGGAAGTCTTTTAAATGTAAAAAAAATCATAATATGACTCATCTAAGAGCATAGGAAGTTTTTAAAAGTGTGTGCTAAAGCTGTGTGGAGTGAAATGCATAGTACCGTGTTCCCTAGTCACTTTGTGGTTCACTTACTATGGTCTCAGTACACCGCGAATATTAAAAATACACTAAGTACCATTGAGTACATTGAGATTTGAGTACCCATGACATTTCCATGTAAAAAATATGTTCTGTACATTTTAAAGCATGTGACATGTTTTAAGAGAATAGGAAGTGTTTATAAGTGTATGTGAAAGCTGTGGAGGGCTTATAAATAATTTAAATGTACCTACAGGTATATATTCAGGATCTAGAGATTTTTTTGCAAGAAAACCAGCATATTCGGCACCAAATGACTGATGATCGAGCAGCTGATAAATGTATTTTTTGACGATACAGAAGTACCTCAACTTAGGGGTGCCCCAACTTTAGAGTGTTTTCAGATAACAGCTGTCCCTCTGCTAATTGTTACGCTTTATGTTTTAAGCAAAAATTTGAGTTACAAGCATCCTCGCCATTAGCTGGCGCAGCAAATGCCACAGTGAACTTGTAAGATCCGCACAAACATCTGGTCGTAGCATTAGCTTATAGCTAAAGATGGACTTAGTTTTTCCAAACATGGGAAGGAAGAACGTGTGGGTGAAAGACAATGCTGACAAAAAGAAGTGGATGATATTCATTGAATTAAAACAAATCATTAAAAACATGACAGAGCGTGTCGCCAACTTAGCAAAGCAATTTGAATGTATCACTGCGAGTCTGCACCATACTGAAGCAGAAGGAGTATTATGCCAGCCAAAAATGTTAAAATAATATTCAAACGGCAGAAATGTATCCATGAAAATACAGAAAAGCTGCTGATGGTTTATTTGACAGTGAAGCATTAATATTACTATTACATCATTTCATAAAAGTTGTTAGTCATACATTCTATTGTATCGTGTTCATACAATACTTATTATCTTAACGTTTGCTTTTCTTTTTAAAAGGTATGTTAAATGTTAAAATGGTGTTGTTTTGGGGAGGCCAAGCCCAAATTAAATGGATTTCAATTCATTTCAATGGGAGAGGTTGGTTTTAAATACAAGTGTTTAGAATTAATAGCTCTTTACAGAATCAATTAAGCTCGTAAATTTAAGTACTACTCTTGCTGTTATGTCCCTGATATTGAAAACATGATAGAATAAGATGCATTTTGCCCCCAAAAATTTTTTTCACAAAAACGGATCTTGAAAAAGAGAGGTTGTCTTATATTGCTGGTTATCATACATTTTGGTCAATGAGGTCAATATTTTGGAGTGAATGCATTGCAATGAAGAAAATGTACCCTTCAGTCAAAGATATGTCAATCCTCACTCAATCAAGCATTCCTCCTGTTTCCAGACCAGCGTTACCATAGAGATCAGATACCAGTCGATGGATGGCACAGTGGGCATGTGGCGCAACGGAGAGCTACTGGATGTTCCCGATGACCGTGATGGCGTGTTTTCTTTTGAGACAGAAAGCCTGCTGTCCGGACAAAGTCACGGATCGGGAGCGTCTGCGGGACGATCCTTGCAAGGATCCATAGCGACATTCAGAAAGTGAGTCCAACATGCACAATACAAAATGGTAAAAGTTTTACTGATTATTTGCCAAGGCGTTGAGGTCAGTATAGTTCAGTAGTTAGGTTTCAGACTGTGACCCATGCTTGCTGAACAATCTCAAAATTGTTTCTCATTCACAAAATGAAGCTTGATGGACTTAAAACATTAATCTGGTATAACTCCTCTGTAAGAAAGATGTGAAGGAGCTGGAAAAAGAGAATATATGTAACATTATAACCATGAGGAACATTTCCAATTGTCATGCTTTGTGCTTCCCAGCCTTTGCACAGCAGGTTTATGAGTCTGTTTTCCTTCCTTTGGCTTAAACTGTTCTTTAAGGCAACATAACTTTGAGACTATCCCATATTATCTTAAAACACCCATGTGAGACTTTACTTGATGCCACTAATAAATTGGCAAGATAACATTAGTACCTGCAGCTGTCATCCAATGGTAAAAAAATAAGTTATATGCCTTTTGTTATGTTCAGAGAAGGGAAGGAGGCAACAACCAGGGCAGAACTGCGGTTTACAAGGTTTATTTAAAGGCCAACTGAAATGAAATTTTCTTATTTAAACGGGGATAGCAGATCCATTCTATGTGTCATACTTGATCATTTCGCGATATTGCCATATTTTTGCTGAAAGGATTTAGTAGAGAACATTGACGATAAAGTTCGCAACTTTTGGTCGCTGATAAAAAAGCCTTGCCTGTACCGGAAGTAGCATGACGTCACAGGTTGAAGAGCTCCTCACATCTGCACATTGTTTACACCAGCAGCGAGAGCGATTCGGACCAAGAAAGCGACGATTACCCCATTAATTTGAGCGAGGATGAAAGATTCGTGGATGAGGAAAGTGACAGTGAAGGATTAGAGTGCAGTGCAGGACACCAGGGTGTATCTTTTTTCGCTCTGACCGTAACTTAGGTACAAGGGCGCATTGGATTCCACACTTTCTCCTTTTTCTATTGTGGATCACGGATTTGTATTTTAAACCACCTCAGATACTATATCCTCTTGAAAATGAGAGTCGAGAACGCGAAATGGACATTCACAGTGACTTTTATCTCCACGACAATACATCGGCGAAACACTTTAGCTTCGGAGCTAACGTGATAGCATCGTGCTTAACTGCGGATAGAAACAGAAGAAACATGCCCCTGACTGGAAGGATAGACAGAAGATCAACAATACTATTATTACTTCTACTATCAGGAGACACCGAACCAAACCCTGGACCTGTAACTAAACGGTTAATGCTGTCCAGCCTGGCGAAGCCTAGCAATGCTGAACTGTGCTGACGCCATTGAAGCTAACTTAGCTACGGGACCTCGACAGAGCTATGCTAAAAACATTAGCTCTCCACCTACGCTAGCCCTCATCTGCTCATCACCACCCGTGCTCACCTGCGTTCCAGCGATCGACGGCGCGACGAAGGACTTCACCCGATCATCGGTGCGGTCAGCGGCTAGCGTCGGATAGCACGTCTGCTATATAACTCAAAGTCTCCTGGTTGTGTTGCTGTAGCCAGCCGCTAATACACCGATCCCACCTACAGCTTTCTTCTTTGCTGTCTTCATTGTCCATTAAACAAATTGCAAAAGATTCACCAACACAGATGTCCAGAATAATGTGGAATTATGTGGTGAAAACAGACGACTTAAGCTGGCCACCATTCCATTCCAAAATGTCTGCTTCAACCCGTGACGTCACGCGCAAACGTCATCATACCGAGACGTTTTCAGCCGGATATTTCGCGGGAAATTTAAAATTGCACTTTATAAGTTAACCCGGCCATATTGGCATGTGTTGTAATGTTAAGATTTCATCATTGATATATAAGACTGCGTGGTCGGTAGTAGTGGGTTTCAGTAGGCCTTTAAAACCTTTGATGAATACATGGCGTGTGTATGTTTCTCTAAGTGAATGAGTGTAGACTATGTGTAATATTAATAATGTAAATGTTACCAAGGGTTGTTGTCTGTGAGTGTTGGTTGTATCTTTCGTCAAGTCACAAGGGGCAAGGCGAAGAGGCAGTTTGTGGACAGGCAAGAGGTCGTGGGCAGGAGCGAGGCAGCGTGGTCTGGGTCCGAGCAGGGAGATCGTGGAACGAGGAGGGCAGTCAGGAATCCGGATGGATGTCGCGTGATAAGGCGCGAGCAAAGCACAGGGGAGGGAATGACAGACCTGATGCTTACTGAAAGGTTAGCGACGTTCTGGCAATGGTTCCTCGGGTCCGTTGGTCTTTATGCAGCTCCCTCTCATCAAGTCCAGGTGTGTTGATTACGGATTGTTTGCAGGCTCGTTGCTGCGTGGGCGTGCTGCGCTCAGCGCGAGCAGGGGCATGTCTGAGCGCGCTGTCAGCGGAGGTGCCGGCAGCTCCAGTTGCAGAAGAAACGCGGGTTCGACTCCGCGTCGTGACACCTTTATTACTAATAATATTTCCAGAAAATATGAAAATGTTTGTGGAGCCTTAAGATAATTGTTTTTTATATCTCATATTTTTTTAGATTTAATGCCCAATTGTTGCCTATATTCCATCCAAATAAGGGCCTGATCTATAAAATTCAAATAACAAGTCCTAAAAAGCGTGCCCAAAGTAAAGAACCGTGAGTACTGTGCTGTTCCCTTATGTTGGAGAACAGGGGTGCCCATTACGTCGATCGCGAGCTACCGGTCGATCGCGCAGGGTGTATGAGGTACAGTAGATCACCTCGACTTGGTCATTTAAAAAGTAGCCCGCCTGCTGAAAAAGTGTGGGCACCCCTGTTGTAGAACATGCATCGATCAGACAAATATAATAGAAGTGCGATGAAGACAACAGAACCTATTTTTTAGCATGCCGAAGGTTCTTTCTGGGAGGCTGCAGTGTTGTTCCAGTTGCAAGAAAATGCATATTGTGTCTTGAAGAAAAAAAATGAATGCCAATAAAAAATTAAAAAAATGCAGACACCAAAACAAATCAATACAATTTGTTTTAATCAGCTTCTTAAGTCAGTCAGCTGTTTTATAATATGGCATCATTGCTAAACAGAAGATATGTTTTAATATTACAATTTTTGACAGTCTAAATATGTTGACGTGCACATGGACAGTGGTTTCTCTCTCCAATATCTGTCTTTGCGGCGCAATCCTCTCCTTTCTTACACTTGTGTGGAACTGTGCCAGTTGGTACGCACGTTCTAGACGTGCTAAATATAGATGCAAAACAGCTACCGCAGAACAGTTTCAGTCTTGATAAATCAAATAAATGGCTATATTTGCATCTCCTCCTCCCAGTATTGAGGGCGTTGTGATCAATATATATTTTTCAGATACATAAAGAGACACGCTAAATAGATTGTGTTCTATATTGCTCAATTAAAGGGGCTGTTTGCAACATTTACACATTTGCCTAGAGGACGCTAACTTTCCAAGGTGTTTTACACAGTATATCCCGCCCTCTTTCGGCTTCTGGGACATAATGATCTAACTACGTGCGTACGTAACACATGCCCGCGCATTAGCTCTGGGTGTTTTTAGCTAATAATAGCAATTTAGATAGTTATTGTTAGCTGTCATTGTATGTATATTCTCTAATAACAACAACGTGACTTGGAATTGTTTGTTGCTTCTCTTGGAATGCTTTTTTCATTTCATTTCATTTTTATTTATCTCCTTCATTGATGTGCATCTTTGATAGACAATTTTACCACAATTATTCAGTTATACAGTGACACACCAATGCCTGAGAAGGAGCAGGATGAAGAAAAATCTTATATTTTCCTGCCCCCTTCAACATAATGCGTAATCTTACTTAATGGTATATGAACCAACAATTACATCCAAATATAACAAAAACAAACAAAAAAAACCACACAAAAAAACACAAGTGCAAAACTTCATGAAGTACAAACCGAACAAAAAAACAAAAGAAGTAATATATATAATATATTTGTAAGTGTGCGCACGTGTATGTGTTGACGAGACAAGGTTAGTGACTACTGTAAACGGCAATTATTTTTTTCAGGCCGATAAACTTACACAAACTTAGTAACTGAAATATACCTGTATAGACCGTTTTAACAAAAATGTGTTACGTTAAACCACTAATGCTAAGACAAGCTAGCCAGTTGTGTTCTTGTTATATTTTTTGCTTTGCAAAATGTAACTGTGAGCAAGTTGCAAACAGCCCCTTTAAAGACGCAATCCTCAGTGCAAAAGCTTAGTAGATCAGCTTTGCGTGGGCTATCAAGTTTGCACGTGTTTTAGTGCACACAAACCCTTAGTGTGTCAGGCCCTACTGTATGTCTATAAAACTATTATGTACACAAGTCTTGCATGAGTACTTTTCCCTTCCAATACTAGCCTTTGGAAGGGACTCTCATGCATTCATGTGGAATTGGGATCCAGTACATCCAACAGTTGGTATGTGTCCACTGAATAAAAGTCCGCCAAATATAGCCGAAATCTGTCCTCTGAGACATGACTGACTTGAACAGACTGAGGCTTCCGGAAGAGATCAGCCTGTAAGTAACTGGCTTGTTTCCAATTTGACACAAAGTTCCTCACGACTGCCAGCCACTCTTCCAAAAGTTCCCAAATGTAGTTAATGAAGATGGTCCATCCAAAGTTCCTTCAGACAACACAATTTCCACACTTCAAGCTATCTATGTGGAAAATGTGATGTTAATCGCACTGGTTCTCTGGACCCTTCAAGGCACTGATATGGTCAATGAAAGAGTGACCTCATCTCACAATCTTTTCAGATTCAGAACCACCAGAACATCAGGTTCTGTTACATTGGAAGCAGACTTCACTACAGGATAATGACATTTTGTGAGTAGGTTCAACAACTCTATTTCAACACCACATCAAACTTACTTTGTATGATTGAACACATACTCACAACATTAGGATCACAAAGCAACCGAGCACGCGCACACAATACTAAACAGTCCACAAAAGCAGCTTATTTCTCCTTAGGGAAGTTTCAAACACCCTCAAAAGCAGTAGTTTTATTTAACGGTGTGTTTATGTCGCTTTTAATTGCACTATGACAATTTTACAGCTGGCTATCATTGCAAAGGTTAGGAATGGTTACCATGGTGTCGTATGTGGAAGATCAGCAATTAAGAGGCGGGGCCTGCATGTGACGTTATCAATGATGCACTGTTGCTCATACAAAGAGTGTCAGCTCAAGGCTGTTGGTGGCCCTAAACCACTGCTACTACTAAATAACACATGCAGGTATATTATGCATAATAATACATGTATAATCCCTAATCTCATCACTTGAAGAAGGTCCAGGACTACCACTGCCTTTAGGCAGATCAGGCTCTGTGTGTAGGGCCCTGCATTCCGTGAGGGGCCCCGTTTTGCGTGAATAAGCGCATGTAAAATGTCAGTCAATGAACGATAGTAATTATTCATAGGAAATTTCAGTGCAAACATATTCTTGGCCACTTCTTGTCTCCGTTAGTGATAAGAATGTACAGGCAAAACTTCCCCCAATTTTTTCATTGTTGTACAAAATCTTCAGTCTTTTTTACAGTGACGTAAAAAACATGTATAATTATCAAATGCATAGGCAATTGTGTAATAATATTACGAGGTGAATCCTTATACTATACTTTCATATTCTTTTATTACTCACTGTTACGAGTGGCCCTCTTAAAGGAAGCCATAACTGTGATGTGACTATCAAAGAAAGAAGTTTGACACTCATGGTCTATTACCTGTATAACAACTGAACCAAGTAAGAAAAATCCTGATGTTGACCACCAAAGTGGCCCTGAACAACCGCATAGACCGGCCTTGTGGACAAACCAACATGCAGACATACACATGTGCATAGAAGCTGATAGACCAGAAAACAGAAACCAATTGTTAAATTAAAATCTATATCTCTCACTGTGTCAATCAGGGCTTATAGCATTATTGTTTATTTTTGATTCAACTTATGTAGTGGGGATAGCAATGTTGTGGTCAATTGGTGTAGAATTTTGCAATATATTCAAATACTAAAGTGTGGGAATTTTTAATGTGTTGAACTTTTAAGGCAGTGGTGTACAAACCTTTTCCATTGAGGGCTGCACACTGAAAAATGAAAGCATACGGGGGCCATTTTGAAATTTTTCATTTTCAAAACCAATACAATATATTTTTTACCTTTAGGGATCCCCTCAAGTTTGGTCCCGGGGGCCCAGAATGGTCTGAGTCATAAAAATGTTAAAAAAAATAAGTCACATATTAATATTTTTTAAATGCTTAAATGGTAAATGTTAGATCTGTCGCTATAAAGTTTAAAAAAAAAAAAAGGTTTTATGCAATTTTGGTTGAATAAATCCCTGTTTGAACAGCAACAACACAAAATATGCTCTATATGTTTCCCCCTCAAAAGTTTCTAAGTGCAATATTTGATGTGAAGTAATTGGAGCCTTCAATAGGTCAATAATTCATAACTAGGGATGTATGGATTTTATCGATACGATACCCTTATAGATATTCCTTATCAATACCGGTATTTATCGTTACTCTTATCGGTACTATATGTTATTTGTGGAAATGTGAAAAAATATAAGCATTTTAACTAACATTTATATCAATCAGCACAAGAAGTTGAACACCTCCAAAATCTCAGAGCAGGGAAGTTTTTTTTCAACACCTGTTTTTTAAGTCTTAAACAAGTCAACTGTGTGTGCAGTGCAAGGTGCAATCCAGTTATGTCATCTTCTCGTAAAGACCACACAGATCCATGTATTATATCAATAAAAAGACTCAGTCAGCAAGTGTAATGCTTGATCATCCAGTTTGTAGTCAAGAGACAGAACGAACTGAAGCACATTTAAGCAAGATGTCTCTTAATGCTGCATTAGAGTGACGTCAGACGGCAACAAGAGACCTGTCCGTGGATGCTATATTACTTCAAAGCAACTTTATGGATTATTAATATTATACTTAAATGTTTTACTTTTTTGAGAGGATTAATATTGGCCTGTGGTTTAGACCAGTTGTCCCCAACCTTTTTGTAACTGCGGACCGGTCAACGCTTGAAAATTTGTCCCACGGACATAAAATAATACAATCATGTGTGCTTACGGACTGTATCCCTGCAGACTGTATTGATCTATATTGATATATAATGTAGGAACCAGAAATATTAATAACAGAAAGAAACAACCCTTTTGTGCGAATGAGTGTGAATGAGTGTAAATGGGGGAGGGAGGTTTTTTGGGTTGTTGCACTAATTGTAAGTGTATCTTGTGTTTTTTATGTTGATTTAATAAAAAATAAAAAATAAAAAATATATATATATATGTTTTTTTTTGTTTTGTTTTTCTTGTGCGGCCCGGTACCAACGATCCACGGACCGGTACTGGGCCGTGGCCCGGTGGTTGGGGACCACTGGTTTAGACGGTTGATAAAACAAAGTCTTGACTCGTCATGAGTTAAGTGTGCTCACTTCAAACTGACACAGCGTGCGTGACTTTGAGGAACTTTTGAGGAGGAAATATTGTTTGTTACAAACTTTTGTGTGGTGTTGTTTCCTTATTTGTCATTATTTAAAGCTGATTTGAACGTGTAGCAGTGGCAGCTGAACTGAATGTGACAGCGTGTCATAATTACGTAGGTCAGCTGGAACAAAAAATACCGATAGCAGTATCGTTACTCCAAGATCTTCACAGACGGGCGGAATTTATTAGGAACCGGTGCCAAAAATACCAGTACTCGGTACATATCCTTCTTCATAACAATATAACAATATAGATTTTTATTCATTATTATTTGTTGAGCAATGCCAGTTTTAAAGGAAGAAAAAGCATGGCAGCTTTGTGTTAGTTTTGATATTAGTCAACATTGCAACATTTTCTTGTTACATCTCACCTGCATGCTCTTTTATTCCACATTTTTTATGTAATACTTTTTTCCGAATGTGCCGCGGGCAATAAAAAATTAGCTGCGGGCTGAAAATGGCCCCTGGGCCGCACTTTGGACACCTCTGCTTTAAGGTCATGATAGTACTTTTAGAATAGTTTGAGCTCATTGCGGTTTGTTGGCATTTGAATTAATTTCACATGGCAGCTTGTAAGACAAACCATTTCATCATCTACCCCCAAAATTGAAGCAATCGTACCTTGAATTGCCTCAGGCGAGCATCTCTTCTCCACCTGCCCCCATGTGGGCTCAGGGCCTTCAGAATGATTTATGGCAGCGCCTTGACACTTTTTTTTTTCTTTTTGCTATCTGTTACGCCTCAGTGAAAAGGATCCACAGAGGTTTTGTTTCATTTCCAATGGATATATCACTTTTTTAGCGGGTTTTAGTGTCACTCTGCAGTGTTGCAGTGAAGTGGAACGCATGTTTAAGTAGGATGTATTATTTTGCCCATACTTTATATAAAATTACTGTCTTGGCTTTCTCTCAAGCAAATCACATAACTTATTGTCTTACTCAAAAGTTAATTCTATACAGCTAAATTGTCAACGTTCCCTTTTTGGTCCATACAGTAACTTGAGAATGTACTGATAATGACAAGAATCCTGACAAAGTGATGTTATACTAAATCAGGGGTCGGCAACTCAAAATGTTGAAAGAGTCATATTGGACCAAATAATACAAAAAATAAATCTGTCTGGAGCTGCAAAAAATTAAAAGTCCTATTTGGTCTTATAATGAAGGCAACACATGATATAAGTGTCTATAATAGCTATATTAGCCTACTATCAAAATGACTATGTGTGTCGCAGGCTGACACAAATCTATGTTGACAGAAATGTTGAAATGTAATATTTATTCTACACATATTTACATTAGTAAAACGGAGGCTACTCAGAGGGTGAGATAACTATCAGAAAAGCAGCCAATAATACATAATGTGTCATGAGACATGCACATATACAGTCGGGATCAAAAGTTTACATACACTTGTAAAGAACAAAATGTCATTAGTTTCCAATAATTTCTACAACTCTTATTTTTTTGTAATAGAGTGATTGGAGCACATACTTGTTGGTCACAAAAAAAATTCATGAAGTTTGGTTCTTTTATGAATTTATTATGGGTCTACTGAAAATGTGACCAAATCTGCTGGGTCAAAAGTACCCGGTATACATACAGCAATGTTAATATTTGGTTACATGTCCCTTGGCAAGTTTCACTGCAATCAGGCGCTTTTGGTAGCCATCCACAAGCTTCCGGTTGAATTTTTGACCACTCCTCTTGACAAAATTGGTGCAGTTCAGCTAAATTTGTTGGTTTTCTGACATGGACTTGTTTCTTCAGCATTGTCCACACATTTAAGTCTGGACTTTGAGAAGGCCATTGTAAAACCTTAATTCTAGCCTGGCCACAGAACTTTCCCCCAGAAGGTCTTATCTTTGTCCACCTGATGTCAGATGAAACAAAAATTTAGCTGTTTGGGCACAATACCCAGCAATATGTTTGGAGGAGAAAAGGTGAGGCCTTTAATCCCAGGAACACCATTCCCACCGTCAAGCATGGTGGTCGTAGTATTATAAATTGAGCTGAACTGCACCAATTTTGTCAAGAGGAGTGGTCAAAAATTCAACCAGAAGCTTGCCAGAAGCTTGTGGATGGCTACCAAAAGCGATTTATTGCAGTCAAACTTGCCAAGGGACATGTAACCAAATATTAACATTGCTGTATGTATACTTTTGACCCAGCAGATTTGGTCACATTTTCAGTAGACTCATAATACATTCATAAAAGAACCAAAGTTCATGAATGTTTTTTGTGACCAACAAGTATGTGCTCCAATCACTCTATCACAAAAAAAAAAAAGAGTTGTAGAAATTATTGGAAACTAATAACATTTTGTTCTTTACAAGTGTATGTAAACTTTTGATCGCGACTGTACATTAAATACACATAGGACATAAGTAAAATAAATTAAATGAGCTCAAATGTACATACAAACGAGGCATAATGATGCAATATGTACATACATCTAGCCTAAATAGCAGGTTAGCATCGATTAGCTTGCGGTCACGCACTGACCAAATATGCCTGATTAGCACTCCACACAAGTCAATAACATCAACAAAGCTCACCTTTGTGCATTTATGCACAGCACAAAAAGTTTGGTGAACAAAATGAGACAAAGAAGGAGTGGCATAAAACACGTCTTTCTGTGGCAACGTCGGAGAAATTTAAACATGTAAACAAAGTGTTGCGTGACAGTCCACACAAATACGGTTAGTTCACTGACCGCCGAAATTAATAGGACAAAACGGCGCTCGCCAAGTACAATCATCAGTGAAGCAGAAACACAAACATATTAAACAGTGGGCTTTATAAAAATTAAGGAAGGTTTGTGTCATGTTTGTCCTTCTACAGAAACCATATAAAAAAAAAACAATTTTTTTCATACATTTTTGAAAACACTCCAGGTAGCCACTAGGGCGGCACTAAAGAGCTACATGCGGCTCTTGAGCCGCAGATTGCCGACCCCCGCAGAAAAAGTAAAAGGTCATTACTATAACTCATGATCTCAAGGCTACACTTAATACATTTTATTATATCCTTTATAGACTACTGTGAAAAAATATCACTGTAAGCTTCTTTTCTATGTCAGGTATTTCCAATAGGGACTTTTCTGTGTTTTATAGCGATGATATCAGCAATTTTGACGATTTTTCTGTCCCTTACCTGATACATGGGGATCTAGGCAGTGCAGTGTGAGCATTTGTTGTGCGATACAAGGCAACATCTGTAGGATATGGTGAGGAAAATCATGAGTCCAATGCCCGTTGATACAATAGTGAATACTGAACCAAAAAAAAAACTCACTTGAGGTCTTTACTGCCTCGGCCTTCATTATGTCAGACATCTTCAAATCAATTTTCACTCATGAGGTCACAGACACAAGGAGTGTAAAATATTTAAAGGGATGATCCTGCCAAAGAAATACAGTACATCATGCTAAGGTCGAGAACTTCACACTATTAGACTGGAAAGATGTGTAATGTATGATGTAACTCTTCTGAACTTTTATGTGCTTAGATAACTCTTCTGAACGTCTGTGCGTCTCGCTCAATGTGAGTGATGCAGAATGTGCTTAAATATGTGCATGTGATCACTGTGGGGTGAGGGAACAGACAGGTGTCAAACGCTATTCAGCGACGCCCCCGTGCAGAACAAACAAATGAATTATTGATCTTTGCCAGCTTCACTTCCTAGTTCTTTCCATACTGTTGACGCTGTAAAATTCAAAGCCTCGCCGAAGTCCACTTCCGTGCTTCCAAAGATCTGCCGTACTGTATGAGTCGGAGGTTTGTGGTGCAATATCGTGGGAATAAGGCAGCATTTACATATGTAATAACAAGGCAATCTATCCATGCTGTCATATATTATTGATTTGCACACATGCATTCCCCCCCACGAGCATACACAGCTCAGTTCATATTCATTTTGACGCTCACATGTGCAGAAACTGAACTGTTATACCTTGCATTCATTAGGTACACGTGTCCGTGTTAAATGTGTGAACGAACTTGACTTCTCATGTGCATTGATTTCATTTGTACCTTCAAACTTCAAAGTGCAGATGGAATGTGGGCATCAATTCGAAAGTCAGAGAATAGATCTGTAATAAAAAAATATGTAAGTCAGTCATAACAAACACAAGCAGTTTGTCCTTGCATGATATCTTTCCTGCCTCACTACCGCAAATGAGATGAAAACTTCGGACTTGCATCTGCCCGATACTGTCAGGCTTGCTATTGGTCATGTTCGGTAGGACTAGTCTGCTGTTCAAAATACTTATTTACTACAAAAACGTTTATTTTGCCTTTCTATTCAGTGGTAGGCCAGGGCATTGACAAAACTCATCTATGAAAATAAGTTGATTTTATTAATAAATGTTGTTAAACAAATGTAAAAAAACAAACAAAAAACTACAAAGTAAAGATTATTTTTATATTTATCAAACTGTTTTCAGTTACCTTGAAAAGCCCCAACAGTTTTGTTAAATGAATGTAAACATTTTGAAATAAAAAGTAATTGAAATGCATATATTAATTGTATATGTATTTGTATATTTATTATAAACTACAATTACAATTGTTTTTAACTATGTTTATTTAATTAATTTAAAATAAAATTATATTTAATCTATTAAAGAAAAATAGGGCTTCAGTAAGTATAATATGTAATAATAATGATAAAATATAATATTTTTACAGTTGCTTAACATATTCCAGGTATCCATTCTTTTTTTTATTCCCTCCCCACATTATCTTCACACCCTCTTCCTCCAATGCAATAACCTAACCCCCTTCCTTACCCTCTATATCTCCCTGCCTATATCCACACATCACCCACTCATTGCTCTCATCTGCTTGGTGGATATTGAGCTGCAGGACCTGGCAGACTGCAAATATGTTCATTTAAAAGTTCATAAGAAGGATTTTTGACAACCTTGCACTTCATTTGAATAGATTTGGATAAGTGTTTTCATGTGGTATGTATGAAGAACATATGTTCACACTATGATTCTTTTTATAGCTTGTTGATAGAGATGATCTTAAGCTAGCATTTTTTACTCGCTGAATTTTGCAGATATTTTTTTCCGAGCCAGATAATCATCTACATTAATATATCTTTTAACTTATTTACTAAATTACACTAGTAAGATTGATCGTCACTGCTTGTGATCAAATTGTGTTTAAAATGTAATCACTTCTTTAAAAAAATTGTTCCAGCACCGCACATTTTTGATGATGTCGCTATACAATAAGAACTGAAAGTTTTTTTTCTACCAATATTTTTTATAACTAGGTCAAATTGTATTTATGGTTTTGATTGTAAAGCAACAATATGTAATCGTTACAGTTTGAACTTACAGTTCTTCTTTTACATACCCCAAAATATTTTATAAGAATGTATCTAATTTAAAGCTTTCTACTATATATTGGTATATCATGTATTGGCAATTGATTTTAAAACAATAATATGTGATAATTCAGCCGTAAAATAACAACTTTAAAATATTGTTATTGTACACTGTGTCATATTTAGAAAAATAGCATCTCCGTCATTGCCCTAGTGAACAACTTTTATGGTTTGTTTGACTCAGCAGACTGCACGTTTATTTTTAAAATCTAAATATTATATTATTTTGTTAGCATGCACATTGATTAGCTTGACTTTAGAAATGTTTGTTATTGAATAAATGTATATTTAAACGGTATGCTGTGTTTACTGTATTGTGTTAAAAGTAAATTACATCTGTAGGGAGATCCCTACAGTATTACCTAATTTATTTCAACAAAGAGCTTCATTATTTGAAAAGTTTTTTCTCCAATATAAATGTCGACGTGCCTTTCTTCAAAACGCTCTGTTGTTGTTTTTCCACACGTGGGGCGGGGATCAAAACAGAAACTGGACCCCTGTTACAGTATACTCAACACTGAATGCTTGAGGAAACAAAGGGAAAACCTTATTCATCAATTTCCTGCCATGTATCCATATCCACAGCAAATTGGATGGTAATGCATGTTCTTCAATTATTAAAGCCTCTCGTTTGTGGTCTGCCGCCGGTGACATCACAAGTCTTTGTTGTCGTAGAGCTATTTGATCCAGATAAAATAAATGTGAGGAAACAGGACACTCTTGTTTTTGTGAACGTAGCTTTGGAGGATTGTGGCTGGTGATGAGTTGGACTTTGTCAGGAGTTAAATGTCGGAGCCAGTCACTATGATTGACTCGTTGGTGTTTGGTTGCCTTTTGGTTGTCGGAGTACGTCTGATGGGTCTGTGCCCGCTGATGGAAAGTGACCTTAAAGGACATTAGTTAAGAGAATCAACCACAAGTTCATGATATCGTTTCCTTCTCTCTGTCCTCAATACCACCAGAGCAGCGAGGGGAGTGTCTTCGGTCATGAAGCTCGGCAAGATCAAGAGCTCAAAAGATGATCCCAGGAAAGGAGGTAAAATATTTGGCCTTATATTTACAAATGAGTCTAATTTCACAGCAAAGGGACTGATCTACTATGACCCCAAATAGAAAGTACTAAATAGTGATTGTAAACTAGAAAATTGCATGTACTATTCGTGCGTGTGTTTCGGGTGATCTACCACGAATGTGTGCACATTTGATAACGTGCAAAAATGCTAAAGACCACCCTATTTTAATGAGAATTTCACTCATGTACTGCTCATCCGGCATCGAGGTGTTTTGTTATGTTGCTATGTTGAACATGTAGCACACAACTATAATCTATGCCACCTTTTCTGCGATATAGAAGCGCAATCTAGAAGACAACAGAACCTATTTTTAGCACATTGAAGGTGTTCTCTTGGAGACTGCACAACCGATGGTTTTGGCACAACAGAAGCAATAACTGCAGTGGTGTGCTATAATATATCTCCTAAATGTAAAAAGGAACACCATTAAAAAACAGCAGCTTCTTTTTGGTATCTGTAGTCTCCAAATCAGCCCTTAAAGGCACCTATTATGCAAAATGTACTTTTCTTACCTATTGGTACCTGTTTTTGTGTATTTAGGATCTGCATAAGTCACAACAATTTGAAATTAAACCATGGAGGCATGGCAGAAATATTTATAAAAAATATATTTGCCTTCCTTCATACTTCCTCTAGACCAGTGTTTTTCAACCTTTTTTGAGCCAAAGCACATTTTTTGCGTTGAAAAAATCCGGAGGCACACCACCAGCAGAAATCATTAAGAAATTAAACTCAGTTGACAGTAAAAAGTTGTCGCAATTGTTGGATACGACTTTAAACCATAACCAAGCATGCATCACTATAGCTCTTGTCTCAAAGTGTACTGTCACCACCTGTCACATCACGCCCTAACTTATTTTGACTTTTTTGCTGTTTTCCTGTGTGTAGTGTTTTAGTTCTTGTCTTGCGCTCCTATTTTGGTGGCTTTTTCTCTTTTTTTGGTATTTTCCTGTAGCAGTTTCATGTCTTCCTTTGAGCGATATTTCCCGCATCTACTTTGTTTTAGCAATCAAGAATATTTCAGTTGTTTTTATCCTTCTTTGTGGGGACATTGTTGATTGTCATGTCATGTTGTGGATGCCGTCTTTGCTCCACACGCTGTAAGTCTTTGCTGTTGTCCAGCATTCTGTTTTTGTTTACTTTGTAGCCAGTTCAGATTTTGTTTCGTTCTGCATAGCCTTCCCTAAGCTTCAATGCCTTTCCTTAGGGGCACTCAGCTTTTGTTTATTTTTGGTTTAAGCTATAGATAACTTTTTACCTGCACACTGCCTCCCGCTGTTCCCGACATCTACAAAGCAAATAGCTACCGGCTGCCACCTACTGGTATGGAAGAGTATAACATGGTTAGTCTGCCAAGCTCTAGACAACACCGACACTCAACAACAACACATCATTTGCAGACTATAATTACTGGTTTGCAAAACATATTTTTAACCCACATAGGTGAAATTAGATAATCTCCCACGGCACACCAGATTGTATCTCATGGCACACTAGTGTGCCGCGGCACAGTGGTTGAAAAACACTGCTCTAGACGAGACATTTGTAATTTGCCCAATTTGTGACTTTTTTCCCCAAGTGTAACGTCAGCGGATATCTCCATATATAGTAGAGACTTACCCAAAGAGCTTTGTGCCATTCCGCCATTGTAGTCTGACGCTTTAGTCAATATTATTTTTCTCTATCCTCTTATTGTAGGGCTGACTAGGTCTGCACATGCACATGCATCCTGTGCTGTTGCCATTTCTAATATAAAGTAGCATATTTTTCAAACGTATATCTGTCAGTAGACTCCATATGGAAGCGCTAAAAATGTAAATGGCCGGCAGGGACAAAACGAAGCGGAACCACGTAAATAAGACCGCCCACATAACGCTGCATTCCAAAGAAAACAGCTTGAAGATGGTCTGTAAAACATAATCTGTGCAAAATTTTTACCAAAGAAACACCATTACATGTCATGTAAACCACAAGGAAGTGTTTTAAATGTAAAAAAAAAAAAAAAAAAATCATAATAAGATTTCTTTAAGTTAATCATTAGCTCAAATATGTAATTGCTGGAGAGAGGACATGTATTATTTCTGACGGAACGATGTCGATTGTCGACATGAGCAAGAAAGATTCTCTCTCATCTCATGTATTCTCACAAGCATTTGTGCGTAACTGTGCCAGTTTGCACGCTTATTCCAAACCTGCCAAATACAGACCCAAAAAAGCCACAAAACAGTTTTAGGCTTGATAAATCACATTGTGAACGTTAAATAATTGTACCTCCTCCTCCGACTCTTGAGAGTGTTCTAATACTCAATAGCCTATTTGCTGTATATACAGGTACATGAAGTCACACACGTTAAATGGATTGCACTCGCTATTTTATCCATTCAGGAGACGCAATCCTCTGTGCATGAACTTAGTAAATCAACTTTCGGTGCGCTATCATGTTTGCACATGTTTTAGTACACGCAAACATTTAGTAGATTAGGCCCAAAGTGAGTACTGTGCTGTATTTCCATTGTCAAATTATGAAAAGGGTAGAAAGAAAGAGACTGAACATTAGCTACCAAGTGGTACATTTCAGTCCATCACAGTATGGTGAAATGATCACTTGCGTTACCATCGCAAGGTGTGTTCCTCCACACTACAGTTGTTTGTGTTTTCAGGACCTTTTCTAAGGAATACTGTACCAAACTGAACCAGATATTGTTTATGGTACATTTTGGCCCACTTATTCAGGGTAGTTTTTTTTCACCCAGAAGGTTCTGTGGTAAACTGAACTGAACTGTAAACAGGACAATATAGTTGACAAACTAAATAAAACCTTTTTTTCTGGTTTGTGTTGATTCAAATAAGTAGTGTGAACAAGCAGCTGGTGAATGTATAGGTTGTTGGTAATTTGACGCTGTTAGTATTGAATTATATTGAATATTTGGCTTTCTTGAATAGATTGAAATGTCAAATCATAATTTTTCGAGGTAAGTTTACATGAATGACTTTTATATTCTAATTCAGTGGTACTTAAACTTTTTCCACCAAGTACCACCTCAGTTGGCTCTCCAAATATCACCATAATGACCTACACTAAAATACAGTAGCATAGTAGGCTTAAATATTCATTAAAATCAAGGCAGAAGTTCTATTTAACAATTATATTTAATATTTTGGGGAACAGTAACAATACACACAGTTTGAACAGTAACAGTGTGTTTTTAAATATAAGAAAATAAAAGACTGTACTTTTATCAAAGGAATCTTTTGGCGTACCACTAGATAGAGCCTTAGTACCACTAGTGGTACACGTACCACAGTTTGAAAATCATTTTTTAATTACATTTAACCCTAACTATTATAATGTTTGTTGATTAGGTGGAGGAAATCACATATTCTTCACGTGACACATAGTGAAGTATTTGGCACCCGTTTTAACACAACTGTCGGTACCCAAATATTGTTCCTTGCGCTATTAAAGAGTACCGGTAATCATTTATGCAGAAAAACGGTTCGTAGTTTGAATATATTGGAGTAATTTAAAGGGACCGTTGTGATTTTTTCTACATTTGAAACATTTCTATGTGGTCTACATAACATGTAATGGTGCTGCTTTGGTCAACATTTTGCATAGATTATGTATTACAGACCGTTTTCAAACTGCTTTCTGACGGTCTGTTCAGAATAAGCCGTTCTTTGGCTGGTCTTATTTACGCTGCTCCACTTCGACTGTGTCTTCTCCCCGTCAATGTTAGACCCATAGTTTAACAAAAAAGATACACATACCTGTATTGTATCGACCAAAATATAAATGTTTTTTCCTTCGAAAAACTCAGAAAAAACAGGTTGTGTTTCTGGTCTAAAAATTGATTTATGTATAACAAACACGACAGGGGCTAGTCCACAAATACTGCATTGATCAGAATATAGAACGGTATTTTAACCAGAAAAAAATAGTTTGAAAAAAACAGGTTAACGTGTATTCATAGTCTAGAGAAGTGGTTCTCAACCTTTTTTCAGTGATGTACCCCCTGTGAATTTTTTTTTAATACAAATACCCCCTAATCAGAGCAAAACATTTTTGGTTGAAAAAAAGAGATAAAGAAGTAACATACGGAACTATGTCATCAGTTTCTGATTTATTAACTGTATAACAGTGCAAAATATTGCTCATTTGTAGTGGTCTTTCTTGAACTATTTGGAAAAAAAGATAGGTTTTTATTTATATTTATATAGGATTTTTGAATTGTTGCTATTTTTTAGAATATTACAAAAAAATCTCACGTACCCCTTGGCATACCTTTAAAGGCCTACTGAAATGAATTTTTTTAATTTAAACGGGGATAGCAGATCCATTCTGTGTCATACTTGATCATTTCGCGATATTGCCATATTTTTGCTGAAAGGATTTAGTATAGAACAACGACGATAAATTTCGCAACTTTTGGGCGCTGATAAAAAAAAGCCTTGCCTATATCGGAAGTAGCGTGACGTCACAGGAGGAAGGATTCCTCACAATTCCCCGTTGTTTACAATGGAGCGAGAGAGATTCGGACCGAGAAAGCGACGATTACCCCATTAATTTGAGCGAGGATGAAAGATTCGTGGATGAGGATCGTTAGAGTGAAGGACTAGAGAGGCAGTGCAGGGTGTATCTTTTTTCGCTCTGACCGTAACTTAAGTACAAGGTCTCATTGGAATCCACACACTCTCCTTTTTCTATTGTGGATCACAGATTTGTATTTTAAACCACCTCGGATACTATATCCTCTTGAAAATGAGAGTCGAGAACGCGAAATGGACATTCACAGTGACTTTTATCTCCACGACAATACATCGGCGAAGCTCTTTAGCTACTGAGCTAACGTGATAGCATCTGGCTCAAATGCAGATAGAAACAAAATAAATAAATCCCTGACTGGAAGGATAGACAGAAGATCAACAATACTATTAAACCATGGACATGTAACTACACGGTTAATAAGTCTCAGCCTGGCAAAGCTTAACAATGCTGTTGCTAACGACGCTGAAACTAACTTAGCAACTTAGCAACCGGACCTCACAGAGCTATGATAAAAACATTAGCGCTCCACCTACGCCAGCCAGCCCTCATCTGCTCATCAACACCCGTGCTCACCTGCGTTCCAGCGATCGACGGCGCGACAAAGGACTTCACCCGATCACAGATGCGGTTGGCGGCTAGCATCAGCTAGCGCGTCTGCTATCCAAGTAAGTCGTCTTTGTTGTGTTGCTACAGCCAGCCGCTAATACACCGATCCCACCTACAACTTTCTTCTTTGCAATCTCCTTTGTTCATTAAACAAATTGCAAAAGATTCACCAACACAGATGTCCAGAATACTGTGGAATTGTTCGATGAAAACAGAGCAGTTTGTATGGTGACACATTGGGTACGAATACTTCCGTTGCCGTCGTGACGTCACGCGCATACGTCATCATACATAGACGTTTCCAACCGGACGTTTAGCGGGAAATTTAAAATTGCACTTTATAAGTTAACCCGGCCGTATTGGCATGTGTTGCAATGTTAAGATTTCATCATTGATATATAAACTATCAGACTGCGTGGTCGGTAGTAGTGGGTTTCAGTAGGCCTTTAAGTACCCCCAGGGGTACGCGTACCCCCATTTGATAACCACTGGTCTAGAGAATAAAACATGTTCAATAAGACATGGACTAGTCCAGAGTAGAGCATTAACCCAAATATAAGACATTTTTCTGAAATCTGAAAAAGATGTTAGAGCTCGTCCTGACACTGACTACACACCAGAAGTATAGCCGCGATACAGCGACCCACTAAAAAAAAACACCTGAGGTTCTCTTATATCTGTGTCAATAGGGTACTTAGAAGTGCACTCAAAAAATATGTTATGTTGATAATCGGAGATAATCTGCTGTATTTCATTGTACATTAACCTTAAATTGTAGAGGAACGCAAAATGATGCAATCACCACAGCTATACTTTAACCATGTATCAACTGGTTGTACCTCAGACGAGCCAGCAGTCCTGGACATGGTGGACCTGGATAGGAAGGCGATGCGTCTTGCTGGAATGTTGGAACCAGACGCTATCTCCCTGGCTTCAGTTACTGCCGTCACCACAAACATCTCCAATAAGAGGTGGAATATCTGTCAGTTGAAGAACATCATTAAATTAAGTTAAATCTGAATGAATATTTTTTCAAAACTGTTGCAAAAACGACTGTGCTGAATTGGACAGGTCAAAACCAGATATCAAAATGGAGCCGAGTTCCGGACGACCTGTGGATTACCAGGTTTGTAACATTTGTAACATAACTGGCTTTCTGTTGTCATGTTCATTAGTTCATGCATGTACAGTTCTTTACCTCTGCTCCTCATCTCATCCAAAGGGTAATTGTTCCATTGGGAAAATACCTCAAATGTTAAATGAGTTTAGCAATGGGAGATTTCACTGTAAAATGGAAGTCGGGAAAAGCTAAGAATCAGGAGGAATATTAGATTATGTCCGATTGAGGGTAATGTTGATGTGATTTACCCGTATTTACTGTAAAACGGTCATGTTCTGACTGGCTGGCTGTCCTCATACCGTTGGATCTGTTTCCTGTTTGACAGACCAGTCTGACTATTGTGTCGTCTCCCAATAGATTAACGTCACGATCGTCGAGGCCCGACAGCTAATTGGTCTCAACATGGACCCCGTGGTGTGTGTGGAGATTGGAGAAGAGAAGAAGTACACGTCAATGAAGGAGTCCACCAATTGTCCCTACTACAATGAAGTGAGTCCCAATAAAGCTTCTGGGCCCACAAAAACATGTACTGTGAAATTATTTTTAAATCTAACATATAGTTAAAGTTATTTGATCAACATTAGTTGCACTTTCCCAGTCAACTTTTCTGTTTTCTCCTCAGCATACTGATAAGAACGATCAGTTGATGGAAATGAATAGTCTTCACAACAAATTAAACTAAAAGACAATAATTATAAAATATTGTAATTAAAGGCAAGTCAACACAGAGAATGATGGGATTGTATCAATTACGATTCTGGGTTGAAGGAAAACTTCAATTGTATCTTCCTAGCAGGCACATACCATTGAAACAACATTGAGAACTTGTGGCATTAGGTCGTAACGTTGAGCAACTGAAACTTAACGTTGGAACATGCTTTTTGAAGACGTTTAATCAATGTTGGGTTCTGACGTTGATTTGACCATTGAATTTTAGTCATTTCCCAACCAATATTCTACAACGCAAATACAACGTTGAAACAAAATGCTTTTTGACGACGTTTAGGTTGAGACGTTGAGTTGACCATTAAAATGTTGTCATTTCCCAACCAACAACATGGATCCAAAGTTAGACTTCAACATTGTCTCAATTTACAAATACAACTATTTTTCAACGTTGTTTCGAAGTCACTTTTAAAGGACATGTATGTATATCAACATTTTATCAATGTCTTGTGCCTGCTGGGAATTGACTCAAATGTCAAAAAGTAAAAATAACATTGTAGAGCACTCTATTTATGTTTTATTCTTGTCCTTGTCCACCAGGCTTCTTCCTGGTTTAAAGGTAGTGAAGTAAGACAACAAGATAGATAGATAGTACTTTATTGATTCCTTCAGGAGAGTTCCCTCAGACTGCACCGTTATTGGTTTTAGATATGGGGAAAAGGTTTTACTGTGACTTAGACCGTAAAAAGAAACATATCTTAAAATGAAATTGAAAACCCCAATCCATATTTGTGTTTTAGGGCTTTTAATGCTAGCAAGTGACTGCTATTTTAGATCTGGGCAGAGGAGAACAGTTATTTGATCAAGTCTAACACCCTAATGAGATCCTGCAGGGACATAATTTTGGGTTTTGTGCATGGGAGATGATATCAGACAATGGGAATGTACCATTTTGAACACTAGGGCAGATGGAAGGGTTTCTTCTTGACACAAGTGCCAGTCAGATAAAATAAGTGGAAAAATGGTGATGTAAGATTTCAGTACTTTCAAAACCTGAAAAAGAGTTGACGTCGTACATGCAGGGTAATTTTATGTTTGGGTGGTGTAGACCTGTAACTTATCATAATGAAGAGGTTCTTCACATGTGTGTGCAAATGTGTTTATAGCTAGGACTAAGGGATCTTTCTGACATCGAAGTAATACAATGCAGAGTAGAAGCTCCTAAAAGCAATACCTTGTCTTAGTGTTCCCAAAGAGCTTCAGTAGCACAAATGCTTAGCATCAGCTCAACCTCTGGCTTGTGAGTCCTGTGGTGAGATAAAGTAAGAATCAGTCTGCTATTGATTCCTTTGTTTGTGACAAAACCCCCACAGGGCACACGGACTGAAAAGTAAACTTCCAGCTTTCTGTCCCGTTTCTTTTTCTTCCATTAAATGGTGTTTTATATTCTTCACGGATATCTAAGGAGCTATGAGGATAGGTTATAATGGAGGTGTTGCACACCAACAGGCTTCTCTTACAAATGGGAAATCAAAATGGACTTTTTCCTTCGTTAACCATCACTCTCCCATGCGGTTGCAGCACACCATAATGAAAATATGGCTATCACGGCTCTTACTTTTGTAACACTTGCTATTGAACTCTACATCCATGATCCTACGTTATAAGAAATGTTCTTTCTCTTCCGCTTTTCAGCCTTTGACAGTGAATCTAAGGGGAAGAAATGTGCTCCTGGAAGTGATTTGAAGTATCGGCGTTTTAAATCTTTTCTACTCTCTTCCCCTTGCAGTATTTTGTCTTCGACTTCCACGTCCCTCCTGATGTCATGTTCGATAAGATCATTAAGTTATCGGTAAGGACTGTTAACATAATTTCTTGGACGATCTTAAATATGTTCAATACTACAAAACATACAGTACGAGCCTGATCTATTAAAGGTTTGCGTGTACTAAAACACGTGCAAACCTGATAGCACACTCATAGCTGATATACTAAACCTTAAAGGCCTACTGAAACCCACTACTACCGACCACGCAGTCTGATAGTTTATATATCAATGATGTAATCTTAACATTGCAAGACATGCCAATACGGCCGGGTTAACTTATAAAGTGCAATTTTAAATTTCCCGCCACACTTCCGCTTGAAAACGTCTCGGTATGATGACGTATGCGCGTGACGTAGCCAGTTTAACAGAGGTATGGCTTCCCCATTGAAGCCAATACGAAATAGCTCTGTTTTCATCTCATTATTCCACAGTATTCTGGACATCTGTGTTGGTGAATCTGTTGCAATTTGTTCATTGCATTATGGAGAAAGAATCTGAGCAAGCAAAGAAGAAAGTTGTCGGTGCGAAGCGGATATTTTGCGAGGGAAGTCAGCAACACAACACAGCCGGTGTTTGTTTACATTCCCGAAAGATGCAGTCAAGATCGAGGAACTCGGACAACAGAGACTCTAACCAGGAGGACTTTGATTTGGATACACAGACGCGATACCGTGAGTACGTAGCTGCGCTTCCAAACATTTGATCGCTTGCTATAACTAGCTCGAGCTAGTAGCTAGGAGCTAGCATAACAAACACCTAGGTGTTTTTATGCGGGATTAATTTGTGGCATATTAAATATAAGCCTGGTTGTGTTGTGGCTAATAGAGTATATATATGTCTTGTGTTTATTTACTGTTGTAGTCATTCCCAGCTGAATATCAGGTCCCACCCGCGCGCTTCCAAACATTTGATTGCTTGCCCGTACGTGCGTGTCATGTACGTAACTTTGGTTAAATATATAAGCTTTATGAACCTTGGGTTAGGTGAACGGTTCTTTGGGCTGAGTGAGTGTGCGTGTTGTGCAGGTGTTTGAATTGTATTGGCGGGTTATATATACGGGATCCCGTCCATATAACCTGCTCGAGCTATAACTAGCTCGAGCTAGTAGCTAGGAGCTAGGAGCTAGCATAACAAACACCTAGGTGTTTTTATGCGGGATTAATTTGTGGCATATTAAATATAAGCCTGGTTGTGTTGTGGCTAATAGAGTATATATATGTCTTGTGTTTATTTACTGTTGTAGTCATTCCCAGCTGAATATCAGGTCACTCCCGGCTCTCACAGCATCTTCCCTATCTGAATCGCTTCCACTCCCCACTAGTCCTTCACTTGCATTTTCCTCATCCACAAATCTTTCATCCTCGCTCAAATTAATGGGGAAATCGTCGCTTTCTCGGTCCGAATCTCTCTCACTTCTGGCGGCCATCATTGTAAACAATAGGGAACTTTGCGGATATGTTCAATTGACTACGTCACGCTACTTCCGGTAGGGGCAAGCCTTTTTTTTATCAGATACCAAAAGTTGCGATCATTATCGTCGTTGTTTTATACTAAATCCTTTCAGCAAAAATTTGGCAATATCGCGACATGATCAAGTATGACACAAAGAATAGATCTGCTATCCCCGTTTAAATAAATAAAAATCATTTCAGTAGGCCTTTAAGGATTGTGTCTCTTAAGTGAGCAGAAAAAGGGGCGCAATACATTTAACGTGTCTGTCTTTGTGGATATGCAGAATATTTGCTGAGCATCAGAATGTTCACAATACTGGGAGAAGAAGATGCCCATGAACGCAGTGTGGTCTATCAAGGCAGCGAGCTGTATTTTGCGTCTTTATTTTGCATATCTGAAAAGTATGTACAAACTGACAAAAGAGGTGATCGCGGTGCAAAAACAGATGATGGACAGAGAATACTCCGTACTACGTGTGTGTGTCAACGTATGTGGACAGTCGGAAATAAAAGCATATTATATATTTTATAATTTTATAGGGCTTGAAAGTGTGACGTAGAAACACATTGTATTGTGGGTCGTGCTAGAATTTCAATTGCTTATTTACATGGCTGAATGCAAGACTATGTGCTTAAGTTTTGATTTTTGTCTTTAACAAGTTTAAAACATGGCGCAAATGTGGGGCATCATTAACTGCCACAATCAATTCAGGAAGAAAAAAAAAGATTTGGTGAGATTTCTGTCATTTCCAGCGTGAAAGCAAAGCCAAAGGAAGTCGGGCTATAAAGCTAATAAAGAGACAGCAAATAGCCTGGATAGCAGCCTTGAGATGATCAAACATGACTTTTAACGTCATCACCTGGTACATGTTGGTGTGTTGTTACAGCGTTTTCAGACTGGTAAATTTGAATTAAAGCATGTTTAATTTACTTACACACAAAGCGTTCAGTAGG
The DNA here is from genome assembly GCF_033978785.1 of Entelurus aequoreus. Taxonomy (NCBI): domain Eukaryota; kingdom Metazoa; phylum Chordata; class Actinopteri; order Syngnathiformes; family Syngnathidae; genus Entelurus; species Entelurus aequoreus. The sequence continues at coordinate 21,956,828 of NC_084753.1, read as the reverse complement.
CTGTCAGCGTTAGCCAATCTAGCTGCGGGCGACTAACAACCAACAGTATTTTGGAAAAAAGTATGTTGTCTGTTTACTTTTATTCATGGGTAAGTACGAAAATGAATGAGTATGATTTTCGGAGCAGTAGCACAGTGATAAAGTATTTAAAAGTAATAATGGGCTCGTTTTTTCAGGAAAACACGCTTATGAAATGAGGCTGGACACCCTCACTTCATTTGGGACCCATTCGAGATGACACACAATTGGAATGTAGGACAATGAGCCTTAACAGACTTTGCATTCTGAAATTCTTCACCGGTGAAAAAACTGACTCTGTTGACAAAATATATATAAGCTTACTAAAATCTTGTGTCCATTGGATGTGCTCATATGGATCAATTCTACCAATTTAACTTATTTTTTGAGGATTTGGAATAGGGTACAGTTTGTCTCGGTGAGGTCCCTCCATTTTTTTTATTTTGTACGATCTATTTTAATCCAGTTTCTTGCTTTCGCTCACATTACCGCGTTTACAGTACAGTCTTGTAAATAAAAACTACTTCCACCAAAAATGGCACCCAAAATGCATTGCGAAATCAAGCGCCCTTTTGAGCCATCTCGCTGCTGGTCAACTGAATGTGCTGATTGAAACAAATTCCATTGACCTATTTTGGTGTCTGCTGGCATTTTTTTTTCTTAATGCCGTTTGTTTTCCCATTTCGAAAATATATTATAATAATATATCTTTCATATGAGAACATGTCTCACAATACGTATTTTCTTGCATTTGGATAATTCCAAACACATGAATGCACTGCGATGTTGTGATGGATCACTGCAGAGCCTCAGCGCGCTACGTATATAAATAGTTTATGTTCTGTTGATTGATTGTGATTTTTAATTACAGAAAAGGTCTTACTGATTGTAGTTGTTTGCTGCATGTTCAACAACATCGCGCACAGGTTGTAGAGCACAATAACATGAATGTGGAGGGAAATTAGTGTTTTCATGGGCACATAATGCCAGTAGAACCCGCGAAAACCTCATTTAAAATAAGGCAGTCTGCACCAGTTATCAATTGTACACACAGTCTTAGTAGATCACATTCAACACACTTTACTTATAGTACACACAATTTTAGAGTTTGCTAACGCTTTTTAGTGCATTGTATTTGGATCTTAATAGATCAGGCCCTACTTCTTCTCGGGGCATTTTATCGATTACAACTGGACTGTTAAGTTTGTCTGCAAAGACGTTTGGCCTCTCATCCGAGCAGTCTTCATCAGTTCATGTTCATGACTTAGATTGGTTAGATCTAGTCAAATCTAAGTCTATGAGCATTAACAGTCCAGTTGTGATCGATTGAAAGTCCTGAGAACACAAGTACCTTGATGAATGAGAACATCCATAGACATACAGTCCATTCTTTGCCAAGGTTATTCACTCTAAAAACCTACTTCGGAGCGGAACGCTGGTGGGAACCTTCAAGATGGATGTTGGGACTGTCTACTCTCAGCCTGGTAATATGAAAAACATTAAAAATGCATGGAGATTTGTGTCATGCGTCAAATTGCTCTGACTAATGCGGATACCAGAACACCAGTTTTACCACAAGTGGGCCATCCTCTCCGACCCTGATGACATCACGGCGGGCTGCAAAGGATATCTAAAGTGCGACATCGCTGTGGTCGGGAAAGGCGACAACATTAAGACCCCGCACAAGGCCAATGAGACCGACGAGGACGACATCGAAGGGTAGAGAGATAAAAACTGTGGTGGCAACAATTACAACTCCTTCACTGATTATGCTACCTGTACTGTATACGTAGAAATAGAATGATTAACTATTTTTTGATTGAATGTATAACATTGATCAAATATGCCAATGTTGGCCAATGAGGAGATTTCTAAGACTTTTATAAACATACCAATTTTGAATAGAATCCGAATTCCTCATATTTAAGCTTTGTTTTTCTTTCCTTTATCTACTGTAGCAACCTTCTTCTCCCAGAGGGCATCCCTGCAGAGCGGCAGTGGGCGAGGTTCTACGTGAAGATCCACCGCGCAGAGGGCCTTCCAAAAATGAACACCAACATCATGGCCAATGTGAAGAAGGCCCTAATAGGAGAAAACCGAGACCTGGTGGACCCTTATGTTCAAGTGCACTTTTCTGGGCAGAGAGTAAGTTTTTTTCTTATTGTGCTAATATAGACAAAAGTATAGGGACACAGAATCAACTTTTTAAAGTACCAAGACATTTGACAGTTGTAACTTTGTGGGAATAGTTTCAGGACTGTCTCCCAGTGCATAAAGCTAGGTCCATATAGGCATGGAAGAGTTTGGTGTGGTAAAACTTCAACCATTTCCAGGTGTACCAATGGTTTTGTCCAAATAGTATCAACCACACGCCAATCATGATTTCAACAAGCCTGTTTTACACTGGATTTTGTGTGATTTTGTATTGCCAGGGAAAGACTTCAGTCCAGAAAAGCAGTTATGAACCCATCTGGAACGAGCAAGTTATCTTCACCGAGCTCTTCCCTCCGCTCTGCAAACGCATGAAGGTCCAAATCCGGGACTCCGATAAGGTCAATGACGTTGCTATAGGAACACACTTTATCGACCTCCGCAAAATATCCAATGATGGCGACAAAGGTAGGTTAAATAGCCGCAAATTAACATTGATTAGCTGTCTTTGTATACATACACATTAATCCTTTTTTTTCAGTCCAAGTTCCTTTCCAGTTTAGATGTGTTAATTAGTCGTGCTCTCATGAACTGCCTGACCCTTTTGATAATGGAGTCAGCAGAATATAATGATGCAATTAATATAAACATAAACATACATTCAAGCAAACTGCACCTTATTAGATTAAAAATAATAATGGAAAATTACATTGACTCAGTCTGCCAACATAATTGGAGGAATTAACAACAATTAGTTTGAGCTCATCAGATAGATTCTGCCTAAAAATATGTACTTGCCTATTCACATTTAAAAACACATACCTGTGTGACTACTGAAAATAAATTGGCCTAGCCATTCACACTCACTCGCTGTGAATGGAGAAACTTGGAATCACTGCCTTGTATTAAATATAAGATATTGGATCATACAATATCCATTTTGTTACTCTGATTGACATCCATAAAGCATCGACTTTATCTTGAGCTCCTCCCGGATGGCAGAGCTTCTCACCCTATCTCTAAGGGAGAGCCCCGCCACCCGGCGGAGGAAACTCATTTCGGCCACTTGTACCCGTGATCTTGTCCTTTCGGTCATAACCCAAAGCTCATGACCATAGGTGAGGATGGGAACTTAGATCGACCGGTAAATTGAGAGCTCTGCCTTCCGGCTCAGCTCCTCTTCACCACAATTGGGGCGGTATATCTCGGTTGGTAGAGTGGCCGTGCCAGCAACTTGAGGGTTCCAGGTTCGATCTCCGCTTACGCCATCCTAGTCACTGCCGTTGTGTCCTTGGGCAGGACACTTTACCCACCAGCTCCCAGTGCCACCCACACTGGTTTAAATGTAACTTAGATATTGGGTTTCACTGTGTAAAAGTGCTTTGAGTCACTAGAGAAAAGCGCTATATAAATATAGTTTTAAAAAAAAAACCAAAAAAACAATGGATCGATACAGTGTCCGCATTACTGAAGACGCCGCACCTATCCGCCTGTTGATCTTACGATCCACTCTTCTCTCACTCGTGAACAAGACTCCGAGGTACTTGAACTCCTCCACTTGGGGCAAGATCTCCTCCCCAACCTGGAGATGGCACTCCACCCTTTTCCGGGCGAGAACCATGGACTCGGACTTGGAGGTGCTGATTCCCATCCCAGTCGTTTCACACTCGGCGGCGAACCGATCCAGTGAGAGCTGAAGATCTTGGCCAGATGAAGCCATCAGGACCACATCATCTGCAAAAAGCAGAGACCTAATCCTGCAGCCACCAAACCAGATACCCTCAGCGCCCTGACTGCGCCTAGAAATTCTGTCCATAAAAGTTATGAATAGAATCGGTGACAAAGGACAGCCTTGGCGGAGTCCAACCCTCACTGGAAACGGGTCCGACTTACTGATCATACAGGGAGCGAACCGTCACAATCCCGGGTACACGGTCGAATGCCTTCTCCAAGTCCACAAAGCACATGTAGACTGGTTGGGCAAACTCCCATGCACCCTCAAGGACCCTGCCGAGAGTATAGAGCTGGTCCACAGTTCCACGACCAGCATACTTGCCAACCCTCCCGTTTTTAGCGGGAGAATCCCGATATTCAGCGCCTCTCCCGACAACCTCCCGACAGAGATTTTCTCCCGACAAACTCCCGGTATTCAGCCGGAGCTGGAGGCCACGCCCCAAAAAAAAAAGTCTGCCGCAGCTGCGATTGGACCTGACCAGCCTCCGGGTACAAGTACTGGAGTACCAATTGCTTGCCAGGGAAGATCTTCCCCAGGAAGCAAGGATTGACCGGTTTTGGGCCATGCTAGGGAGAGATGGAAGATTCCACACTCTCGTGCATTTGATGAAAGCACTTTTGTGCGTGCCACACAGCAATGCATCATCAGAGAGGGTGTTCAGCATGGTTAGAAAAATAGTGACAGAGAATAGAAGGAGGATGGACAATTCAACCCTTAACAAAGCATTGTACTTTCAAGTACAACAATGAGTAGATGAGTGTTGTGTGTGTGTGTGTATAAGTGTAAATAAATGAACACTAAAATTCAAGTATTTATTTTATTTATATATATAATAAAATAAATATATATATATATAGCTAGAATTCACTGAAAGTCAAGTATATATATATATATATATATATATATATATATATATATATATATATATATATATATATATATATATATATATATATATATATATATATATATATAGGAAATACTTGAGTTGGTGAATTGTAGCAGTAAATATACTCTCCTCTTAACCACGCCCCTAACCACGCCCCCGCCCCAACCACGCCCACCCCCACCCCCGACCAAGGCCCCCCCCCCCCCCCACCTCCCGATATTGGAGGTCTCAAGGTTGGCAAGTATGACGACCAGGACGAAAACCACACTGTTCCTCCTGAATCCGAGGTTCGACTATCCGGCGTAGCCTCCTCTCCAGTACACCAGGAGTGTGATCCCACGATAGTTGGAACACACCCTGTGGTTCCCCTTCTTAAAGAGAGGAACCACCACACCGGTCTACCATTCCAGAGGTACCAACCCCGGTTTCCACGCGATGTTGCAGAGTCTTGTCTACCAAGACAGCCCCAAAGCATCCAGAGCCTTAAGGAACTCCGGGCGGATCTCATCCACCCCCGGGGCCTTGCCACCGAGGAGCTTTTTAACTACCTCGGCTACCTCAGCCCCAGAAATAGGGGAGCCCACCACAGATTCCCCAGGCACTGCTTCCTCATAGGAAGACGTGTTGGTAGGATTGAGGAGGTCTTTGAAGTATTCCCTCCACCGATCCACAACATCCGCAGTTGAGATCAGCAGAACACCATCCCCACCATACACGGTGTTGTCTAAGCTTCCCCTTCCTTAGGCGGCAGATGGTGGTCCAGAATCGCTTCGAAGCCGTCTGGAAGTCGTTTTTCATGGCTTCCCCGAACTCCTCCCATGTCAGAGTTTTTGCCTCCGCGACCGCTGAAGCCGCACACCGCTGAAGCCGCACACCGCTTGGCCTGTCGGTACCTGTCTGCTGCCTCCGTAGTCCTATGAGCCAAAAGAACCCGATAGGACTCTTTCTTCAGCTTGACGGCATCCCTCACCGCTGGTGTCCACCAGCGGGTTCTAGGATCACCGCCACGACAGGCACCAACCACCTTGCGGCCACAGCTCCAATCGGCTGCCTCGACAATAGAGGTACGGAATATGGTCCACTCGCCACTCAATGTCCAGCGCCTCCCTCGTGACATGTTCAAAGTTCTTCCGGAGGCGGGAATTGAAACTCTCTCTGACAGGAGACTCTGCCAGGCGTTCCAGCAGACCCTCACAATGCGTTTGGGCCTGCCAGGTCTGTCCGGCATCCTCCCCCACCATCGCAGCCAACTCACCACTAGGTGGTGATCGGTAGAAAGCTCCGCCCCTCTCTTCACCAGAGTGTCCAAAACATTAGACCGCATATCCGATGACACAACTACAAAGTCGATCATGGAACTGCGGCCTAGGGTGTCCTGGTGCCAAGTGTGTCCTGGTGCCAAGTGCACATACTGTATGGACACCCTTATGTTTGAACATGGTGTTTGTTATGGACAATCTATGACGAGCACAAAAGTCCAATAACAAAACAACACTCGGTTTCAGATCCGGGCGGCCATTCCTCCCAATCACGCCTCTCCAGGTTTCACTGTCGTTGCCAATATGAGCGTTGAAGTCCTCCAGTAGAACGAGGGAATCACCCAGGGGAGCACTCTCCAGTACTCCCTCGAGTGAATCCAAAAAGGGTGGGTACTCTGAGCTGCCATTTGGCGCGTAAGCGCCAACAACAGTCAGGACCCGTCCCCCCACTCAAAGGCGGAGGGAAGCTATCCTCTCATCCACTGGGTTGAACTCCAACGTGCAGGCTCTGTGCCGGGGGGCAACAATTATTGCCACCCCAGCCCGTCGCCTCTCACTGCTGGCAACGCCGGAGCGGAAGAGAGTCCAGCCCCTCTCCAGAGAACTGGTTCCAGAGCCCTTCCTGTGCGTCGAAGTCCTACTATATCTAGCCGGAACTTCTCCACCTGGCACACTAGCTCAGGCTCCTTCCCCCCCAGCGAAGAGACGTTCCACGTCCCAAGAGCTAGCTTATGTAGCCGAGGATCAGACCACCAAGTGCCCTGCCTTCGGCTGCCGGCCAGCTCACAGTGCACCCAACCTCTATGGCCCCTGCTATGGGTGGTGATCCCATTGGAGGGGGGACCCACGTTGCCTCTTCGGGCTGTGCTCGGCCGGCCACTAGGCGCTCGTCATCGTGCCCCACCTCCGGGCCTGGCTCCAGAGGGGGCCCCGGTGACCCGCGTTCGGGCGAGGGAAATCTGGGTCCTTTGTTTGTATTTTTCATAGAGGTCTTCGAGCTGCTCTTTGTCTGATCCCTCACCTAGGACCAGTTTGTCTTGGGAGACCCTACCAGGGGGCATAAAGCCCCTAGACAACATAGCTCCTAGGATCATTGGGACACTCAAACTCCTCCACCACGATAAGGTGGCAGCTCAGAGAGGGGTAGTGTGAACAGTAAAGTAAAATAACAATGTTTTTAGTGTGAACAGTAAAGTAAAATTAAAGTTAAGTCCCAACGATCGTCACACACACACTAGGTGTGGTAAAATGTGAAACATTTGACCCATCCCCATGTTTACCCCTGGGAGGTGAGGGGAGCAGTGAGCAGCAGTGAGCGCCGCGCTCGGGAATCATTTGGTGATTTAACCCCCAATTCCAACCCTTGATGCTGAGTGCCAAGCAGGGAGGCAAGGAGTCCCATTTTTTGTAGTCGTTGGTTTTAACATAATATAAATTGTTTCTTAGTATTTATCGTATATACTTATTATGGGTTTCACCTGTTGCTGTATATTCAATGTCATTGTACTTTTTTCCAATGACAATAAAGGAATATATCTTATAGTAACAATTTAGCATTGTTAATGTGTAAAAAGTGGTCTAATGCTAACTGCTGTACTATTTTAGGTTAAAACTCTCCGGAAACATTCACCTTTGTAACTTTAATGACAAATGACGGATAATGTTGCAACATACTAGCTGTTATAGGTTAAATAGATAAAAAAATGAAATAAAACATTTTGATAACAATTTATAATGGCAGCTGCTAGCGATAGCGGTTAATGTTGGCAGTTGGCTAATTGTCACTAATCCTCAAATTCTAAATGGTACATCCTTGAACTTTGACAGTAATGGACAGAAGTTAAAACAGCTCCATCTATCTAAAATACCGGTGAATATACTGTAGATTACATAGTAGGAGAATATAGACATATACAATGTTTATCTATAAGGCAGGGGTGCTCAAAGTGTTGCTTGGCACATTCTAA